>NC_092698.1:11328163-11647850 GCF_964275005.1 Diadema setosum
ATGGGGCGGAACCAGGAATTCCGTAAAGGGGAGGCCCCTTTACAAAATTAAAGATTGCCGCACCCCATTCTTTTTTTTTTCTTTTTTTAAACGTTTAAACAAAAGAAATAAAAAGAAAAATAAGGGGGAGGGGGATTTCGCAAGCCTTTCATTTTGAAAAGACGTCTCCCCTTTGTGCTTTAAGGAATTCTTAGACCTGCCCCCGTAATGCAAGCAATGAGTTTTGACATTTGTGGTTGACGTACGCGATTGCGGATCGAGGGGGGAGGGGAGCATCCCCCTCTGGTACCCTCTCTCTATTTTTTGTTTTTGTTTTGTTTTTGTTGGTAAAACAACAGAAATGAAATAAAAAAAAGGGGGATGGGGCATAACGCGTTACAGGGGCGGATCAAGGAGTTTCGTAAAGGGGGGGGGGCGTCTTTACAAAACTAGAACTGCCGCACCCCAACCCTCCATTTTTTCCATTTTTCTATTGTTTTAACTAAAGAAAAAGAAAGAGAGGGGAGCGCCAGAGGGGGATGCTCTCCCTTCTCGATCCGCGATTCGGTCAACCACAAAATGTCAAAACTCATTTTTGCTTGCATGATAGGGGCGGATACAGGAATTCCGTTAAGGGGAGGCGCCCTTACAAAATCAAAGCTGCTGCATCGTTTGCATTACAGGGGTGGATCCAGGAATTCCGTAAAAGGTAGACACCTTTACAAAATTAAAGGCTTCCACCCCCCCCCCCATTTTATTTATTTTTGTTGTTTTAACAAAAAAAAAAAGGGGGGGCACCAGAGATGTACCAGTCCCCTCCCAATCCATGATTGCCACAAATCAACCACAAATGTCAAAACTCATTGCTTGCATTAAGGGCGGATCCAGGAATTCAGTAAACGGGAGGCGCCTTTACAAGTTATAATGACTGCCGCACCCCCATATTTTATTATTGTTTTAAAAAAAGAGAGGTGGCATCAGAGGGGGATGCGCCTCCTTCTCGATCCGCGATTGCGTTAACCATAATATCAAAACTAATTTCTTACCGTACAGGGACGGATCCAGGAATTCCGTAAAGGGGAAGCGCCTTTACAAAATTTAAATCTGCCGCACCTCCCTATTTTTTCTTTTAATTTTTCTATTATTAAAAAAAAAAATGAAGGAGTCACCATAGAAGTATGAGCCCCCTCTCGATCCGCGATTGGGTTAACACAAAATGTCAACACTCATTGCTTGCATTAGAGGGGCGGTCTAAATTCCGTAAAGGAGAGAAGCGTTTATAAAATCAAAAAGTTGCGCAAACTGCCTCGCCTTTTTTTTTTCATTTAATTTCTTTTGTGTTAACAAAAATAGAGACGGGGAGGGGGTACCGTGTCCCCCTCTAGATCCGCGACTGCGTCAACCACAAGTTAATGGCAAAACCCATTGTTTGCATTACAGGGGGCGGAACCAGGAATTCCGTAAAGTGATGGAGGCTCCTTTACACAATTAAAGACTGCCGCTTTAGCTGTCGTTTAAACAAAAGAAATAAAACGATATTGATAAGGGGGAGGATGGATCGAGAGGGGGCGCATCCCCATGGTGCCCCCTCTATATATTTTGTTAAAACAAGAGAAAATGAAAAGAAGAAAATGGGGCGGTGTCGCGTGAGCCTTTGATTTTGTAAAGGCGCCTCCCCTTCACGGAATTCCCGGATACGCCCTGTCCTGCAAGCAATGAGTTTTGACATTTTGTGGTTGACGCAATCGCGGATCGAGACAGGCGCATCCCCCTCTGGTGACCCCTCTATTTTTTTTTCTTCAAAACAACATGAATGATAAAAAGATGGGGTGATGCGTCAGGCTTTAATTATGCAAAGGTGCATCCCCTCCCCTTTACGGAATTCCTGGACCCGCCCCTGTAATGGAAGCAATGAGTTTGGTCATTGTGGTTGACGCAATCATGGATTGAGAGGGGGCGCATCCCCCATGGTGCCCCCTCTATATATTTTGTTAAAACAAGAGAAAATGAAAAGAGAAAATGGGGCGGTGTCGCGTGAGCGTTTGATTTTGTAAAGGCGCCTCCCTTCACGGAATTCCCGGATACGCCCCTGTCATGCAAGCAAAGAGTTTGGTCATTTATGTGTGGTTGACGCAATCATGGATCGAGAGGGGGCGCATCCCCCATGGTGCCCCTCTATATATTTTGTTAAAACAAGAGAAAATGAAAAGAAGAAAATGGGGTGGTGTCGCGTGAGCCTTTGATTTGTAAAGGCGCCTCCCCTTCACGGAATTCCTGTATACGCCCCTGTAATGTAAGCAATGGGTTTAGTCATTTGTGGTTGACGCAATCCTGGATCGAGAGGGGGCGCATCCCCCATGGTGCCCGAAAAGAAGAAAATGGGGTGGTGTCTCGCGAGCCTTTGATTTTGTAAAGGCACCTCCCCTTCACGGAATTCCTGGATACGCCCCTGTAATGCAAGCAATGAGTTTTTCCATTTGTGGTTGACGCAATGATGGATCGAGAGGGGGCGCTTCCCCCTCTGGTGCACCCTCACTATATTAGGTTAAAACAACAGAAAAAAAAAGATAAGAAAAGGGGGTCGCGCCAGCCCCCTCCCCCTTTATGGAATTACTTGATCCGCCCATCTGACGCGTTATGACATTATTTTGTGTTCGAAGTGTTATGACATTTGTGGTTAATCCAATATTGACATTTGCGGTTAACGCAATCGCGGATTTAGAGGAGGCGCACCCCCTTAGTGCCCCTGTCTTTATTTTGTCAACAGAACACAAATAAAAAGAAGAAAAGTGAGGAGGGTCGCGCAAGCCTTTCATTTTGTAAAGGCGCCCGTCCCCTTTGTGGAATTCCTGGATCCGCCCCTGTAATGCAAGCAATGAGTTTTTCCATTTGTGGTTGACGCAATGATGGATCGAGAGGGGCCCCATCCCCCTCTGGTGCACCCTCACTATAACTATTCGGTTAAAACAACAGAAAAAAAAAAAGGATGGGGGGGTGGGGACAGAGTGTCGCGCCAGCCTTTGAAATTGTAAAGGCGCCCCCCCCCCCCTTTCCGGAATTCCTGCATCCGCCCCTGTGACGCGATATGACATTTGTGGTCGACGTGTTATGACATTTGTGGTTAATTCCCGATTTTGACTTTTGGTTGACTCAATCGCGGATTATGAGGGGGCGCATCCCCCTTCAGTGCAACTCTCTTTATTTTGTCAACACAACAGAAATAAGAAGAAAATGGGGGAGGGGGGAAGGTCACGCCAGCCCTTGACTTTCTTGTGAAGACGTACGCCTCCCCTTTACAAAATTCCTGGATCCCCCCCCCCCATAATTTCAAGCAATGAGTTTCGAGAGGGGGGGGGGGGCTTCTTTTCTGGTGCACCCTCACTATAGTATGTTAAACCAACGGAAACAAAAATAAGAAAAGGGGGGTCGTGCCAGCCTTTGATTTTGTAAAGCCTTCCCCCTTTTTTTATGGAATTCCTGAATCCGCCCCTATGACGCAATCGCGGATTTAGAGGAGGCGCACCCCCCCCCCCTCCTAAGTGCCGCTTTCTTTATTTCGTCAACACAACAGAAATAAAAAGAAGAAAAGGGGGAGGGTCGGGCCAGCCTTTCATTTTGTAAAGGCGCCCCTCCCCTTTACGGAATTCCTGGATCTGCCCCCGTAATGCAAGCAATGAGTTTTGATATTTGTGGTTGACGCAATCATGATTCGAGAGGGGGCTCTTCCACCTCTGGCTCCCTCTCACTATAGTATGTTAAAACAACAGAAATAAAGATGAAAATGGGGGGGGGGGTGTCACGCCAGCCTTTGATTTTTTTCAAGGCGCCCCTCCGCTTTACGGAATTCCTGGATCCACCCCCTCTGACGCGTTATGGCATTTGCAGTTAGTTTGAAAATTTTGACACTGTGGTCGACGCGTTATGACATTTGTAGTTAATCCCCGATTTTGACATTTGCGGTTGACGCAATCGCGGATTGAGAGGGGGCGCATCTCCCATTAGTGCCCAATCTCTTTATTTCGTCGACACGACAGAAATAAAAAGAAGAAAATAGGGGAGGGGAGGGTCGCGCAAGACTTTTACTTTGCAAAGACGCCTCCCCTTAACGAAATTCCTGGATCAGCCCCTGTAATGCAAGCAATGAGTTTGGTCATTTGTGCTTGACGCAATGATGGATCAGGAGGGGGCGCATCCCCCTCTGGTGCCCCCTTTCTTTACTTTTCTTTCTTTCTTTTTTTGGTTAAAACAACATAGGTAAAAAGAAAAATATGGGAGGGGTGCGGTAGCCTTTAATTTTGTAAAGCCGCCTCCCCTTTACGAAATTTCTGGATCCGCCCCGTAATGCAAGCAATGCGTTTTGATATTTGCGGTTGACGCAATGATGGGTCGAGAGGGGGCTCATCCCCTTGGTGCACCCGCCAGTGTTGCGCCAGCCTTTGATTTTGTAAAGGCGCCCCCCCCCCTTTACGGAATTCCTGGATCCCCCCCCCCCCTGTGACGCGTTATGACATTGTGGTCGACGTGTTTATTGCATTTGTGGCTATCCCCGATTTTGACTTGTTGTTGATGCAATCGTGGATTGAGAGGGGGCGCATCCCCCTTTAGTGCCCCTCTCTTTATTTCGTCAACACAAGAAAATGGGGAGGGGGGAAGGTCGCGCAAGCCTTTGACTTTGTAAAGCGCCTCCCCTTTACAAAATTCCTGTATCCGCCCCTGTAATGCAAGCACTGAGTTTTTCCATGTGGTTGACGCAATGATAGATCGAAAGGGGGCGCTTCCCCCTCTCGTGCACCGTCAGTAACAGAAACAAAAATAAGAAAAGGGGGTCGCGCCAGCCTTTGACTTTGTAAAGCCCCCCCCCCCCTTTACGGAATTCATGGATCCGCCCCTGTGTCGCGTTATGACATTTGTGGTCTACGTGTTATGACATTTGTGGTAAATCCAATATTGATATTTGTGGTTGACGCAATCGCGGATTTAGAGGGGGCGCATCCCCCTTTAGTGCCCCCCTCTCTTTATTTTGTGAACACAGCAGAAATAAGAATAAGAAAAGGGGGGGGGGCGAGGGTCGTGCCAACCTTTGATTTTGTAAAGGCGCCTCCCCTTTATGGCATTCCTCGATCCGCCCTTGTGACGCGTCAGGACATTTTGCAGAAAATTGGGAAATTTTGACATTTGTCGTCGACGTGTTATGACATTAGTGGTTAATCTGATTTTGACATTTGTCGTCGACGTGTTATGACATTTGCAGTAAAAATGGAAATTTTGACATTTGTCGTCGACGTGTTATGACATTAGTGGTTGATCCGATTTTGACATTTGTCGTCGACGTGTTATGACATTAGTGGTTGTTTTGACATTTGTCGTCGACGTGTTATGACATTAGTGGTTGTTTTGACATTTGTCGTCGACGCGTTATGACATTAGTGGTTGTTTTGACATTTGTCGTCGACGTGTTATGACATTAGTGGTTGTTTTGACATTAGTGGGCGATTTTGACATTAGTGGGCTCTACAGGGGGGGGGGGGACCCTTTCTGAAGAATTTATGATGTAACCCAATATCGGCCGCCATGAACTACACAGATACTTCCCTTCATTTTGTTATGAAAACAAAAATAAGATAGCCATGTTTCATTTTAAACTCTGAAAGGCCATTTAACAAGTTCTTTATTCATTAGCGCTTTAGCATAAGATTTTATTCACTTTAATCGTCCAATAAGAGAAAACTGTCATATTTGATTTTTTCTTTAACTTTTTAATGCCATATAAGTTGTGATTAATTCCACGTTCTTTGAGGGGAAACTAAAAAGACAAGAAACTGTTGATATGGGAAGTTGAATGGATTGAGTTTGGTGACACAGAATAGGAAAAAAAAAAACTATTTCAAATAAGAAATAGAAAATGTAATTTTTCTTTCTTACTTCACCGATTTCGATGAGATTTGATCAAGAGATAGCAGTGATCACCAACAAACCCCATAAACAGAACATACGCAATTGCGCGCGGAGACATTATAACCCTTAAATAGTGCTGTAAAACCTATTGAACCATATCCCCTTTGATGTCGTGTAACTTTGAAAGGAATTGGTGTATTGGAAAGCCGTTTTCACACGATAATAGTTATGTTTGGGGAATAATCTTAGGAAAATTCAAATGTTATTTGTAAACGCATATTTAATGTATGGAAAGAACATTATTACCGAATTTCGTATTTTTTTGGAAAAATGTTAAAAAACATAATTCCTTCCTTAATATTTCATGACAAAAACTATTTATCCCATCAAATGGGGTATCAACTTGAAGGAAATTTAATTCTCTTCAAAATGATACCATTTCTATGGTAATTTGATATTCCTAACTAAAGTTATTCAAAAATAATCCGTCTCCTAGCAACGGGCCGCGGCCATCTTAGAAATATGCAAATTAGACGCGCGCGCAACCTTTTTTTCCGCTGGCGACAAACGGATTCGGAAAATACAGGTTCTGACGATCTTCGGACATATCGTAGAATTTTGTTTTAGGGGGGGGGGGTGCACGGAGACCCTTTCTGGTTGCTAGACTATATGTATAAAATTCACTATTCTCACTCGGAGGACAAGATTAGTGCTCCACTTGTTAAAGATTAAAGGTGAAGCTTCACCGGAATGTAAAACAGTCTGTCTATTATATATATAAAGGTCAGTTTACAGTAGTGTTGGGCTAAGCTCATAGTACGAGAAATAATTGATGAGACCTACGTAAAAGCAAGATTGTTAAATTGTAGGTCCCATGATTAATCAGATAATGGGTATTAATTTTATGTAATATATATATTTATTTAGACCATACTAAGACTGAAGGGAACGGATTAAATACAAAGAGGGAAAACACCCAAATAAAATTAGATGTCACTAGATGAAATAAAGAAAAGCAAGG
Organism: Diadema setosum; assembly: GCF_964275005.1. NCBI lineage: Eukaryota > Metazoa > Echinodermata > Echinoidea > Diadematoida > Diadematidae > Diadema > Diadema setosum. Next base: position 11,335,059 of record NC_092698.1, read on the forward strand.
GATGGTATAGTTTTGGTTGAGATTGGGATTTAGGTTGTAACTTTATGCAAAATAATTCGAAACTATAAAGACCATGCAATTCTAAAAGGAATTGAAAGCTTATTTGATGATAATCGGTTTTGAAATGGCCGAGATATCCAAAAACATACCAAAACAAAGTGGTCCTGAATGCCGTGACAGATTTTTGGACAGTTTGAAATATCTGACATGGCATCCACGGCTAGTAATATTTTCCGTCGCGCCCCACTACCAGTGACTACGGACCGCCTCCAAGTTTTGTTACGGCGTATTACGTGCCGTCGCGTTTTGTTGCGTTCACCCCCAATTCATTACGGCCTACCAGGTTTCTCATCAGCACCGATACTGCCGAGGCATTTTTGAAAAATATTTTTGACGGTTTAAAAATCTGACACGGCATCCACGGCAATCACGGCCTGTCACGTTTGCCTATCCCTTCCCGTCGCGTTGTCTCACGTCCATCCTGTTTTGTTCACGGTGGCCTGAAACGTGGTTGCCGTGGCCGCCGGGAATATGGTGCAAAGGCAGCATTAACCCAGCATAATGTGGCGCAGTTTGTAATTTCATTGGGAAGTTACTTTGACCCATAGTGTGTGGGTTTTTTTTTTTTTTTGGGGGGGGGGTTATTATTCGAGAACGTGATGCTGACAATTGGATAATAATGAATGGTGTTTTGTTTGTTTGTTGGTTGCTTTTTTTTTGTGGAAACATTTGGAAAATACTTGGACAATGAACTTAGATGAGTTTTGAATATCGTTAATACATAAGATAAACGGAAGTGGGCCTAACAGGGAACCCTGTGGGACACTTTAAAAAAGTTAGTGTAGAATGGGAGTCATGGCCGTAGATACTTACGATTGCTTTTTCCATTTGTAAAATAACCTTTAAACTATTCTAGGGCCCTTCCCAAAATTCCGTTATGATTTAACTTATATAGAGTAAAATATTGAAGTGAATCGTATCAAACGCCTTTGAGAAATCAAGGAAAACTCCAACAGTATGAGAAACATCACAATATGGCATGAGCTACCTTATCAATAAGCATAAGTAGTGCGTGAGTTGTGCTATGTATTTTCCTGAATCCAAATTGATAGTCCGCGAAGAAAACATAAGGGTCCGTTTATACACGAGTCTTTCAAGTATCTTAAAGGGAACGCAAACCCAAAGAGCAATGTGGATTGAGTAAAAGCATTAACGTTAGTAGAACACATCAGCAGAAGATTGAGGAAAATCGGACAATCGATGCCAAAGTTATGATTTTTTTTAAGTTTTGATGTTGGAACCGCTGGATGAGGAGACTACTAGAGGTTATGACGTATGAGTGGACAACAATATGAAGAAAATATAAAAGGAATTCCACCAAAAAAAGAAAATACTTTTCTACCAAAATGAAAGAGTACTTGACTAACCGCTTTCAGAAAGTAGGGGGAATAATTTCTACCCCTAACCTATATCAGTATCAAGTTGATGGAATGTGTAATTTTCATGAAAAATGAATTTTTATTGAATTCCCTTTGTATTTTCCTAATATTGTAGTCACCATAGAGCTGTAGTTATCCACTCATACGTCATAACCTCTAGTAGTCTCCTTACCCAGCAGTTCCAACACCAAAACTTTAAAAATTCATAACTTTTGCATCGATTGCCCGATTTTCCTCAAACTTTCACTGATGTGTTCTATTAATGTTACTGCTTTCACTCAATCGACATTGCTCTTTGGGTTTACGTTCCCTTTAAGGCCGTGTCACACCTTTCCGGGCAGCGACTTTTTTTTTTCCGTAACCCTAACGCGTCGAAATTGCCAATTGTGGCACTTGAGCAAAGACTATCAGTGTACTAGTTGGTTGCGTGTGGAGTTCGGCATACTGTGTTGCTTTCTTGTATAGGCCTACAGTACCATGGTCGTCTGATATAAACCACAGAATCAGATTAGAATGTGAGAATGGCACGCCGTCTTGTGAACTGTCATAACAACGGGTTTGTGCGTGTGTGTGTGTGTGTGTGTGTATGTGTGTGTGCGTGTTCGCCATCGGCATCGCGTTCTGCTTTGCCGTCTGCTTACACTACTGGTATTCCAGTGGTTTTGTTCGCCGTCTGCTGACACTTTTCCCTTGTCTGCCAAGACTTACGTTGTTAATAATAATAATAAGTATCATTTATAAAGCGCTTATTACAATGTTTCTAAGCGCTGAGCGTCTCGAACAAAAAATTAGAAGAGAGAAATTAAGTCATGGAGTACAAATTGTTGTTAAGATGCAAACTCGAAGTTTTCATCAGTATCTTGCAAAAGTAAATTGGAAATCTAAGCTTTTTTGAATTATGATATAAGTACTATATAGGCCTATATAGGCCTATATAGGCGTACAGCTGCAGCAATTGCTATTGTTAACATTGATCATGTTTATTAAGCCACGCAGAATCAGATTCGAAGAGGGCATTAGGTCTAATTGGGTAACATGAATACACTACTTGGTTAATTTGGGTTTATACTTCTCCAACCTCACGATGATTGTGTTTTAAAAAAAAAATGATTCAGAAAGGCGTAGTGGGCTCCTTTTTAGTTCAGGTTCATGTAGATCAAGATATATTATTAAATTCTCATGCACTAACATTCAAGATGAAGATGGGGGAGGGAAGAGAAGCTGGGGGAGAGTAATCATCGATTTCGATCGATAAAATCTCTATATCAATATATTAATTCAATCAGCTTTACAAAGGCATTTTGAAACAGCATTTATAAAGCAAACAGCAACTCATTTTCATTCAAAATTCCTCTAATATCACGTACGGTTTGAATTGATCTATCAATAGAAATATATAGGTCTATATTTTTTTATGTTCACTTTATCATTGCCAACCCTATAAGTTCTCCTCATCACGTACCTCGTTACCTCTACCAAAACGACCATCAGTGAAGGAAACCCAAACCCAAAGAGAAATGTGGATGGAGTGAAAGCAGCAACATTAGTAAAACACATCAGTGACAGTTAAAGAAAAATCGCACAATTGTAAAAGATGCAAAAGTTATGAATTTTTAACGTTATGATGTTGGTACCACTGGATAAGGGGATACTTAAATTCATGACATCATGTGTGGACAACAACATAAAGAAAATATAAAGAAAATCATAAAACATGTTTTCACTTTTCTTGCGTAATGAAAGAACATTTGACTATAAAAACCGCTTTCAGAAAGTAGGGGGAATGATACTGCCTGTAACATAACTTATGTCAGTATCAATTAAGTTGATGGAATGCGTAATTTTCATGAAAAATTATTTCTTTGTGGAATTCTCTTCATGTTTTCTTTACATTGTTGTCCACATATGACGTCATGGACTCTAGTAGTCTCCTTATCCAGTGATCACAACACCAAAACTATAAAAATGAATAATTTTTGCATCGATTGTCGGATTTTCCTCAAACTTTCACATGATGTTGCTGCGTTCATTCAATCCATATTGCTCTTTTGGGTTTTGGTTTCCTTTAATATCAACCAATCATCACTACCATCATTGCTTCAATTAGTTTACTATGCACGACCATAAACATCATTACTATCATTTCACAACTGGATATCATCTTATCATCATCATCATGATTGCTACTCGTATTACCATCGTATACATAAAACACAAGCAATCTATCCTCCACCATATTGCACTATCGATACTTTTTTTTTTCATGTCACCAATCCATCAACAACTTCACGAAATCTCTTGCATATTTTCAGCTTCATCATTATCATCAGTCCAAATAAGCATTGCGACTATCAATATATTCCTACTCGATCCTCCCTTCGATGCCCACATGGCCTAGCACCCTTATTGTAAGTCGATTCAATGAAATGAAGATCTTAATGATTGAATATTAAAACACTGATTTGTTTGTTTGTTTATTTGTAAGAACACTAGCCGCATTCACACGTGTTAGCTGGTTACCGAGCGCGCTCCAAAACTCGAGTTCTTGTAAAACTCGTTATAACTTTTTATGAAACTTCATGATCGATCATAGAAACAATCACCTGGCACTAACTGGTATCAGATTCCCAGATGGGTTCATGAGTTTATGAGTAATACACATTTGTGGAAGAGACTTGAAACGATCGTTTTATAATGTGTTGTTATTTGGCACAAATTAATTTCATTTATTCTAATGGTGAAGGATAACCAAAAGAAAATTAATCTACCCGATATTAGCCAAATTTAAGGTCTTTTCATTGGAACATCAAGCATCTGTTCTGAGTCACAGACGCTACTTACGCGTTTTTATGATATGCATTTATAGGAAACTGATATATCACTATACGTTTGAACGATGATAGCCATCATATTATGGTGTCCTATACAGCTCCATACCAAGCCTGGACAAAAGTACGGAATCTATCAGCAATGTTGCAATGTGTGTGTGTGTGTGTGTGTGTGTGTGTCTGTGTTTTCTTTGTACCGAAAACTCGTGTGTGTGTCTTTGTGTGTATGTGCGAGTGCGTGCAATGTGTGTTATGTGTTTGTGTGTTATGTGTTTGTGTGGGTGTGGTAGGTGTGCAGTATATCGTTACTTGCAAAGTTTCGTGTATGCTAAGGTAAAAAACGTAATCAAGAGTTATTCTGAAAGAAAATGAAAGCGAGGTCACAACTGGTCGTTGTTCACGTCTGAAAAAGTAAACATTCTGGTCATAATCATAAAAGTGTCAGAAATTGTGCACTCTATTGTTAAAAAAAAAATGTTTATTATTCAAACTTCAGCGTGTTTTATGAACACATATTCATATATTTCAAGATTGAGCCTATTGTGACTTAGTTTAGTAACCATGTCATTAAGTATTACAAATTTTTCCCCTTATATAAAAACGTGATACAACAGTGCTAGCAACTATATATGAATAGGTGGTAGACGTAGATATAAGGCTTAGGACATTTGCAGGAGTAGGGTAGGTTAGATTTTTATGATTGTACCTTGAGGTGCTCATGGGCGCTTTATTAGATCTTAAACTAAAATACTGATAAACCAACTGGCCACGACTTCAAAATCACGTCAAAATCACGTCAGAAAGACGTCACAAATATGTCGTCTTTTAAACGTCATCCATTTGAGCAGAAATACGACTTTCTGGCGTCAGTCTAAGACGTCTAAATGATGTCTGCTTTCTTTGCTTATTTACGTTAAACAAACTACAATTTTTGCGCCTTTCTGAAGTCTAAATAATGAAAAAATGCAAAAATTCGTCTTATTGTTGACAGTTTCGACGTCTTTCTGACGACAGTAATGACGTGAAAATGTCATTCTGACGACAGTATGTCGCAAAGCAAACTGATATAACTCTATAATTAGTAGGCCTAATTATATGACGTTATAAAGACGTCGAAAAACTTACGTAAACATAACGTTAATATGTCGCTAATATAATGTCATAAATACGTCGCAAAACAACGTAAATTTAACGTCATAATACGTCATTAATATGACGTGATAAATACGTTGCAAAACAAACTGATATAACTCTACAAAACTATAATTCGCAGGCCTAATTATATGACGTCATAAAGACGTCGCAAAACTGACGTGAACATGACGTTCATATGTCGTTAATATACCGTCATAAATACGTCGCAAAACAAAGTGCATTTAACGTTATTATACGTCATTAATATGACGTGATAAATACGTTGCAAAGCAAACCGATATAACTCTTAAAAAAAAACTCTATTCGTAAGCCTAATAAAATGACGTCATAAAGACGTAAAATTGACGTGAACATAACGTTAATATGTCGCTAATGCAACGTTATAAATACGTCGCAAAACTGCAGAAAATTTCACGTTAATACGTCGCTCATATGACGTCATAAAGGCGTTGTAAAACAAAGTATATATTACGGTATTAAGACGTCATTTAAATAACGCTATGAATACGTTGCAAACCAACGTCATTAATACGTGTTTATGACGTAAAAATTACGTCGCAAAATTGACGGAAATTTTACGTCATCAATATGTCACCAATATTAGGTAATAAATATGTCGGAAAACTGACGTAACACATCAGGAGGTCCATAACATGACGTGATAAATTCGTTCCAAAAAGACGTTGAAATCATGTCATTTCCTGGTCATTTTCAGACTTGCGACCACTTTGACCATGTAGTTGCGACCAAATTAAGACGTCTTTTTGACCTCCGTCTGCTAGCTGGGTGTTCATAAAGTTTGTTCCATCCTTTCTGCCAATTCAACCGCTCATCTACTTTAGTATTAGTGTTATATGTCTTTCCTAACCAATTTCTGTGCATTTTCTGCACACATCCTAATGCATCCAGGCTGTAGAAATCGACAACTTTTGCTGATCTGAGATATAACGTCAAACGTTGAAATAGATGAATTTACAGGTCTGTATTTGAAACTTAAAGTAAGGGGAAGTCCAAACTAAAGATAAATTCTTCTTTTAAAAAAAAAGGAAAAAGAAAAACCCTTGGCAAATAAGAAAATATTATTGGTTAAAGTTTGAGGGAAACTTTCTTAAGATAGGCATCATTCTAATTTTCAACAAATTATAATCGATTAAGAAAATCAGGCAATCTATGACGTTTCCAGCAACTTCCATACAAGAGAATAGAAAAGAAAGTACATGTATGCAAAATTTCATATTCTAACGTAAAGGCATCATTTACCTTTTGTATATGAAACAAAAACCCAGCACTGCATGGTGCTTCAAAATAGTTCTTAAATGTGCGTTAGGGATAGAAACAACCAATGTAAATAATTGAACCATTATCATCGATGTTATGTATTTTTAGATATACAAAATGTGTACAATAGTTATAATAAAAATGTTTCCAGATTAAACCGTCTACAGTTATGGTTTAGTGAGAAAAATAGTGATATCTCCTCATATTTCATGCTTTATTGAAAACGTTTTATATGGTAGGATGTTTTGTGATACAACGAAATGACCTACACATAATATCCATCAAAAGTGATATCTTCATCATTTTTTTAAATCACTGTTCTCAACGGTAAACAGGACCTTTAAAATACATGTTTGTATTCCATTTTAAATTCACCCTCTATAGTAATCACTCCAAATATTTTACAAATAACCTCTGTGACATCAGTTCTATTACTTCATCCAAACATCATGAAAAATACATTTCAAATAAATTTCTCAATGATATCTTTACAAATGCCTACGAAGGAGAACATTATCAAAATACTCCTCATAAATTAAGTGACGAGCACATCAAAACATCTTTTGAACACTGTGTAGGTGATTAGTGCCTAGTGGAGTCATGCCATCTTGGTTTCGAACCAATGTTGGCTCAACCTTATACATGCACATAGTTACTAGTAGGTCGTGCCACGCTGGACTAACCATTCATGTAAACGTCACATGGATGTTGGCACAATGTTTCACTGAATACTGTCATTGCTTTTAACATCTTTATACCGTAGATTTTTGATGTTATACAAATGCGATCCTATACACTAACCCTTCACAGACAGCTGTTAACGCCATCCTAACACTTGACTAGCAAATTATTATAAAGTATCTTAGCTGTTGTAAAGCAAAAACAAAAGAACAATCGTATGGATGTGATTTATACGGTTTTGTCAAAAAACATTGACTTACATTTTTGTACGTTCACACACATATACACATACACGCACACACACGCACGTATATATAATTGCCTTCAAGATTTTTATATATACAATCACTTATTTAGACATAAAGTTGTATTAATTTATATTGTTTAAAAGTTTTATATAGTTATTATAAATCTGACACATATTTACACATTTCTGTATGTTAATGCACACCACACCCAACACAACGTTGATTTATACAGATTAATATTACTTTAATGTTATGTATTTCTGACAATGACATTGACATTGTATTGCTGTATATTTCTTGTGTGTTTATCATGTCTATGTATCCATGTTAAACATGTGCTCTGTATATGTATGTATCGATGTAACTTGTATGCATGCTAACAAAACAAATTTCCAGAAACGGACAATAAAATCGAATTTAATTCAATTGAAATGAAATTTCTTTTCCCTCACGGCCTATATGTACACATCATTATATCATGCAACACTGTTATCCTATTCCCCCCCCCCAAAAAAAAAAAAAAAAATCATTCATGGCTTGTCAACGGACACCACCTGACGCTCACTCCACTTTTGAGGCTGCCGCGTGAGGCAGCCCATAAATAATCTGAACACAAGTGATCGCTGTCAGTGAAAGTGACCAGTGATTTGAAACTCTGATTGAAAAAGGCACCCTTCCGTGTACCAGGGAGGTGAGAGAATTATAGTCTCACCTCCCTGCTAATATACCAGCAAGGTGAGTCACCTCCCTGCTTATGTTGTACACGATATACTGAGTGCTGAGTTTTGTAAAATGATGACTTGCTAAACGGCTTGCTCATGTGAAACATCTTCGAATAAAGCTTCAATTTACCATGTACGACTTGTGTCCTCACTTCTCAGTTTCCTCTGAAACTTCGATTAATGGGAACGTGTTACTGAGTGTATACTTGCAGTGCGAACAGAGTAATACACCAAAAAAAAACTTTTTTTAAAATGATATTCTTTATTAGAATTTCATCGATATCAGGCCAATGTTTACAATGAAATTAATTGAACAAAAATAAGCAGCTGAATTCTTATCTCTTGTGCTTCTAAACCATATTTTTCTTAACACACAGTACAATATAGGCCTATGTATACAAATCATATGCATGCGTATTACTTGACACAGAATTCTGCATGAATATCTCAGAAAAGGCTCTCTGATTACTTAGTAACTTCAAGCCAATCCATATCTGCCTTATATGCAAACCACTTGTGCTGCTGAATCACCTTCTTTTTTAAACACACACACACACACGCACACACACACATGCACACACACAAACACGTTGTTATGTTTGAAGGGCGTGCCATTCACATTCGAATCTGATTCTGTGTTAGCAGACGACCATGCCACTGGTATTACGTGTACATAAAATGTATACTGTATAGCAGTACAGTATGCCTAACCAAGTCCAAGCGCATGCGTACAAAACCAGCCAGTACACTGATAGTCTTTGCTCAAGTGACACAATTGGCAATTTCGACGCGTTAGGGTTACGGAAACAAAAATCGCTTCCGGGCAAGCTACGCGGGCTTGTTACAAGTAGGGATTTTCCAGCACGCAGGAGAATTTTCCGCGGGCGGAAAAGAATGTTTGCGAGTTTCGCACTTGTGTCTTACCTGCTAGACGAATGCTACTTACCTTCTACTCGCGTGTATTCCGTGTGACCTGCGTGTGAGCTTTGAAACCGATCTGTTTTCTGTTACGAGCGACTTACGGGTACTGCGAAGTACCTGCGTTAGAGTTGCCTGCGAGGTGCTGTCGGTAAGGGTCTCCTACTGGTGTTCTGCGTGTACCTCTGCGAGCGAACCCACACGACTCACTAGGAACAAGTTTTGAGCATGCTCAAGGCCTTGTCATACCGTATCTCGGGAAGAAACTTGCGGCTTGACTGGCGGAGAAACAAATTTGCTACCCGGAGCTCTCCGCAGTTGGTCCGCACCTGACAATACCTATAGCGTGTATCTCGCCCGTAGTTGCCCGGAGGTGCGCACGCAAGTCCTATTCATCCGCAGCCAAGTTTTGAGCATGACCAAAACTTTTTCCGGGTGAGTCGCGGGGATTGCAAGAAGAGGTCCGCGCAGAACTCCAGTAGGAGGCCCTTAGCGGCAGCACCTCACAGGCAACTCCCACGCAGGTACTTCGCAGTCCCCGTATGCGGCCAAGATAATGACATTCTGTGAGACTTCTGCCATTCCTTCAGAGGAATTCCTTCACTGAGTTGTCAGCCCCACGCGCCTGGCACACAGGTCATACAGTATACCCGCAAGTGTGACTAAATACAACGCGTCCAACATGTAAGACACATGCATTGACTCGCCCAAATCCTTGTCCGCCCTCAGAAATAATGTCCGGTATGCTGGAAAATCCCCACACGCAACAAGCCCTAGTAGCTTGCTTGGAAAGGTGTGACAGGGCCTAAACATGGTTGCGGGTAAAAGGATTTGCGTGCGCACCTCCAGGCGACTACGGGTGAGATACGTGCTAGGGACTGTCATGTGCGTGTCATCTGCGGGGATCTCTGGGTAGTAAAAATTGTTCTTCGCAAGTCGCACGCAAGGCTTGCCCGGAAATGTGTGACACGGCCTTTAGAAAAGAAAGTTAGAAGAAAAATGGGAAGGTAATAATTCACAGGTCACCCCCCCTTTTTTTTTTTCTTTTCATAGGAACAGCTCTAGCAATTTTTTTTTTTCATTTTGTGAGCAAATTTGCCACTAGATAAAGACTGATTTAAGATAAAAGTGAAGGGCGAAATCATTTCATAAATAACATTTTTTACAAGAAAATTTGTAATTTCATTATATTCTGAAATTGTTTAATATTCAACCTCTCAACAGTCTTTATTACGTTGTTTTCAACAATCGGTATAAAAATAAGGATTCCATTATTTCTTTCATTTAAAAAATAGTGAAACACAGGACGCATAACTAGCGGCAGCGTCGTGCTTGCGAAAGCTCCCTAATACATGTATCGCCTAATACTCATTCCGCCTCTAGTGTGACTAGGGTATTATAAAGAGCCTTTTTCCAGTAATACCACTAGACTACATGTTCAGCCAGAGGGCTTTTGCAGACTTTCAAAACGCAAGACTCACGAGGGGAAATGGTATTATATTGTACTCAAACAATAAATATCTAATTCCCTCCACCCCACTTTTGGCTAAAAGCGAAGTGACCAAAAAAAAAATGATAAATATTTTTTTCTTCCCTTAAAGAGGCATTATCATTCCAGAATTTAGTGCAATATCAGAGACAAAATTGATTAGCTCACATGTTAGCGACTAAATTTTTGAAATTGACCAAGAAAGAGAATGTTTTTAATATTTTTGCTTCTTGGGTCATTAATTTCCTTTGCTCGGGTGACACATAATTAGGCTTACATATTTCAATAGTGCAGCAATCCAGAACAGAAAAATACCAATAAATCCCATAATGAATTCGTTGCATTTTAATGAAGTGTCGAAAACAATGAGTACTGTGCTCCCTATCCCAAGTTGGTTGGTGTCAAGGCCCTCTCGCTGAATCGTGAAGAGAGCCCAGCCGGCTTGGCTCGCTTCGCTCGCCCGTTATTACAGCGAGAGGGCCTTGACAAAAGGCTAGTGACGAGCCCGAGAGTATGCAAAGCATAATATGCTTTGCATATTATTGACTTGTGTTTGCTGCTCCTTCCCTTTGACTCCCCCCCCCCCCCCCCCGTCAGTTCGGTGGGATTGGCAATCCCTCCATCATCCGATTTGTTTGCACAGCTTTCAGTTGGCACAGGGTTCGGCCAGGCCTTTAAACACACAAATTAATTGTGTGTGTGTGTGTGTGTGTGTGTGTGTGTGTGTGTGTGTGGTGTTGGGGGTAGAAAAGGTGGGGCAGGGAAATACGGAAAGATTTATAAGAGTGGACATGCATTGAGCAAACACAAGCGAAATCACATGCTCTCGGGCATTAAATACAGATAAGGTGGAAAAAAAATCTGGACATCCAGGGAGGGAAGAGAGATGAGTCATGGCGTTTAAAGGGGAAATCCAGCCCAAACATAAAATAGTGTGGCGAAAATGCGATAGAGCACCTTTAAAATATGCGGCTTATGCCCTTAATTTCTGAACATGAAAATCCCATAGAGTTTGCCCCTGTGCTTTTCCTATGGAGAAATTGTATAGGTTTTGGAACACCCTATAGTTTTATGATACACCCTGTGCAGAAACCAAGGTTAACGATGTCCAGAGTAGGGAAAAAGGCCAGAAGCCCTAGGGAAAAGGGCCCAGAAATAAGCCGTAGAAGTAGGGTTGTAATAGTACTCCAATACATGATGGGTTAATAAGACAGTATTAGTCACGTGACCCTGGCTCGAGAGGGTATAAATACCTCGAGCTCACTGCACAAGTTTTCAGTTGGGTTGGGGAGTAAGTGCGGGTCCACAGCACTCTCTCTTTTTTGGTAATAAACTATACTAGGCCAGTATAACAGAGCTTAGCAGAGAGAAAACCATCGGCTGTAACAGCAGGAACTACAATATAGCAATGCTGCACTGAACCGTATTTCGGCCTGTCGTTTACATACCAGCCTCCTTCTTGCAACTGATAGTCTTTGGTACTAGACCCTGTGAATGGGTTGCTGTATGGTTGACTGGGAGAATGCCTGGTTTCTAATGCGCCTAGTGAGTCCTAATGCCCGTATATAGACGTGGAGTATGACTGTGTGCGAGCTATCTGAATAAGGTGCTGATCAAATGATGTGCTGCTACACATAGTACACGTTATGTCATTGCATGTAGACACAATAATTAAGGCTCTTGGACCACTCCCCGCCTACGCTACAAAAATTGGTGGCAGCGGTGGGATTTTGGGAAGATTTTGAAACAGGCATTAGTATTGTAGTATACAGGGATATACGTTGAGAAAAGCGTTTTGAAATCCCAAGATCCAGTGATACGAGCCCATACTATCACAATGGAGAATGTAGTTGGCAGTCCAGGCATGGAAAGCGATGAAATTATTTTTCAACCACAAGGCAGGCAAGATGAGGGTAATGAAGCCAGAGATTCATCGGAAACAGATGTATCTGACAGGGAGGGAAATGGGGATTTAGCAACAATGCTTGGCAGGCTTTTAAAGCAGAACAAAGCTCCCAAAACCAAACGCAGTAACACAGCTAAGGCTCCAACCTATGACGGATCGTCAGCTTGGGATGATTTTGAAGTCCAGTTTGATGTTATTACAGAACTGAATGGATGGGGTTACAAGACAAAATCAATGCAGCTAGCAGCCAGTTTGAGGGGAGATGCTTGAGCCGTACCTTGAGCGATCTCGAATCAGAGAAAAGGCACGATTTCAAGTCATTGGAGGCTGCCCTAAAGGCTAGGTTTCAACCCGAAAACCAAACCGAGATGCATCGCGTAGAATTAAGAAACAGGAAGAGGGGGAAGGATGAATCCTTACCAGAGCTAGGGCAAGCGGTGCGGCGCCTTACTAGGAGGGCGTATCCTACAGCAAAGGCGGAGCTGCAAGATGTTCTAGCTAAGGACCATTTCATAGATGCCATTCAGGACCCTGATATTCGATTTGGAGTGTATAACGCTCATCCTACTTCACTTATGGAGGCTATTGGGGTGGCTGTCGAAGTTGAGGCTTTCCAAATAGCAGAGCGTAGGCGAAATTTCCCACAAAGGAAACAGGTCCGTAACGTTAACGTTGGGAATAAGATGAGCAATGTAAAAGATGATGGAGAAGTCATTTCTTCAGATGCAGTGGAGAAAATTATTGTAGCTGCAGTTATGGCAGAGCTGTCAAAGGCAGGGATGACGAAAAAGACTGGCTTCCACAGAGATTCTGAGCCCACACAAATGGGCGGGCGTTCATCTGGTTCGCCGAGATGCTGGAAATGTGGAAGACTTGGGCATTTGCAGAAAGACTGTAAGAGCCAGAGCCCCGGAGGTAGAATGCATGCATAACACGGTGGAACTGCAGAAAGTAGGCAGGGAAACTCAGCCCAGCCGAGTCCAGGGGTCGGGGACCGACAGTAGATAGCTCACGGCCCCATGCAGTGTTTACACGCTTTTGCAGTGGAGAAACAGACGGCATCATTTTACCTGTAGAATTCAATGGGCAAGAAATTCACTCTTTGGTAGATACGGGAGCAAATGCAACAATACTAAGTACCAAGACGTTTCAGAAGTTCGAACCAAACCAAAAGCCTGAATTACAGTGGACTGATGTAGACATGACCATGGCAGATGGGGAAACCAAACCAATACAAGGGAAGGGCAAAATGAGCATCAGAATTGGAAATGTCACCCTGCGTCATGACATTCGGATAGTTGACATAGAGCCACAAGCAATAATCGGGATGGATCTGTTAAAGCTTTGCAAATGTACGATTGAACCAAATCAGAATATGGTTCGGGTTGGAGATGAAATTATTGATGCAGAGCAGCATGACTACCCAACCGTCTACACAGTGCGTTTAACAGAGACGATATGCATCAAGGCAGGGGAAGAGATCGTTGTCCCAGGGAGACTAGATGGGGTACCATCCACATTACCGCATAGTATGATTATGGAGCCGAATGAAAAGTTCGTGGAGAAATACCCACTACTAGTGGCTAGAGTACTAATAGGCACAGGCAGAGAAACAGTCCCAATAAGGATAGCAAACGTCGCTGAAGAGACACAGACGATATACAAGAACACTAGGGTAGCAACATGTCAGGAAGTAGATGAGGTGCTAGCCAATGACGAGACTACAGAAGAGTCTATCAGAACAAGCAAAGACAGCACAGGCGAGAATGTCCCTGAATATCTGAAGGAATTACTGGAAGCAAGTACAGAAACACTCAATGCTAGCCAACGGGTTGCAGTGGCCTCATCACTACACAATTACCAAGACATTTTCTCTACTGGCAAAAACGATATACTGATAGGCAGAACTGGAATTGTGAAACACACAATAAACACGGGAAAATCTGAACCTATCCGACAACACGCAAGGCGCCTGCCCATTCACAAGAGGGAGGATGCAAAAGAACAAGTCTCCGCAATGCTGAAGGAAGAAATGATAGAGCCTTCCTCTAGCTCATGGTCGTCGCCAGTGGTGCTCGTCAAAAAGAAAGATGGATCAACTAGATTCTGTGTAGACTATCGCAAACTCAACGACATAACCAAGAAAGGCAGCTACTCGCTTCCACGAATAGATGACTCGCTCAATAGGCTCGGAGGAATAAAATGGTTCTCGACTTTAGATCTGTCTAGTGGCTATTGGCAAATTGAAATGGATGAACATGACAAGGAAAAGACCGCATTCGTAACTGAGGGAGGGCTATTCCAATTCAAAGTAATGCCTTTCGGACTCTGCAATGCACCGGCAACGTTCGAACGATTGATGGAGCAAGTACTGCATGGTCTACAGTGGCAGACATGTTTGGTGTACTTAGACGATATCATAGTGTTCGGACAGACATTTGAACAAGAGCTAGAGCGACTCACAGAGGTATTTCAACGACTGCGTGATGCTGTGGCTTGAACTCCTCGGTACTTATAACTTTCGGATCCAGCATAGAGCAGGAAATTCACATGGGAACGCTGATGGACTTTCACGTAGACCATACGTGGACTGTAAGCATTGTGATCAGAAAGAGGCAAAGGGCTTTGCTTCGGATGATGAGCAGGGAGCTCATGGGACTGATGTCCGGGTTCACAGTGTGGGGATACCTACAGTCAGGTCAGCCTGAGGACGCTCAGGACAGACCGAATAATGGCTCTGGTATAGGGAGCTGGAGAGTTGGGCATATAGCCGATGCTCAACAAGAAGACAGGCGTCTTCAGAAGGTTATGGCTTGGAAACAGGCAGATTATCGACCACCGTAAGAAGTGTCACTGGAAGGACCAGAACTCAAAGCATATTGGATGCAGTGGAACAGGTTGCATCTGAGGAATGGTCTGCTCTACCGTAGATGGGAAAAGTGAAAATGGCAGTGAAATCATCTGGCAGCACGTCGTAACTGAAATTCCAAAAGAAAAAAGCATTAAAGGAGCTTCACGACCGCAAAATATGAAGACATACTGGGATCACAGGAACAGGTCTGATGGACTAGACTAAAGTGTGAGTGGCAGTGGTCTGTCCAAATTCGGATGAGTAGTGGTAGCACCTTTCACTGTATGCGGTTTAGCATACAGACACCGGTCCACACTCATCCAACCCAAATTGTATCCTGATTTATTTTGGCAAATTTTGGTTTGAATAAGAATGAATAGAATAAGAGAAAAAAAAAAAACCAGACATTCTGGACTGTTTTATAAAACGAAGCTAGCCCTACGACCTGGCTAGCTGCTGAGAACCAACGACACAAACCTGGGAAATGTAGCAGAGGATGATCAACGACACACACACTGGTTTTGCAGCTGAGAATGATCGACCACACAAACTCCGGTGACTACCGTGCCCGTTTGAGAAAGAAGAATTAATGAAGAAAATCTAAGACCATTCTAGATAATGCCTTGTTGTGAGACATATAAGAAATTGAAGTTCTCGAAGATACTCCAAGAAGATGAAGAAGAGAAGAAGACGAAGAGAGTACAGACATAAGTCTAACTGTTGAATTGGATTGTTTTGAACCTGTAAGCCCGAATCATGGAGGTCCCAAAATTATGCTGTTTGGAAAAGTTTGATTTCGTTCCCGGTTTACATAAATAAGAAATTGGTAAAGAAGCAAATTACAGGAAAACCCAACTATGTCCTAACATTTCGGCCTGGGAATGGGGAGAAATGTCCCACCAAAATTCAAACTCCATGATTCAGGATGTATATATGTACACTTTGTAAATACATTTGCAAGTTTGTAATCTGCAAGCTCTGTTGACACCCAAAAGCTCATAGGGGAAGTACGAGATAATAGTGGGAATATAGCTTGATATGTTTGATTTTTAATACAGTTGATAATGGAGAGATTAATGACAAAACATTCCACACCAAACTCCAGGAGTAGGTTTCATTGAAGAAGGGGGTAGTGTGGCGAAAATGCGATAGAGCACCTTTAAAATATGCGGCTCATGCCCTTAATTTCTGAACATGTGTAAAAAATCCCATAGAGTTTGCCCCTGTGCTTTTCCTATGGAGAAATTGTATAGGTTTTGGAACACCCTATAGTTTTATGATACACCCTGTGCAGAAACCAAGGTTAACGATGTCCAGAGTAGGGAAAAATGCCAGAAGCCCTAGGGAAAAGGGCCCAGAAAATATTAAGCCGTAGAAGTAGGGTTGTATAGTACTCCAATACATGATGGGTTAATAAGACAGTATTAGTCACGTGACTCGCACTCTCTCCTTTTTGCTAATAAACTTTAAAATTAATGGGGAACCACTAGGCCAGTGTAACAGAGCTTAGCAGAGAGAAAACCATCGGTTGTAGCAGCAGGAACTACAATATAGCAATGCTGCACTGAACCGTATTTCGGCCTGTCGTTTACACACCAGCCTCCTTCTTGCAACTGGTAGTCTTTGGTACTAGACCCTGTGAATGGGTTGCTGTATGGTTGATTGGGAGAATGCCTGTTTCTAATGCGCCTAGTGAGTCCTAATGCCCGTTATATAGACGTGGAGTATGACTGCGTGCGAGCTATCTGAATAAGGTGCTGATCAAATGATGTGCTGCTACACATAGTACACATTATACATGTACACACAATAATTAAGGCTCTTGGACCGCTCCCCGGCTACGCTACAATAGTCTGATATAGAAGAGTAAATTTTACGAGTTAAACGGTAAAAAATTTCACTGAAATTGGATGAAAAATAAGGAAGTTATGAAATTAGTTAGGAGTAAGTAGTTAGTAAATTCAAGAGTTAGTAACGATAATGATAATTAATAATTTAATTGTCTTCGCGGGATTCTCCTTTTCAGTGTTCGCACTGTTGTACCAGCCATCGGTGTAGATCCGTACCGAGGAGGAAGGGGGGGGGGGGGATGATCGGCGATATAGTCAATGATATGCACAGGTGTATAATGTGTACTTTAAAAATGAAATGAAATGAAATGAAATAAATTAAATGTTAACATTGGTATTTATCCTGTAAAAAACTGTAGTAGATAGTTCCTTCTTTCTAATGGAATGATAATTTTTTTTAATCAAGTCAATTAAAATAATCATACCGTCGAACCCTTTCCAACAACTTCTAAGATATGTGCGAGGGAGCGGAGCGACCAAGCGAAGAGAGGGGGTATCCTCCCACACGAGGGAGATTTTTTGCATTTTCAGACTTTCAATTTCAGAGATATATAGTGCACACTTTTTGTAACATATTCAATTCTTGTTTCTATCAAAAAGGTGAGACAAAATATAAAACAAAAAAAAAGTATTTAGGAAAACGGGCAGGGGGAGATGCCCCCTCCCACACGAGGAAGAATTTCGCGTTTTCAGGCTTAAATTCAGAGATCTGATGTACCCTACTGGTGAAATATTCCGGGTTAAACCATTTAAATATTACCAAAGATTGTTTTAATAAACTGTACATAAATTATGTTAACTGTGAATGGCACGAGTGTGATTGTTTTATGAGTTAAGTCCGCCCATGTGACAAATAGAGATGATTAAAAACGAAACCCAGAATTTTTACAATATACCATAGTATTTTTATGTTACATTTAATCTTTCATACAGGTTTTGCCTGCAGTATCATTTGTTTATCATATGATCAGTCTGCAAACTAAAAATTCGAATATTACAGGAATATAAAATATGATAACTATACATGTAGGGCTTACATATCCCAAACAATACATTAGGTCTCGTGGTTATTTCTTCATACTGTAAAGAATAGCGCCCCCACGTGGTTACAGTTGTTGAATGTTACATTTGTTACAATACGTGCTGAAATTTTAACCATGACTTGCTTGACTTGCTTTAGGCTTGTAGGAAATATGGAAACGATTAAAAAAACATATATACTCGGGAAAAATGTAAAGAAAAACCATGTTTTAGCACTAAGTATTTATTTCCTATGTATTTCTTTTGGCAAATAGCACCCTCAGCAATGACCTTTAGAAAGTTCAAATGTACGGCCATGTAGACGTTGAGTTGCTCTACCCATGTGCTAAATATGACGATGACACATCAAATAATAAAGAAGATATATGGGGGCACAGTGTCCCCCCCCCCCTTTGGATTGGGAATGATCAAAATAACATGAGATTTAGTCGACATTTTGAGCGAAGCGAGCCAGCGCTTGAGAAAAATCATATATACAAATCATAAAAGATAAGATACTGTTGAGCTCTGAGTAGCTCTCACTAGACGGGCATGCGATCGAACGTCATGCAGTGAGCCGAAATTATTACAATAAGATTTCTTCTTTTCTTCCATTTTTTTTTTTGGTACAGGCTACCCCCCCCCCCCCCCCCCTTCTCCAAGACCGGGGATGCATCCCCGGATTTACGCCCATGCCACCAGCAGGACCAGCCAACTCTGACAGCACCTCAGCGATCACTGGTATTCATCTGTACATCATGGTCAATCGGAACATTGTTGGCAAAACATCTTGTCCACAGATGGGATTTCAGGAGTGCTTTTGTTGCTGTTGAAATAGTAATCTCATCAGCTGGGAGCACAGTAGTCCACTGCCTGGACTGCCTTCGTTTACGGTGTGTACAGTACTAGCATGGTCTCTTACGGAAGTGCCGTCGTTGAGGGCGTGTAGTATAAGGAGGCAGCAGTTTGTGGACTCGCACGATGAGTGGACTGTCGCGATCGAGAAGACTTCGCGCTACCGCCAAGACCGCCAAGGAGCACAGTGGCAAAGTGACAAAGTTATATGTATATATATATATATATATATATATATATATATATATATATATACATATTTATATATGTGTGTATATATATAAATATATATATATATATATATAGATATATAGATATATATATATATATATATATATATATATATATATATATATATATATATATATATTCATATATTCTATATATATATATATATATATATATATATATATATATATATACATGCAAAAGGTATTGGTGGAGGAAATGGATAATAGGGAAAAACAAAAGAAATATTGAGAGACTGGTAAGGGAAGGGTGAGCGAAAAGTGCAACAACGATGTCATCAGAAAGGATTTGCCATCTGACGAATAAATAATTATCACTAGAAGTCAAGCAAAGACGGCGGGTCGGCCATGGTCGATGCCTAGATGCATGCATCAGTAGTCTCGAGCTTGATGTGAATCCTAACGGGCCGGAAACCGGACATTATAAGTGCGTGTGTGCAGAAAGAAAATACATGTGCTGAAATAAGTCATGATATGCCTTTCAAACGCAAGAAATATTTTCATGTAAGAAAATACTCTTCCTCCTGTTTATTACGTTAATAGAACACTCTTGACAATTCCAATGATGGAATGCATTCCTGCTCCAACATCACATTTTATGTTTTTAAAAGCAAAAAAAAAAAAAGAAAGAAAGAAAGAAAGAAAGAAAGTGAAAGGTATTACTGTTTTATTCTGCTTTCTTAGCATCTCACAATGTCAGGACGTGTACTTAGGTTCCTTTTATTGAATGGCGATTGTACCGACCCGCACTGAAAAAGAAAAAGGCGACTGTTCCATATTTACTACAGGCATCCGTGGGCAGGTGGCTTGCGCTGAGGGTGCGCCTAACTCCTTTGAGGTCACTTTTGAATGCAGTGGCATATCATGTGACAGGTGGAGCATTGATCTTGTGGCTTGCGCGCTCGTGCAGCATGCATGGCATGTACTGCCTTTACGTTGAGAATTTTTCCGCTCTCTTGCCTCCGTGCGTGCGAAGCATATTCGCCTCGGCGAGAGAACCAACCGATGTGGAAGATTGGAAAATATCCCTGCGGTTTGAATGTAAATCTTTCTAGAACCTGCAGCACGAAGGTCTACATACCTGAAAGCCATTTTCCTAGTGTGGGAAAACTTAAATACACTGATTATTTTCAATCTCGTCAAACCTCTGTGCAAATAAACATTTTATGAAGCTATGGCTTCTGAAAGGTTAACTACAAGTGACTGCGACACAACAAAATGTGATTTCGAAATGTCAGAAGTCGCATCGAGGACGTCGAAGATCATAACCGTGAGCAAACGTCAGGTTGCGGCTATCCTGTCCGTCTTCCTTGTCGTGGTGGTGGTAGTGGGGGTGTTGTGTTTTTATCAAGCCAAACGAGAGTGTGGTGGTAAACATGGCTTTTCTAACAAGGACCACGACGACGAAGTGTTAACAGTAAGTGATGTATATGCAGACGGAGACGCCGGTACCACCTCGGGATACGACTTACCAGGGCAGGGTTCTCAATCTGTGCGGTTGCCCCGCGATGTTATTCCCCTGGCCTACGACCTCCACATCCAGCCATACATCGATGCAGACGATGTCGTAGGAACTAGCAAGAGAAGATTTACTTTCGACGGTTCGGTAGCGATCCGAATACGATGCGATGTGATGACTGATCAAATTGCATTTCATCTCAGTAATCTGACGATCACAAACATATCTGTGCAAACGGTAGAACCAGGATGGACGCAGAGGGACATATACGAGTCGATGTCATCATACAACGAAAAAACGTCTATAATGCGCATCCAACTGGTAGAAGCACTCGTTCCTGGCAATCACTACGACGTGCTCATCGAATACATCGGTGAAATCAGGGACGCTTTGCACGGATTTTATCGCAGCACTTATACCAATGAACAGGGCCGCACTTTGTAAGTATGGGTATACTAGAGTGTGCCTTATAGAATTTAAAATGTTTCTCAGGGATAGAGGTCCATATGAAATTCAAAGATTGTTTTTAATGTGAATTAGATAATTAGCAGCAGCAGCTAACGTAGTGTTAGCTGATGTTAAAGGAAAAGTTCACCTCCATAAACATAAGGATTGAGAGAATGCAGCAATATTAGTAGGACACATCAGTGAAAGTTTGAGGAAAATGAGACAATCGATGCAAAAGTTATGAATTTTTAAATTTTTTGTGTTGGAACTGCTGGATGAGGAGACTACTACAGCTTGTGATGTCATATGCGTACAACACTAAAAAGAAAATGTAAAGAAAATTCAACATACTTTCACTTTTTTCGCATAATAAAAGAGCACTTGACTTTCCTCTTTCTGAAGGCAGGGGGAATAATATTACCCATAACATACGTCAGTAGCAAGTCAAGGGAATTTGTACCTCTTTCAAAAGATGAAATTTTGTGACATTCTCTTTATATTTTCCTTATATTGTGACATCATGTGACATCATACGCTGCAGTAGTCTTCTCATCCAGCGGTGACTGCACAACAACTTCAAAAATTCATAATTTTTGAACGGATTGTCTGATTTTCCTCAAACTTTCAATGATGTATTCTACTAATATTGCTACATTCTCTCAATCCTTATGTTTATGAAGGTGAACTTGCCCTTTAATTCAGCAGTGGTAGCAGGTGGCTATACGCCCAAATTGTAGCATTTGCAGTGGCAGTGACTTTTCTTGTATAATAACACTTAAATTCTTTATTTAAAAAAAAAAAGTCTGTTGCAGCTGTCGTACAAATGGTGATATGGTCATATTATTTACAGTATATACCTATAGAGGAGACATTAACTGAAGTAGACGTACAGGTGTAGAATTACAATTAGTAGTGGGTTTGTCGTTTGTAGTACCTACCAGTGAAAGTGTCAGTATTAGTCGTGGAAGCAGCAATAGTAGATGTGATTCGACTTTTTATTACAGTATGAAACAAACATAGCAGTGGATCTCAGTCACAACGATGTTCACTATATAGTTAGCGAATGGTGTACACGGCATCTGGAGTTAAAACGGCTGCACGTCACGAGACCGACACCCACGAGTCATACAGCCCACGAGTCCGGCATACAGCTCACAAGTCATACAGCCTATGAGTTATACAGCTCACGAGTCATACAGCCCATGTGTTTGATACTAAGGCACACGAGACCCCGTGTTGTATCTGTGGAACTCGTGGGCTGATTTGCCTAGTGTCGAACTCATGGTCTGTATGACTCGTGAGCTGTATGACTCATGGACCTGTTTTCAATGTCGAACTCGTGGGCTGTATGACTCGTGGGTGTCGGTCTAGTGGGATGACCCAATTAACACCTGTGGTAACGCACGATATTTCATGAGTTTTCACACTGATGCCTGAATGGTTTAGGGTCTAATAACACACCACAAAGCGTGTTCTTTCAAAAATGAAAATCATTTTCTTCGATATGACAAAACATAATACCCCTCAATGGCGGCAATGTATTCACCAACGTACACACTTCTTTCTGAGGGCATCATGATGCGTGAGGTAAAGAAATCTTCCTGCCCATATAGGGGGCCTACTGACAGTCTTTACATAATACAGCATTAGTTAAAATTACTTGTCCCTCAATTCAGGGTCGTGTTCAGGATTCGTATTCAGGATTTTATTTGTTGTTGTTGTTGTTGTTGTTGTTGTTGTTGTTGTTGTTGTTGTTGTTGTTGTTGTTGTTGCAAGGGATATATTGTGAAAGAGCAGATATCCCTCTTCCATAGCGCGGATTCTTTCTTGACATTTTCGAATCCGCCACTGCTTTGTAGATCACCGAGAAGGCGAGATATGAAATCTCGTCATCTTGCCCTTTTGTGATCCAAGAACGCGAGTTTTAAAGGGCCCCTGAAATCCAAATACATGTTGATTTGTGTTGATTTATGATACTCTCAATATCACTTTTGCGGTGAAACGAATATCTAGAAACATGCCATATATTTTTAACGATTTTTTTCTTCTATTTTTCTTCAGATAACTTGGAAACGCCCACAAAAACTCCTTCCAAACCAATGTTCCTCAGATGACCTCATCTCTCAATCATTGCTAAAGTACTGAAATGTTTAACAAAAGACATTGGAATGCACCTTCCCCTCGACTTAGCATAACTTGCATGTTCCCTCGCCATGTCTTTTGTTAGTCACATTAATATCACAGAAACATCACGCTTACTCACCTGTTCGGAAGAAATCTTTGAAAAATTGAGAAACCTTATAATTCCACAGCTTCTTTTTTTTTTTTTTATGAGTTGGAGCTTTCGTTTTTCGGATAAAATGCACTATAATATATATGTTCATCAAAGTCGATTTGAACGTGGCATTGAGCTTTAAATCCATATTTACTTCTCATATGTGCCCTCCCATTTGCTCCCGGTTCTTGCTCTTTTCAGTGACTGCCCTCAGCTGTTTCTCTTTTGCCTTCCCTTTCTCCTTTTCATCTTCTGCTTCAACTCCAACTTTTCCTACTAAGCATCTGTTTTACAGTTGTTAGTATTTAGCCAGATGTTTCATCTCTTTCGAATCTACATCCGGCATTAATGCCATAAAGACAGTATTTCACCGCCCTTGAAACAATCTTCTCTCCACCGAGGAAAAAAAGCTGTTTATTAGTTCAGCAAATGAAAATCACATGTCAGAACTCCCTTCAACATTTTGGATTGACAGGACAGATGTAGAACACTCATGATAAAGCAAAACAGGTGGCAATCTGTCTGTTTGACCGATTAATGTTTCGAGGATCTGGGTGTATAGATATAAAAATCGGTTTTGCAACGTATCTCATCGATCGTAACCAATAAAAGTATAAACTTTGCGTTGAGAAGTCATTCTAGTGTTTTTTCCCCTCATTCTTCCCATGTATTTTGAATAACTAACTTTTTAGTACATGTATATATCTTATATATGAAAAAAAAAATACGTTGAAGTGATGAATAAAATCACTCCGTATTCAGGAAAAGGAATAACTGATTGATAGATAATTGGGTAATTTATAGATATGAAAACAAAACAATTATATTGTGTGGATGGTTGTGGAGAGCTAAATTGATAGATTTAATGGTTCCATGACTTTTGCATTTGCGACTTTTGCTTCCATGAAATATTGGGGTCATCCCACGAGTCATACGGTCCACGAGACCGACATCAAAAAGAGGTTCATGATTCATACAGCCCACGAGTTATACGGTTCACGAGTCATACAGCTAGCCCATGAGTTCGACACTACGCACAAAAGGCTCACGAGACCGACACTACGAAAACAAGGCCCACGAGACCAACACTACGCAATAAAGGCGAACGAGACCGATACTATTGGCAAAGAAAGCCCACGAGACGGCTTGTGCCGAAAGGGTGGGTTGGGTGGTGGCGCGTCGCGTTAATGGGAACACCACCCTTCGTCCAAAGCCCCCCCGGTTTTGCCGAAAGGGTGCGTTGGGAGCGTTGGATCGCGTCGCGTTGACTGGAACCCCACCCTTCGTCCAAATCCCCCCCCCCCCGGTTTTGCCGAAAGGGTGCGTTGGTACTTTTTCTCTTTTTCTCATGTAACCCTATAAAGCCCAAGCTATTTTGATGTTATTTTTTGATGTTTCATCGTCACATTTGGCACATGGGTAGAGCAACTCATAGTGTACATGACCACATACTTGATTTTTTTATGGTGACACATAGAGGGCGCTATTTACCATAATATAAAGAAATACATAGGAAATATGCTAAAAACATGATTTTTCTGTATAATTTCTTTATCCCCAGTATGTCTTATCATAGACCAATATTTTTCATATTTGCCACAAATGATCTGCAAGTCAAAGCTCATTAGTTTTTATGGTTGAAATTTCTCAAGGTCACTACTTGGGGGCGCTATTCATAACAAAATAAAGAAATACATTATGAGACCTGTGATGTATTGTTAGGGATAGGTACATGCATAGTTATCATATTTCATAGTCCAATAATATCGGAATTTTAAGTTTGCAGATTGATAATGTGATAAACAAATGATATTAGAGGTATAACTTGGGTGGAGGAATCAAAATGACACAAAATAGAATGGCAATCTTTGGAAAATACTGTTATTTTCAAGTATCTCTACTATAGCTACTGTTTTATGGCATTGTCACAGAAAAACAAAGGAAATAATAGGAAAAACATTTCAGGGCGATAATTACTTCACATTTTGCTCCTTCAGCAAATTTCAGCCAACAAACGCCCATTTTATACATTATAATATGGTTAATTGGAATTGGAACAGAAAAATATGCAAAATCTGACTGACATGGTTGTCAGTTTTATTGTTGCCATGGCAACCAGCAATATCAAATATAGCTAAACTATATATCAAAATGTTGGAAATAACATTTTTGGAAAAGTCACCAAATTTGGTTAAAACTGGATTAAGGGCGAAGGAGTGGGGAATGAAAATCTGGTAGGGGGCACAATGTGCCCCCCCCCCCTTGGGCTTTATAGGGTTAAAAGACGAGTTTTGTATTAAACAACAAATAGCAATTAGACCAAACAGTAATTGGACGAAATGATGACTAGACCAACTGGTATATATTAGACCAACTGCATGATATTAAACAGTCTATTAGACCAACTGGCTGTAGACCAAGTTGTAATAGAGTGTAAACCGATCCGGACGATAGCTTCTTTGAAATGGTTGTTTGAAGGTTAAATATAAATTCAAAACGCGTCTTTTAATATTACATGAGAAAAAGTACCAACGCACCCTTTCGGCAAAACCGGGGGGGCTTTGGACGAAGGGTGGGGTTCCAGTCAACGCGACGCGACCCAACGCTCCCAACGCACCCTTTCGGCAAAACCGGGGGGGCTTTGGACGAAGGGTGGTGTTCCCATTAACGCGACGCGCCACCACCCAACCCACCCTTTCGGCACAAGCCCACGAGACCGACACTAGGCAAAGAAAGCCCACGAAACCGACACTAGGCAAAGAAGGCTCACGAGACCGACAGGATGAACAGCGCCATCAACATGTCAATTACAAGTATGTGCCTGTACCAAAGTGTTCCATGAAGGGGAAAATATCATACTTAAGTGCGGGTGCAATTTCATAGATTTCAGAGATTGTAATTAATTGAACACCAACATCTACATATCAACGACATCAAGTATGTATTTCTACACGTATGGCTTTTAGGGAGAAGTTCTTTCACGCTACGGGGAGCGAAATTGTTACCGATTATTTTTTTTTTGTGTGTGTGAAAATATAATTGTACTCTTCTTTGGACACCCCCCCCCCCCATGGGCGTAAATCCCGGGGGATGGGAGGGATATATCCCCCCCCCCCCGAAATGGAGGAGGGGGGATGGCCTGTACAATCATCCCCCCCTCCCCTGAAATGGAGGAGGGGAGGATGGCCTGTACAATCATCCCCCCCCCCCTGAAATTTGAGGGGAAAAAATGGAGGAAGCAGAAATGTGATTGTATCAATTTTGGCATATTGCATGACGTTCGTACGCCCGCCTTCAGTCAGGTAACAGAGCTGAACAGTATTCTATCTTGTAGGATAATGTATACATGATTTTCTCAAGCGCTCGCTCGCTTCGCTCGCTCACGAAGAAAGTAATATCGACAAAATGTATGGTCCAGACGTTGACAACATCAAATAGCATAGGCTTACATGTAAACATGCTATGACGCGAGCAACCCGGGGCCAACTGCAAATTATGTACGAAAACAAACAAACAATAACAAAAACTATACCGCCATAATTGACCCCCCCCCCCCAATCCATTTCCTGAATCATTCCTGAAACGATGATGAGTCTGATACATCTATGGGCATACCCAGGGATGATCAGGGGCGTCGAATCTATCTCGGGGGGAGGGGGGAGGCAAAGGGGCATTTGCCCCGCCCCTACGGAAATGTTGGGGGCAGACAATGTCCCCCAAGCAATTCCCGAGATGAGGACAAATCTCGAACTTTCTTTATGGAAAATTGTCCAACTACCGCCAGAACTATGCACCGAGTCGTTGAATTGCAATCATAAATATGCAAAAGCTCCGCTACTGGGTCCCTTTCGATAGACTTTGTACACTTTTGAGATTGACGTATTTCCTTATATATTTTATCAGAGAGTGTGCAGCAGATCTTTCACTTACAAAAGCTCCCTCCTGTATATGCAGAGGTGTCGATGGAGGGGGGTGGGGATGGTTTCCCCATACAAGTATTGGGGACAAATATATCATTTTGCTCCTCCTCGTAACTCCCGAAATGTTTTTACTTTTTTGATAGAAAACTGTCTAAATATTTCACCCAAAGATGGCTGAATTTCAATTCTGAATATACAAAATCTCCCTCGCGTAAGAGGGGTATAGGCCTAACACCTTCCATACCCTCCCCGTTCAGTCCTTTCTACTTAATACACTTTAGATAGACAGATTTTAAAATGTTTCATCTAAAGTGCGCACCAGGTCTGTTACTTCAGTTTAAAAAAAAAATGCAAATGTTCCGTGGGTTGGATTAGATATCTAGATACTTTCAATTAACGGAGGGTTTCCCCTCCCCCCCCCCCCCTTAAAAAGAAATAGTGTACACTTCTGAGATTGAAATTTGCCCAGATTACATCATAAATGTGTTTACGAGATATTTTCATCTGAATTCTAAAAATGCAAAAGCATCCTCGTATGCATGGGCGTCGATCCTGGGGCCCGTTGCATATAAGTTACAATTATGGTAACTTTGCCATCCAATGGTAACTTCCATGGAATTCTTGATTTTGATTGGCTGCCGAGTGTAGTTGCCATGGTAGTTATCATTGGATGGCAAAGTTACCATAATTGTAACTGTTAGGCAACGGGCCCCTGGAGGACGGGGAGCGCGGACGGGGGAAGAGGGGAGGGGCAAACAATCATGATCCCCAATGATTCCCGAAACGAGGAAAATTTTCTTGCGGTTTTTTGATAGAAAAATGGAAGGGTGGTGTTAGCACTCGCCCACGCCTTCTCCCTGCTCGCCCGTCTCTCCCCCCCCCCCCCCCCCCGCCCGATGCATACAAGTAGACTGTGGTTACACTTTGAACATAGATAGTTTTCCAAATATGCCACAAAATGTGTGCACCAAAACGTTTAAATGCAATCAGAAAATACAGAATCTCCCTCGTGCAGGAAGGGGGAATAAGGGAAAAGGGCTTATCCCCTCCCACCTTCTCTGATTGACAAATTTCCAGATATTCCAACAAAAGTGTGCACCATATTGTTGAATATCAGTTCTAAAACTGAAAAAAAAAAAGCTCCCTCGAATATGGGAGACGTATCTTGCCACCCTCCCATTGCTTGGTCCCCTCTATAGACTTAGTATACTTTGGGGAATGACAATTTCCGAATTTTCCACAAAAAGTGTGCTTCAGAGCGCTTTTTTTCAACTGTAATAACGCAAAAGTTCCGTCTTGTGTTCCCCCTCCCACACCCTCCCCCTAAGCTCTACCTCACTAGACTTTATACACATAACACAAAGCTGGTAAACACTCGGAATAAGAACTAATTCCATGATTTTAACACTTCCCTGAAAAAGCCCTACTTATTTCTTCAATTATTTTCTTTTGGGGGCGCTGGAAAAAAATTCAAGTATTGCACCAAAATTTTGAACCAGATCGCTGAATTTCAGGTCTGAAAATGCAAAATTACCTTTTGTGTGGGAGAGGCATTGGAGGAGAAATGCCCTTTATCTACACCCTCATGTGCTTGCTTTTTCTGTTTGAATTGCTTAACAGACAGCGTTCATGATAATTATTCATCGTAAAAATTAATACAATGAGTTTATTCAAACAATACCATTTTATAGGCGAATTGTTCATTGTAATCTACATCAAAATATTCTGCTATCTTAAACAAGTGGAAGTGTTTCAAGTCTATAAAACACCCAAACATGCGTAAAATTGCACCACTTACAACATCAAAATGCAAACAGTTCTCATCGTGGGAGGGAGACACACCCCTCCCTCCCCTCCCCCTCCACCTCCCCCCCCCCCCCCCCCCCCCGCCGTTCGCTCCGCTCGCTCGGGCTCGGTCGCGTTCATGACATTCAGTGGAAGAATTAATACAAGAATTTTATGTAAAACCATTTAAGGCAAATTGTTCAATAATAATCGATATCAAAATATTCTGCTACCATAAACAAGTGGGACTGTCTCAAGTCGATAAAACACGTAAAAACATGCATCAAATTGCACCATTTACAACATCAAAATACAATAAGTTCTCACCGTGGGAGGGGGAACATCCCCTCCCACACCCTCCCATCCCCCTCCCTCGCTCGCTCCGCTCGCTCGGGTTAGGTCCCATTCATGGTATTAAGTGTAAGAATTAATACAAGAAGTTTATTCAAATGATACCATTTTATAGCCAAATTGTTTTATATTAATAGACATCACAATAAAATGCTATACCTTAAACAAGTGGGACTGTTTCAAGTCGACAAAATGCGCAAAAACATGCATCAAATCGCACCATGTACTAGATCAAAATACAAAAGTTCTCACCGTGGGAGGGGTCAACACATCCTCCCACACCCTCCCTCGCCCCCTCCGCTCGCTCGGGTTCGGTCGCGTTCGTAATATTCAGTGTAAGTATTAATACAAGAAGTTTATTTAAGTAATACTATTTTATAGCCAAATTGTTAAATAATAATCGACATCGAAATATATTGCTACCTTAAACAAGTTTGACTGTTTCAAGTCGACAAAACGCGCAAAAACATGCATCAAATTGCACCATGTACAACATCAAAATGCAAAAAGTTCTCACCGTGGTGGGGGGGGGGGGGAGAGAACACACCCTCCCCCTCCACGCCCCACCTCCCTCCCTCGCCTCCTCCGCTCGCTCGGGCTCGGTCGCGTTCATGATATTCAGTGTTAGAATATTAATACAAGAAGTTTATTTAAATGACACCATTTTATACCGAAATTGTATAATAATCACCGACATCAAAATATATTGCTACCTTAAACAAGTGAAATTGTTTCAAGTCGACAAAACGCGCATAAACATGCACCAAATTGCACCATGTACAACATCAAAATGCAAAAAGTTCTCACCGTGGTAGGGGGCACCCTCCTCCCACCACCCTCCCCCCTCGCTCGCTCCGCTCGCTCGGGCTCGGTCGCGTTCATGATCTTCAGTGTAAGAATGTTATTTGATGATACCATTGTTTACAGGCAAAATTGTTCAATAATAATCTACATAAAATGTACTGCTACCTTAAACATGTGGGACTGTTTCAAGTCGATAAAACACACAAAAAATGCATCAAATTGCACCGTTTGCAACATCAATATGCAACGAGATATGAAACTCGTCACACTGAAGACGAGTTAGGTGATACGCTTGTGGTCATCAGATGTCGGTCATCCGTGATCGACAAAGAAAAGAATGTGATATAGCACCTTGAAGTTATAATGAGATACTTAGTTGAACTTTTTTGGGCCTACATTATTCAGATCACATTTGTTTTTCTGTCACACAAACTAAGTGGAAATTCTGTGCGTGTGCGAGTGCTTAATCGTGTCGATTTACGGGCTTTTTGAGTACGTACAGTGCATTAACTTAGACCCCGTTTACAGTGCGGGGCTGGGCCGAGGCGCGGCCGAGCCGCGGCCGAGCCCAACCTCAATATTGCGAGGCCGAGCCCCGCAATTTTGTCCGTTTACACTGCCGGGCTCGGCCGCGCTTTTGATTCACACCTTTCAATATTTTGTCGTAGTGGCGCTCTACTTGTAAACAAACGCAATTTGGTATTGTCTGGGGCCTGTCTTATAAAGACTTGTGATAGAAATCACTCACAAGTTTTTTGTGTGCTGCAATGCAAGTTGCGATTGATTTGGGGACTTGTGATTGATTTGAAGGCTTTATAAGACGGGGTCCTGGTTTTCAGACCCTTTGCCAACTGAATTCCGTGGAGACGAAGTCGCCGTTCGGGCAAAGGCCTTTGCTGAAGGAGAAAATCCTTTGCAGGACAAAACCGCCTTAAACTATAGTAGTTTTGAAGTGGTTAATATCCTGAATAGCGAAATAGTGCAGGCGAGGGTTTGGAAGCCAGACTGAAATTGGACGCGCATTTGGCCCAGTTTGCGTTTACACTGAGCAAAAGGCCGGGCTCGGCCGCGACCACCTTCAGAGCGTGGCCTAATGTGAGGCCAATTTTGGCCTCGCACTCGGCCTTTTGCGCGTTTACACCGAAATGAAGGTGGGCTCGGCCGCGGCCGAGCAGCGGCCGAGCCTCGCACTGTAAACGGGGTCCAAGTGATCCTCGACACGAACAAAAAATTAAACATTACAATTAAGTGTTTTAGTAACCATCCTGGCTTTAACAGCGGCCTTTTAAAACATAACCTTTGACCCTTATTTACATAACCAATATGACTCCCTCTAATCTTGTTATCATAATTGATATGATCAGTTCAGAGAGCTCTTACAGCTATATACAAGCCTGTGAGATTTACCAGCAGTAAAACCAATGAAGCCTCCGATACAAAACAAAGGGATATAGAGCAAGTGTGTCTGTTTACATGAGAATGTGATCTATACCTGGACGAAAGTGATACCTCAATTAAAGAGAAAAGGGCAAAAGAAAAACGGGCCAAACGTACGGCTCAAGCGAAAGAGACAGCGCCTTTAACCATGTAACTATACGTCTCCTCCAACCAAGAGTACACTTTGAACGTAAGCTTATACGTGAATGATAATTTATGACGATCTCACGTGATCGACACACATTCAAAGGGGACAGTTAGAAGTGGAAGGAGTGCTTAATCGTGTCATTAATTCCTAATCAATGACACCCCTACTATAGGCATATCATAATTTCTCATCAGCTAAAATCAATGGTCTATAGGACTCATGCACCATTACTTGTGTAGTGCATAAACTTTGCTTTTTATGCTTTGAGTGAAACGTGTCATAGCATAATTCTGTAATTCCATCAGCAGTGATTAACAAGAAAGATATATCACATTGAACGTTTAGAACCCAACCGGGGGGGGGGGGTATCATAACATGATACTCGGTTCTTTACTGCCCAGATGGCAACAACACCCATCACCCACGGCTACGCATAGAGAAACAGCCATGGCGAAAATAAAACTTTGCTTTCTCATAGGCAGAATGACACAGAACCCCGTCAAACACACTATAATTGGCAGGGAGGGACATGAAAAAGTTCATTACTAATACTAAACAGCGTACGCATTCCATTCATGTGGCGCGAGATAGCAACATAAAGCCTGTCTTCAACTCCGTTGGTCGAACAATGACAACCTTGAAATTTCAAAGAGATGAGCGAGACGCTATATACACCTGGCCTAGAGTTAGTTTATTCAGTTCTCATTCCTACTTCAAGTTGTGTTATGTTATTGTAATCATTCCCATCTGCAGTATAACAAAACCAAACTGAGCGAAAAGGGGAGAGAAAAACGAGAGGTGGCAAAAGGAAAACTGCATGTACAACTGCAATCCATAGCATTGCGTGTGACAAGTGAAGCAAATGTATTAGTTGTTATAGCAGTGTTTTATGAGCATAAACAGACAAATAGACAGACAATGTCAAATTTAAAAACCATCAATTTAATGTCAGAGAAGATGGTAAACAAGATGCATTGAAACCGTAACTAAATCACTGCTCTTCTACTCGGTCACGGAAAGTCCAACTTTATATCCAACAAAAAAAAAAAAATGTTATGGGAAAGAAACAAATTTAGATAAAACATTCTTGAATTAAAAACAAGAAAAAGAAAATGTCCACGTCAGGATAAAAAAAAAACGCCGCACGAACATGCATTATATTCAAATGGGAATACGGTCTTGATGCAAAGGTCCAAGGATTGTCTCATTAATCTAAAATCAATGATTCCCTTACCACCACCAGTACCACACCACAATGACGTCTCTAAAATCAATGGTAGCACATATCATTGCATCGTGCATTGAATTAGCTCCCTTTTCCTAAACTACCAGTAGAACGTGCCATATTACATTGTGTAATTCGATCAGTAGTGATTGACTTTAAAGAAGAAAGATAATGCAACAATTGAATGCTTACCACATTGCTTATAGGGCTATTCCAGTTTGGTACTGATCTGTTCTATTCTCCCAGATGCCAACAACACATATCACCTATGGCTAAACTAGTGAAACAGCCATGAGGAAAATATACGACAGAGAACCCGTCATAATCACTACACTAATTGGAAAGGTATTGCCCGAAATTCCTCATATAATATGAAGAAATATAAAGTCACTTCATTCCCTGCCTGTCTTTACCTCCGTTATTTGGTCAAACAATATACAGCCTGGAATTCCAAAGAGATAAGCGAGACGCCATACACCTGGACTAGAGTTGATTTATTCAGTTCCCATTCCTTTTAGTTATGTAAACGTACACGTTCCTACCTATCCTGCCACAGTATAACAAGAACAAATGAAGAGAAAAGGAAAGAGAAAACGAATGGTACCAAGCGTGGCACTGTTTCAAGGGGCAATGTACAATATTACGCGCGACAAAATTAATGAAGCAAACCCAACCTTCAAACTCCAATACAAAACAAGGTAAATAGAGTAGCTGTGTTCATGACATCGGAGTGAAGCGGAACTGCAGGGAAAAAAAAGAAAAAAGGAAAAAGTAGTGCGGGACTCGATTAACTTCTCTCCTTCCGGTCGGGCATTATAAACACGCAGCGCGCTAAGCGATTCTGCCACACGGCTCTCCCGAAGATCTTGTGCGAAATTTAAGTCTATATACTATAAACAACACAAATTTACTTTGATATTCAATTTTTGGCGATATACGTCAAGTGATTGAAAGCGCTATTCAACTTCCCACAAGTGGCCGCGTGGATTCGATCAATACACAATTGCAAAGACAAATCGGGAATCGCTTCGACCAGATTCTATTCTCATTTTCAATGATCGACAACGAAAATGTTAAGTATAGCGACTTGAAGTAATATTGAGAAACATTCGTAAAGTCCAATTCTTTATACAGTCCCACATAATTCAGATGAATTTATTTCTGTCATGCAAACAAGTGAAAATTTCGTGCGTGTGTCGGCGTGTGCAAGTATGTCGATTGGACAGGATATATAAATGAATATTTACCAATAGGTCTTTATATTGTAAAAAAAAAAAAATCAAACATGGCCATGTGGTCTTTTAAGAGTCATTTTCACTTTAACATTGTAACTTCAAGTCCAAGTTGCCAGTCACAGCAATGTAGTCTCCAACACAAAACAAAGGGATATTGTGTGTGTGCATGTGTGTGTGTTTGTGTACGTTTACATGAGAACGTGATTTCTACATGGACGAAGGTGTGATACTCCATAGAAGAAAAAAAAAGTAAACGATATAAGTATTTTGTTTCGTGCTCTTATGGGGTTCGAACCCGTACGTGTGCAACCTCACGGTTCTGGTGACGTTGCCTTTATCCTCTCGGCCATGTACGTCGTGACGAGAAAATATGAGGAACGTAAGCTTATATGTGAAAGATGATTCAGGAATCGTTTGGTCCACATTCCATTCTCATTTTCAGTTTTTAGCTGCAAAATTATCAACCTGATGAGGAGATTTGAAATGCATGATTACTGCAGCTTATTGTCTTAGCTACCACATACTTAAGTTTCAGAGGAAATGGAGCAAAATCAGCTGAGATAAAGGTGCTTAAACGTTGTCAAGTCAATGCATGTTTTCTTTTTTAATCACCTCCCATAGACATAACACGTCAACTTGTCTGATTTTGAGTCTTTACCTTTAATCACAATTGAAAGTATGATGGTAAGTCTTCTCGAACCAAGAGTGTGGAACGTAAGCTTCTACGTGAAAGATGAATCCTGACGATCACCCGTGACCGACACATATTCAAAGGGAACAGTTAGAAGTGGAAGTCCTCGTGCCATGCATATTGTCTCAGCAATTCCAAAGCAATGACACCCTTACATTTAGGCATACCATAATTTCCCTCAGAAATCAATGGTATTAATCATGTACAATTGCTTGCCTTGTCCATAAACTTTGCTTTACAAACTTTCAGTGAAACGTGTCATAACATAATTCTGTAACTCCATTAGCAGTGATTGACTACATAAATAAAGATATATCAAATTGAACGCTTAGCGCGTATTACTAAGGGGGATTTTAGCCTCATGCTCTTCACTGCTCAGATGCCAACAACACTCATTATACGGCTACGCATAGAGAAACAGCCATGACGAAAATAAAAGTTTTTTCCTTTTCTCTGGCAGATCGACACAAAACCCCTTCAAACACAATATAATTGACATGGAGGGACATGAAAAAGTTCATTACAAGTACTAAACAGTGATGCCTTCCACTCAACTCATGCGGCACAAGATACCTCTATAGCAACATAAAACCTGTCTACAACTCCGTTATTGGGTCAAACAATAACAACCTGGAATTTCAAAGAGATGAGCGAGACGCCATACACCTGGACTAGAGTTAATCAATTCAGCTCCCATTCCTGCCAGTTATCTAAACGTACACGTTCCTACCTATCCTGTTACAATATAACAATTACCAATGAAGAGAAAAGGAAAGAGCCAACGAAAGGTGGCAAGCGGGACACTGTAACAAGGGGCAATTTACAACATTAAGTGCGACAAAATTAATGAAGCAAACCCAATCTCCAAACTCCAATACAAAACAAGGGAAATAGAGCAGCCGTGGTCACGGGTTACGTATTCTTGATGAAATAATACGATAAATGACATCGGAGTGAATCTGAACTGCCGAAAAGAAAAAGAAAGAACGGAAAAAGTCCTGCGGGAGTCGAACTTCTCGCCTTCCGGTATGGCGTTATCAACACCCGGCGCGCTGAGCGATTATGCCACACGGCTGTCCTGAAGATCAAGTGCGAAACTTAAATCTAAATACTATCGTGACTGTGTTGACTGTGATGGCGCTATTCAACTTCCTACAAGTGGCAGCGTGGATTCGATCAATATACAGTTGCAAAGAAAAATCGGGAATCGTTCCGTACAGATTGCATTCTCATTTTCAGTTTTAAACTACAAAATTGTCAACCTGATGAGGAGATTTGAAAACATAAAATGCATAATTACTATTGTCTCAGCTACAACATACTTAAGTTTCAGAGGAAATGGAGCAAAATCAGCTGAGGTAAAGGTGCTTAAACGTTGTCAAGTCAATGCATGGTTTAAAAAAAATCACCTCCCATAGACATAACACGTAAACTTGTCTGATTTTGAGTCTTTACCTTTAATCACAATTTCTAGTTTGATGACGTCATCAGATTTCAAAATCATCACATGGGTCAAAAGATGGTTTTCCACTTTTCTTTCTCGCTTAAGTAGGCCTCAAGTTAAGTAGGCCTTATTTTATATCCTAACCTCCAGATAAGACATTTAAGAGTTCAATTTGTAATTCAACGGATGAAAACGTTTTATTTCGCAGCGATTCACCTCGATTTGTAGCCTGTGTTTGTAAAAATATTCTCAAAACGGTACATTTTTTCATGAAATAGAATGACTTTTTTCATGGATGCATCTTCTTTTCCGATTCCTTAACGTTACATTAATAGACGCTTACTTTATTTTATGTGAATTTATACTAAATCAACACCTTCCCAGTTGACTACTCCCCTCCAGATCATTATTGTAAAGCAGGTGTACACTGCAACATTGACCATTTTGTGAAAAATTTCCTTGTAAACTTAACGTTTTATTTCACAGCTGGGTATTTTTCTATATATTGGTTGATCTGAATGTCCACATCATTTTATTATTTTTTTTTTCTAAGTAAGTGTATCCTGTTTTGCGGAAAGGGAAACGAGGGTGTTTTGGCTTTTTTTAAATTTATGTGGAAAGATCTGATGCACACTTTTACTGAATTTTATTCATTTCTTTTTCACAAACACTCACACACGCAAACACGATTAAAGATCTTAAACATTTCAGGGGGTGAAAGAGGGCAACTGACGGGATAACACCCTAGCAACTCTCCTTTTCAATTTCTCATATCTTATGCCACTATCTGGACACCCTGTACAATTAATTGGTCTATAGGTGACGCTGTTCATTCTGCCGGTTTCGTGGGATGTTTTTGCCTAGTGTCGATCTAGTGAGCCTCTCTTGCGTGTCGGTCTCGAAAGCCTTTTGTGCGTAGTGTCGAACTCATGGGCTGTATAACTCTTGGGTTTATTAAGTGGTACGCTAACGGCGTATCAGATACTGTGTTTGCTCGAAATTCCCATTTCTTTCTGACGAATTTTGTGAACAAAATATCTCAATAATGACTCGACTAATTCACGTGAAATTTTCAGTCATATCTCATGACAATATCTCAGTACAGTAACATTTCCATGACGATAACTTATCTGTGACGTCATCTAGGCGCCATTTTGTGATTTTCAATGATCGATCATAACTTCATAACTAAATGCCACTTCTTTACCATTTTCGGTGAACATAAAGTTTAAGTCACGTCTGATCGTCCTGTACTATGCTAATTACCCAGGTCACCATGACGTGCGCGTATGCGCGCGTAAAAAAAGATTGAAATGCTCAAATCGACATCCCAATGGGTTTTCTGGAAGTTTCAGACAATTCTAAGCGTTTAAAAAAAAAGTCCGCGCGTTTTCGCGCGCACAGCGCGTCAGCGACATGAAAATGCACTTTTTCCGACTGATTTTGATTCCTGATACATCCAGTGACAATATCCATTGATGTCCGATCAATTTTGACCAATAACAAAGCAATGCACTTGGGTCAAAGTTAAAATTCCGCGGGCGCGTCTATGTGCAAATATAATGAAAAAAGCATGTCTCTGTTTATTTCGCCATAGCTCTTGAAAATGTCCAGCGACCCTATGTTTTCATTGCATATTACAAAAGCGTATGAGTTGTAAATAACATTTCAAGTATCAATATTTCGAGGAAAACTCTATGACGTCATCATATCGTCATCTGAAATAAAAAAAAAAGTGGAATCAAATTTTTTAAGGTATTTTTCTGACATTTATTTGCTGGTATCTCGGTAGATTTATCTCAATATTATCCCAAATTCGGATATGTTGTACTTTGAACATTTGTCTTTCAAGTCCATGACATTGTTTTGCAATTTGATATCGTCATCATACTGGAAATTGTGATTAAAGGTAAAGACTCAAAATCAGTTTACGTGTTGTGTCTATGGGGATTATTTTTTTTCACAACCATGCATTGACTTAATAACGTTCTAACATCTTTACCTCTGCTGATTTTGCTCCATTTCCTCTGAAACGTAAGTATGTTGTAGCTGAGACAATAAGCTGCAGTAATCATGCATGTTATCTTATTCTTCAAATCTCCTCATCAGGTTGACAATTTTGCAGCTTAAAACTGAAAATGAGAATCGAATGTGGACGAAATAATTCCCGATTTATCTTTCACATATAAGCTTACATTCCACATACTTTTCTCGTCGAGACGTATAGCTGAGAGCTGTACTGACATTTTCTAATTGTCTGATAATTCTAATCTACATTTTTGATGCCTACTACTGGAAAGAGAGGATTGTAAAACCCATGACAAGCCTGTAATGATTTTTTGAAAAAAATCAAAACGAGCAAGCCATGGAACGATCCACACAATTTGGCCTACGTCACAGGTGCTCTTGGTGCACAACTCTGACATTAGCAAGACGAACTACATAATGCCAATTTACTGATGAAATCTCACACGAAGTACTGCAAAAGCTGTTATTTAGTGTAATTGCAATATGGAGCTATAATAAACATGTTACACAATATCTATTAATCTTTAAAAGCAATCTCTTCAACAGCTTTTTATTAAGATAAAACTTGTGGGGAAATTCCAGATATGCAAAATGAAATTGGCATCGTTATCCGAACGTGCTGCCCATAGAAGACTGTGTGTAAGTAACGTTACGCATTGATGATCATGATCGAGCGATGGTTCGCCAGTTCAAACTATCTAACGTAGATGAGGGCTGAGTGAATCTAAATCTAAATGTAGATAGACTCTCTTCAACGGCACGCACGATTTACGCTTAGTAAGATGAAAACGGTACCCAGTACACATAGACTCTGAAATACTAGAACTAGGACTAGGACTATACTGAGCAGTCAAGGAGTAGGTTCTACGTGGCAGTCCAAGTTTTGATGAGTAGGCCCTACACCCACTCACCGTCGACATTGCAGCTGTAGGCCCTATGTGCACAGCGCTAATAAGGCACAGCGTAACGTTACATACCCCTGCTGCCTGGGGGGCGTTTCATGAAGGAACTCGTCGGATAAAATATCTGACAAGTCAATTATATCCGACAAGTTTTGAGAAATTCTTTAGTCTGATTGGCTGATTTCTCTGAACTTGTCGGATATAATTGACTTGTCAGATATTTTATCCGACAAGTTCCTTCATGAAATGCCCCCCTGCAAAACTTGAAGAAAGTCCAGACGAAAGTCCAGACTCCAGATCTAGATCTGGACCCTTGTCCTGCAGGCACTGTTGTTCCTGTGCTTGATTTTTCAGGTAAGGTATCTGCTTTATGGATTTCCGATGTTTTGTAGTCGAGATAAATCTCATAGTGGTGTTATTTACACCAAGGACTAATGTTAGATCTAACAGTTTGTTTCAGTAGGCCTACTAGGACCCATATCTCGGAAGAGTGGCCTGACCACGTAGATTCTAACACAGTGTCGCCGCTTCGCGATCCCAGCGCTGGTGTAGGTATAGTGCTAGCGTACTTCCGTATCCATGTAGATATCTCAAAATTCACCTTGCCAAATGGCACCAAACTCACAGGAAATACTTCATGATTCATATCCAACAGCTCACGTTAATTGGAAACAAATCACATGTCGGGAAGCGTAAGTGTAGATGTCGACTTTCCTGTCGGCGTCGCTAAAAATAATCTGCTCTACGACTAACACGAGTGATTGCAGCCAGGCCCTACCTACCTGCTGCGCACGCACAGACTGAAGTTAGCCATTTAATATCATGAGACAAATCTTTCAAGTAATCGGGGGCAATAAATAAATGTACAAATTATTTGTGGTAAGTCGAATGAAAAATGTAGTTCCTATGTCACACAAGTCGCAAAAATCATTACACTTTTGAGTTTAGTTCTCGCGTAAATTCCCCGTTCGCACAGTACTAGTCGGCTAACTTCAGTTCTAGATTGTGCATCTTGCGTTCGCCAAGATCTCTCGCGAAGAGTGAGTTTTTTGTGACGACTTGAAAGTCGACGTCAATATTGATACTTCTCGATTACTGATTTCGTTCAAATATTGACCGATTCTGTGACGCGCTATGTGTATTTTTGACATGGGCGCAGCCATAGTGGGTGTATCAGCCGACCCCCCCCCCCCTTCCCATTCCCCACCCCCTCCCTACGTTAGCACGCGCGCAGAATGAAAAACTGCTTTAGCCAATGGGCGTCTCGTACTGAGTGCGCGAATGCTTGCTAGTGCGCGAACCTTTGTTACAAGTGCGTGATAAACATGTTGCCCGGGGGTGGGGGGGGGGGGAGCAGGGGGGGGGGGGTCGGCTGATACGCCCACTATGGCTGCTCCAAAGAGATTAAATCTCTTTGGGCTGCTCCCTGTGCCGTAAAATGTCTGCTGCCCTCAACGAACCCGAATCGGTCAATAAGAGAATACTTTGAAATATGCTATGAAGTATATCCTGTAATTTTGGTGCGATTTGGTTTAGTGAACTTTGAGATATCTACATGGATAGAACAGTACACAAGCGCCGCCTGCTAGCTAAATTAGGCCTAAGCGTCGTCTGCTGCTCGATACGAATTAACGCACGCGTATGCGAGCGCTTGTAATCAGTAATAGTGAGAGCACCTGTGACATCATAACATCCGGGCTCGTCAGCTCATTAGCATAATTCTCACCTAAAAAGTTCCATTTTTTAACATTAAATTACGGACTTAATCGTTATGAAATTTTGATTCTGTTTGCACCGCTGGGTCTTTTAGAATTAAAAGAACAACATAAGGTTGCACACGTGCGGGTTCAAACGCCACAAGATGACGAAACAAAATAGCTCTTCTCTTTTTTTCTTTTTTCTTTTTAATGAAGTAATTCCACTTTCTCCATGTAGAAATCACGTTCTCATGTAAACGCAGCCATACGCGCACATACACACACACACTCACACAATATCCCTTTGTTTTGTGTTGGAGATTACATTGCTTCGACTGCTGCAAAATTTTGTAGGCTTATAGAGTTTGTCAAACTGATCATATTATATAATGACGAGATGAGACATAGCCCTCTTTGTTATGCAAATAATGGTCAAAGTACATATTTTAAAATACAAATGTTAAAGTGAAGGTGACTCTTAAAAGGCTTTATCGTCGTGTTTGATTTCTGGTTTTTGTTTGTTTGTTTTTTCATTTTGCAGACCTATTGGTAAATATTCAGTTACATAGCCTGCCAAATCGACTTACTTGCACACACCGACACACGCATGAAATTTCCACTTGGTTGCATGACAGAAACAATTTGATCTGAAATAATTATGTAGGACTGTATA
The DNA here is from genome assembly GCF_964275005.1 of Diadema setosum. NCBI lineage: Eukaryota > Metazoa > Echinodermata > Echinoidea > Diadematoida > Diadematidae > Diadema > Diadema setosum. The sequence goes on from NC_092698.1 coordinate 11,377,068, forward strand.
AAGAACTGGACTTCACGAATGTATCTCAATTACTATCATAACTTCAAGTCGATATTTTATATCATTTTCGTTGTCGATCACCCGTGACCGATATCTGATGACCCCTAGCGTGTCACCTAACTCGTCTTCACTGACGAGTTTCATATCTCGTTTTACTTGATGTTGAACTCATGGGCTGTATAACTAGCTAGTCCAGTCAATCTAGTGCTTTTTAGGGGGTAACCCACCACTAGTTGCAACAGTAGGAAGTCGTTGAGGCCTCCTGAACATCATACTAAAAGTCCCCCCCCAAAAAAAAAAAAAAAAATAATAATAATAATAATACAAATAAAAAATAAAAATAAAAAAAAATCCAGCGGGGCAAAATAGTAAAATTTGCATAATATGCAATTCAGCACCAGTAATGAGAGAAAATCGACAGATCTCAGCTTCTCGTTATCCAATTTTAAAGATTTAAATTTCTAAACTTATATTTTGTAGGTCAATGAACATGATGAATGCCTTTTCTAATTGGTCATACAAAAATAATTTTACATAAAATGCAAATAAGCGGTATCTGTAAGAGTACATTCATAACAGTTCTCACGTTGGCATAATGCACGTTTTGCATATGGGGACGCGGGGTTGAGGGTATAACGTTGGGCGCCTCCCAAGGGGCAGCTTTGAATGTGCACCCCTTTTTATTATATAAGTATTGTAAAGCAATGTCTCCTGTATTTATTACATTGCATTTCTTGGAAATAAAAGTATCCTTGCTTTACGGCACGATCGAAAGAGGGGCCCACACTCTACAAGCTCTGTCTTTTTAGTGGGTCCCTCCGTTTTTTTCACACAATGCATATATTGAAAACCATTTCACTTTCGTTATCTTAGCACCTATTGCAATGTATCGCTACTGTTAGTTTTTTTTTTTTGCTATTATTGTTGCCTTCTCTGTACAATTGTTTTTGTCACTTAAGAAAGTGAGATTTATGTTTGTATATTGTGGAAAAAACGAATAAATATGAACTTGAACTTGAACTTGAATTTTGACAGCATGTACGTTTGGAACATATTCGCGTTACATGTTTTATATATTGCCAAGAGGATAAAGGGCATTTTGGGGGCACACGCCACAGGGTCGCCCTTCAATAAGCACCCTCTTTATTGTGTATATCTTGTAAAGCAAATCTTCTTCTATCATTTTCATGACTTTTCATTTATAAATATAAGAGTGTATTTGCTGTATTGCTGGAACTACTTTTAAAACAATTCACGCTAGAACAACTGTATTTGCGTTGCTAATATCTGTGTTTTGTAATAAAAGGGCTTGAGCGTCGGTGTGAATTTTGACACTTCCCAAGGGATAACTTTTGAATGTTTACCCTCTTGACAATATAGTTATTGAAGAGCAACGTCTCTTCTATTAATTAGTTGCGTTTCTTGGAAACAAAAGTGCCTTTGCTATACGGCACGATGGAACTTCAAAACATGTACTTTTGGAACATATATATATTCGCGTTATACTATACGTTTTCTATATATTGCCGTGAGGGTGGAATATTTTTTTTGCACATTCCACAGGGTTGCCAATTAATGTGCATCCTCTTCATTGTACAGATCTTGTAAAGTAAAGCCTCTTCTATCATTTCCATGACTTTCATTGATAAAAAGTGTATTTGCTGTATTGTCGGGACTACTTTTAAAACCATCCACGCTAGATCAACGGTGTTTGCGTTGCTAATATCTGTGTTTTTTCTTAAGGGGGCGTGAACGTCGGTGTAACTTAGGACCATTCCCAAAGGATTGTCTTTTAATGTTCACCCTTTTGACAATATGGATATTGTAGAGCGATGTCTCGTCTATCAACTACAATGCATTTTTGAAAACAAAAGTGCCCTTACTCTACGGCAGATCGAAGTTTGAAAACATGTACGTTTGGAACATATAGTATGTTCGCGTTATATGATTTTCAATGTTTTCTATATTGCCATGAGGGTGGGGTACTTTGGGGCACATCCCACAGGATTGGCATTTAATGTGCATCCTCTCACTGAATATATATTGTGAAGCAATGCTTCTTCTATCATTTCCACGACATTCATTGATATAAAAGTGTGTATGCTGTATTACCGGAACTACTTCTAAAACCATGCACGAAAGAACGTCGGTATTTTGCGTTCGTAGTATATCCGTGTGTTAGATACGGGGCTTGAGCGGAGGTGTAATTTTGAACACTTCCCAAGGGATTGCTTTTGAATGTTCACCCTTTTTACAATATAGATAATGTAGAGCAACTTTTCTACTTTTAATTATATTGTATTTCTTGGGGGAAAAAAGGGCAATTGCTGTACAACCGTAACGACTATGTGATGGCATGTAAAATTGGAACATATTCGTGCCATGTGTCCCATATTGCCCTGAGGGTTGGATGATTTTGAACATATCCCTCTCGGTTGCCTTTGAATATGCACCCCTTTGACTATATGATTATTGTAAAGCAGTGCCTCTACCATTTAAAAATCATGAAAAGTAAAGTGTCTTTATTTACCACCCGGCAGAACGTCTTTCTACATGCATGTACAACTGAATTTGCTTTGGCATATAATGCATGTTTTGTGAACTTGTTTTGGGACCACGACGGTCAGGGTAGGGGTGATTTGGGCACGTCCCAAGGTTTTGCGTTTGAATGTCCACCTTTTTGACAATATAGATATTGTAAAGCAACGTCTCCTATATTACGAAAATAAAAGCGTATGTGCTAGACAGGCGGAAGAACTGTTCAGATTCATGTACCCATGGAACATTTTTCGCGGTTGTACATACTGCCTGTTTTTCATTGCCTTAGGATGCGTGGGGTTACTCTGGGCACCTCCCACAAGGTTGTCTCTGCAAGTGAACCCTTTGTACTGTATAGATATTGTAGATCAATGTTGTTATTTTTATCTTTACCCCGGCAATTTTCATAGAAATAAAAGTGTCTTGATATGGCAGGAATTCAATTCGATGCAATTCAATTCAATTTTTATTTCATATTTAAACAAGAGCATAATAGACATCTCTTTTTTGTAACAGAAAATGAGGTGCGTAAAATTATGTAAGATGAAAAGAATGTACAATGATTGCAGCACTTTACGATAACTATACATAGTCATAGAACTCAAGTGATAGTCATAAAACTCAAGGAACGACCTTTTTTGAGACTTGCACTTTAATTACGTTGGTATTTGCGTTATAAGGGTCATGTATAGGGGAAATTAATGTGGGCATTTCCCTTTATAGGAGGCTCCCTTCGAATGATCACCACTTTAACTATGTCAGTGTAAGTCAAAATTGCAGAGCAACATCTTCTGTTAACCCCATTTAATTTCATAAAATAAAAGTGTCTTTGCTAGAGGACCGGAAGGACTGTTTAAAGGCATGTACCCATAGAACATAATTATGTATTTGCGTTGGTACATGATTATTGCATGTCTTAGACTGCCTTGGGTTGGGGTAATTTTGGGCACCCTCCACGTGGTATGTGAACCATTTTCACCTTATTTTGTAGAACAATAATTCTTCTTTAACTTCCACTGAAATCTAATGGAAAAGAAACGAAAAGGACGTTATAGGGTTTGTTTGTTGTTGTTGTTTTTTCGCTTCAAACAGCTGTATTCACGTGTGTATAATTATGTTTTGTATCGAGCCGTGAGGGTATAGGGATACATTCGGGTCCCTCCCTGCGAGTCGCTTTGACTGTACACCACTTTTTAAAGATATACACATTGTAGAAAAAGGTCTTTGCTGTCAATGCCAATTCTATTTCATGGATATAAAAGAGTCTTTGCTAGACGGCCAAACGACTTTAAAAATATCATGTACGCTTAGAACAACGAAAATCGCGTTGGTTGATGCATGTTTTGTAAATGGCCGTGGAGATATGATCGATAGGGGTAACTTTGGGCACTACCCAAAGGGTTTCCTTTGACTGTGCCATCTTCAATATCTCCAAACTCTCAAGGATGCAAGAGCTGAATCATCAAGATTCGAATAAACCACCCTCCAAATAGAGTTCATTCATCACAAAATTGGACAAGTTATAGATGTTGACAGTAATTGTTAAATTTCTTACTTTGATTCTCTGTAATTAATGGATAAGCTGTCATTATCTATTCTGTCTGATAACAAACTCTAATTTGCATAATATTATTCATACTAGGTTACTAATGCTGTAAAGTTTGTTTTTGTGTAAGTTTGTTTTTGGTGAAGAGAAAATGAAATATCATATTTGAACACTCTTGATATGCTCATATCGAGCACTTTGACGCATTTGAATATTCCGTTGGCTCGGTACCCTTTAGCGACATAAGATAATTTGCATATTATGCAAATGCGGCCCAGATTATGTACATAGAAATATTTGCATCGCACCAACTGACATTGTAAACAAAGGTTTCAACACTTTTCGGTCTTCCAATCTGAAACCTAGAAGCATAGTTTTCATGGAAACACTACTTTTATCATTATGGGAGCTAATTTGCATATTATGCAAATGAGGCCCAGATTATGTAAATGGAAATGTTTGCATCGCACTAACTGACATTGTAAACATAGGTTTCAACACTTTCGGTGTTCCAATCTGAAACCAAGAAGGATAGTTTTGGAAACACTGTATTTTGGAAACACTGTATCTTTGTCATTATGGGAGCTAATTTGCATATTATGCAAATTTAGCCACTTTGCCCCACTGGATTTGTTGAGACTTTTAGTATGGTGTTTAGGAGCCCATAACAAGTTGCACTGCTGTTGCAATTAGTGGTGGGTGAAACCCTATTTCGACTGGACTATACAAGTGGGCTGTATGACTTGTGAGCTGTATGAATCGGGGGTGACGGTCTCAACACCAAACCAAACATGAATTAAACCCACAATCCTAATCCTCACGACCCTATCCCGATCAGACGCCCTAACCGTAACCATTAAGTCTTTGGAGAAAATAAGACCTGAGCAATTGTCGCAGGAGAAATATCGTGTTACCAGATTTAATATTTGTTATGGTGGCAGCACGTTCAGTTTGTATTCTATTTAAAAAGCCTATTGACATTTTGAGCGAAAGTAGCAGGGGAAAAATACCATTAGCCACATTTCTTGAAGGAACCCAATGCAGGAGATAACGCTCACATGCCTTTCCCGTCAGTCATGATAAGTGTCGTGCAGAATATATCACCTCGCGACCTGTTATTAACCTCTCACTCACAGCTGGTTGGCCAACACTCAGTTTGAGCCCGTGGATGCCCGCCTTGCTTTGCCCTGCTTCGATGAACCAGACCTCAAGGCTGTTTTCGACGTGAAGATTACCCACCGCCAAAACATGGTCGCTCTCTCTAATGGACGTGAACTAGAGGTCGCTGAACACGGAGACGGGTGGATGACTACCACCTTCGACCAGTCACCGATCATGTCCACTTACCTTCTCGCCTTCGCTGTCGGAGTATTTGAATTCAAGGAGGTGAACACGACGAATGGAGTCAGAGTATGAGCCACAAATTCATCACTTTGTATTTCAAATGCTCAGGTATTACCAGAGCCAAGGGCTCAAGTGAGCTATGGCGATCATTCATCGTCTGACGTCCGTCGTGCTTAAACCTTTTAGCTCACCTGAGTCAACGGCACAAGTGAGCTATCAGATCATTTCATCCCCCCCCCCCCCGAAAGAGGAAAGTTTAAAAATCTTCTCTAAAACCAGGAGTGATGTAGCTAAGTTACCGCTATGAGTAAATACATTGGTGACTGTATTTTCAAGTTTGTTCATGGCGGATCCGGAAATGTGTGATTGAAATGTGCGGGATGTGTGATTGAAATTGGGACTTAAATTTCACACTATATATTTTTTATATTTTCATAAAACGCATGGTCTAATGAAAAAAAAAAATCTGGGCAGGTACTATCACTGAGCTGATGAATATACAAACGGGCACCACACCCAACCTTGGAACCCCCTGGAACACAATGCCCCCCCCCCTTCCCCTCGGGGGATATGTAATTGAGATTAGGACTTAAATTTCACATTATATGTTTTTTATCTTTTCGTAAAACGCATGGTCTAATTAAAAAAATAAATAAATATCTGGGCAGGTACTATCACTGAGCTGATGAATATACAAACGGGAACCACACCCAACCTTAGAACCCCTGGAGCACAATGCCCTCCCCCCCCCCCCCCGGGGGGGGGGGCAGCAAGGAATCTTTACAAACTTTCTCGCACCTCGTGTGACCAGTTAGGTTCGTGTTATGGGTAAGCAAATTGCTAATAGTAGATGCTACTATGTAATCCCGTGAGATTTTTGTGCCTGAATTGATTTTTTGGCCTACTTTGTAAATTTGGGGGTGCTGAATCAAAAACAAACAAACAAACAAACAAACAAAAAAGTTGGTTCCATTTTTTCCGACCACGTCTTCAGCCGCCATTTTGAGGTTCAAAATGGTCATTAACAGACCATTACACGATTATGCGAGGGTTATCTCAAAAGTTGTCACTGCATTGAAGCCGATGAATGTGGTGTTTGGCAGTTAGGTATCGCAAACATTCAAGGGAGATATTCTAGACAGAGATGCAAAAATGAAGCTTTCATGTTCTGTACTAAGAATTTGTATCTGAAAGAATAAAAAAAAAGGACCAATCTGGGATGATATGAGACAGGCTAGACAGTGAGCTTTTGCAATTAAAATACAGTGTAAGATTGGATCCAAAGTCAAGAAGCTTAAGAGGATCACCGACTTCTCATATCATTTCTACTGGTTCAACAGTCTAATAGACCTGTCATTTTCCAGTCATTGCTGGACGATACAATTCTCGGAAGGTTTAAGTAATTTCCATAATCACTCTTCATCTCATAATTTTATGGTCTTCTCCTCATTCTCACTAGCAAAGGTTCATTTTTCATACCCATGCCGTAGAAACACACAAAACTGAGCCAAATCAGCCTGAAAGTTGAAATACTGAGCAGTCAATTCCACCTGACACATATACCACATCATGGAAAGAAAAGAAACAAAGGGTTCATCGTATTAGATGCCATGGGAGCTGTTATCCGTCACTCACAAGGAGAATGCAGATGTCCTCACTCCATAGTATGTATTAGATGCTGCTTCAAGAGCAACAGGGAAATCAGAGATATTGTTGATTATTACCTAGACATTGACATTTTCATTCTCCTTATGGATCTTTGCTGTAATTACTGTATCGCATGTTGTCTGTGGACCATTACTGGAAAAGGAAATGATAAAAGTACAATTGACATTGTTGAGAGATTATGTTCTGCAGTTGGTTTCGAAAAAAGAAAAGTCTGCTTGGCCTTGCCTTTCGTGGTGCTGGTTGAAGTTGAAAATTTGAGGATGTCTCAAAGAGCAGATGGACCAAGAAGTATCTAAGCCTTGAATCATGCAGAATGTGCAATGACACAGTCCATGCCTTCCAGAAGTTGGGCGTGGATCACTTCAACCATGATAATCTCCCGCTTTACCCTCGTAGAGTCATGATACAACACATCCAGAGAACAAACCTCGTACACTTCCACACCCTAATTTTTGCCTCTACTACAGGGGAATATAATAGTTATTTTCAGAGGATATACATAAACTGTGCAAGTAAATGCTTTGAGTTTCCTACACCAGCGGTAGCCACAGAATTTATTATCATGTTAATTTGGCAAGAAATGCAAAATCATTGTTTTGGGAAGAATTTAGAACCAATTCTCCCGTGTATGCAGCCCTATACAAGTGCTGTAACTTTAAGAATACACGCAGGGAATGAGCCTTGAACTTAGTAACATTAACTAAGTGACTATCCCATGAATTTAAGAGTCTATACGGGTAATATTGTTTATTCAAAATCTACAACCAAATCGTCTACTATAGTAAATGGGGGCATTTAATCTCTCAAACACATAATTGAAGGTACTTTTGAAAGTCATTTGTTTGACACCAGAATCACATGATTTCCCATTCACAATTTTTACCCAAATGCAATGCTTTTAAAGGAATGTTTCTCATGGCAGCCATTTTGCATTTCAATATGGCAGTGTACCTACAGGAAGCAGTCCCGCTTACAGTATTCACTGAAGTGACTGACTTACACATGAGTGCTCCAGTATGCTTTAGTTTGCAGTCTAAAGATCTTACAGCACCAAATATGGGTCGAAATTCATATTGAATTTCAAGAGTAGCGGCCAATATAATAAATCTATTACTACAGCATGTATATGTGTGTGTTTTTTTTTTAATGAGAATACACTGTATGCCACCATTTATAAACAATGATATGGCTAAAAGTTGCTTGTAACCAGATATATTAGCTGAAAAGCAGCCACTTTGAATGATAGGACGGTGGCCTCGGAAATGATCTGCAATTTCGGGTAGGGAAAACATGAGATATGGGTCAAAATATGCATTCTGGTATGGTGGCCATTTTGGATTTCAAGATGGCCACCTATAATATCAAAATGAATTACCGTTTCAGAAGAAAAAAATGTTTCAGAATGTCCGATAGTATACGTATCCTCTTTGCCCCAAATTAGAACCTTACACATTGCATACCATATGAGAATAGGCCCAATTGATCTGCTATGGTGGCCATCTTGATCCATCATTTTAAAAATGTACATATTAGCATGTCTGACATCATAAGCATGTTTTTTCCCCCAAAATTTAAACTTTCCATAATGCTTACAATCCAAGATAAGGATAAAATACAGTTAGCTATGGCAGCCACTTTTAATTTCAAGATGGCAGCCTACAAATTGTATCACAACAATTCACAATATCAAAAAAATGGTGTATCAGAACGTCTGACATCATAAAAGTGTTTTTCCATCAAATTTGAACCTATGATTCTCACATTATGAGAATTGGGTCAAAATACAGTTTGCTATGGCGGCCATTTTGAAATTCAAGCTGGCAGCGTACAAATTGTATGAAAACAATCCACAATATCAGAAAAGATATATCAGAGTCACCGTGAGTGTCTGACATCACAACCATGCATTTTGCACCAAATTTGAAACTTCTACAGTGCTCACTTTATGAGATATAGGTAAAATACAGTTTGCTATGGCGGCCATCTTGAAATTCAAAATGGCGGCTGAAGACGTGGTCGGAAAAAATGGAATCAAATCTTTTTTTGGATTCAACACCCCCAAATTGACCAAGTTAGCTAAAAAATCTATTTTGGCACGAAAATCTCACGGGACCCAATATTTTGACATTATAGCAGACTGTACTACAACGGTAGTTTCAAGTGTGTTCATGGTGGATTGGCGGATGTGTGTGTGTGGGGGGGGGGGGAGGCTGTTCAAGTGGGACCAATTTATAGCATTTTCATCTTCGTGAAAGCGCATGGTCAGACCTTCAACCAACTTGGTAGGGATTATCGCAAGGATGATATTATATCGCAATATATGTCTGTTGGGTATCATGGATGCCCCAAGGTGCTCAATGCCCCTGGAGTTGGGAAGGGGTGGAAGCCTGCAATTCAGCAACTTTTACGAATATTCTTTTTGGAACCAGAAGGGATAAGCCAAAAGTTAGTGCTATGGTTAAGTAGATTGGTGACGATAGTTTCAAGTTTGTTCATAGCAGATCCGGGTGACGGGCTGTGGAGCCGGGTTTTGTAAAAACGCCGGGAATTGTAAAAACGTCTCGCCGGGAAATGCAAAAATCTCGAATATTGCATCAACGGGATTTGTAAAAACGTCTCGCCGGGAAAGGTAAAAACGTTCAATTTTGCTGGGAATTGTAAAAAACGCTGCCGGAAAATGTAAAAATCATGTACTTCAACGGTATTACATACCGATGGTTTAATAAATAATCTCGATGTATAACAAAATTGCTCATGAACATTTATCGTTATAATTTATAAAACTCCAAAACTTATTTTCACCGAACTTGACAGATGAAATCTTTATGGTGATATGATCTTTATTTGTTTAAATAAGTCCCCCTACCCCCTCCTCCTCCCCCCCCCCCCCATCGGCGAAGGAGGGGGGGGGGGGAGTTGAAGCCTCATAGAGTCACTTAAGTCAGGAACTTTTCATCTTCTAAGTCGAACTAAAAAAGATAGAGGTAACTTAGTGATATGAAGACATTGATGACTGAAAATTCATGTTTGATTATGGCAGATCCAGGAGGCCCTAATCAGGAGGGGGAGGAGGTAAGACTTCAACTCCTCCCCCTCCTTCGGCGGTTGGAGGGGGGGGGGGACTTATTTTAACAAATTAAGATCATTTCACCATAAAAATGCTATTGCCCTGATTTCTTTTTTTTTTTTTTTTTGACGGGGGTGTGAGGGGAAGAGAAGAATTTTTCACATTTTCAGCATCTTATCAAAAAATCTTTGACGGATTTTCACCAATTTTTTGCAAATAACATTTTTTGGTGATATGATCTTAGTTTGCTAAAATGAGCCCTAACCCCTCCTTCCCCCATACCGCCGAAGGGGGGGGGGGGGGAAGGGGGGTTGAAGCCTGAGAGTCCTTAAAATCTGGATTTTTTTTTTTTTTAAAGTTCGTAATCGGATGAAAAAAAGATAGAGCTAAGTTAGTGCTAGTCTCGCCCGGCGAGACGTTTTTACAAATCCCGTTGATGCAATTTTCGAGATTTTTACATTTCCCGGCGAGACGTTTTTACAATTCCCGGCATTTTTACAAATCCCGGCGAGACGTTTTTACAAATCCCGGAGTTTTCACAAATCCCGTCGTTCTTACAAAACCCGGCTCCACACGGGCTAGGGATGGGGAGGGGGGGGGGGGGTTAGAGAGAGCTGGGGACAGTTCTCACATTCACATTGTAATCTTCTTCTTGAAAATTCATAATCAGGGTTTCACCAAACTTTGCATTTGTTATCGCCAGATTGTAGAACATGAATTATATTTAAATAAATGGGAACAAATAAATTCTCCACTTGGGGGACCACCTGAGGCATAATGCCCCATGGGGGGGGGGGGGGAAGGATAAATCTGGGTCAAATTTTCACATAATCATTCTTCTTTTCGAAAACACATGGTCAAAGCTGTCATCAAACTTGGCAGGCATTATCAAAATATAAGGATCCCAAAGTCCAAAATTAGAGAATCTTTTCTTTCTTTCTTTTTTGACACTGCATAGTCAAATTTTCTAAATATTTGGCAGGATTTTATCCAGAGTTATAGAATATACAAATGCACACCATGACACCCCACCGCCCGCCTCAAAGTTGGCCTCTGTTGTCAACTCCATCTAAAATTTTTGCAATTTTCAACTTCATCTGAAAATATATTTTTCAAATCAGAAACGCTCGGAGTTATAGTTATACAGGTAAACGATAGTATGGTGTAACGTATAGTGTTTCACAATATTATAGTACATATTATGTTATAGTGATCAAGTTTATGGCAGATCCAGGGAGGCCCACTTGGGCCGGGACCTAACTGAGGCCGGTTTTCGCATTTTACATTTCCTACAAACTTAGTAGGTATTATTGTCAGAGTGATAGAATATACAAATGAACGCCATGCCCCCCCCCCCCTTCAAAGCCCTCCAAATTTGCTATGTTCATCTTAGGTAATAATTTGCAAGAATGCTCTGAAGGTGAAATATACTTGCAATACTCGGGTGAGCACTATAGGCCCACTGGGTCTCTTGCTATAGATATCAAACCATTCCTCGAAAACAAGTCTTTTCACACGGTCAGTGAATTGTACATGCCATACTTATCAACTGGGAATGAAAAAAAAAATGAAACAAACAAGGGAATACGCATGTACGTTGATGCATAGATGCCGCAGTCCGCACTATCAGGGTCAGTATCGTCAGTATCAGAATGAGAAAAAGAAGAAGAATGTAATTATGGTCAATTACAATATTTTAGATAAATTTTGCGTGCAGAGAAGACACTCCACGTTACTGCTAAAACCTTCATGCCTTTTTTTTTCTTCAAGAGTTAGACCACGACTCAACAGTCTTTCATCGCTCGAGATTTGTACTCTGCTCTAGTCACATTCATGAATGCAGTGAAATCAGAGGGACGGAATTTTAAAGATTTAATGGAATCGAAGGTAAAATAAAGTTACGATATTCAACAACAACAAAAAATCACGTGCTTTTTAGAACTCGATGATATGTAAAACAAACCCATTGCAGGTCAGATGAGGTCATCACGATGACTAGAAGTTTCAAATTAAAGTGCACACTACTCTTTGCTAAATGTCCTGCAATGAACGAAAATGAAAATATGAAATTGTGAAATTTCCTTTCAACTTATTCAAAAGTAACAAGGATTCAAAATGATGATTTTTTTTTCTTAACTTGGGGGTTCACTGATACAGGACTAAAGGAAAATAGAAATAATTGTGTTATCAATTATGTACAACAAACTTTAAGGTAAGTGTCAGGCGGTGACAACGTCACATCAAATAGTTTGCGTATTGTAGGCCTTATCGATGCCCCTTTTTGTAAAAGCACGGATGAGTTTGTATTTCCATACCATTCTCATGCAGTTTGTCCTGGTTGTAATACAATTTCAGTTGTCAAGTGTGTTTGATAATACTCTTCGAAATTGAAGCAACTTTAACAAGGTGTGCAGTTTCACTTTGATGATTATTCAAAGTCGTACACGAAGGTTACCAATTTGTGTTATTTCTCTGGAAATTGATGCAGATGTGGCAACATAACTTCATTTTTATTCTTTAAATTGTAGATAATAAGATAGTTGGGGTGTTATATCTCCTTTAGAAAAAAAAATACACGAATGTTAAAGGAAAATCATGGAGAACTGACTTCTATTCATATTACAGTTTATGATCAAATTTACCTAGGTAATTTTATCATTTTTACATGCCTATCTTTGCAAATCATATAATTTGTGGTGCATCATTTGCTCTTGCATCAATCATTATGTACTTCTTACGTTACAACTTCCGGTACATTCATATCATTTTATAAGAAGGCAAACATTTGCAGCGTTGACATTCATTCCAGCTGCGGGTGTGGAGTCGCCCAGAAGCGTTGGAGAGCACGTCTTACGCACTGAACGCAGGCCAGAGTATCTTGACTTATTTTGAAAACTACTTCGCCATACCGTATCCGATATCAAAACTTGGTAAGTACTTGTCCACAAGATATATATATATATATATATATATTTATATATATATATATATATATATTATATAAATATATACATGCATGATCGCCCTATCATTTGACGTTATGTAATACCATACACTTGCCTCGGCATTGGCAGTGGGCTGATTTCACGGATCGCGTGAACGAAAATGGCAAAGTGCAACATGCGTATCAGTTTGCAAAATATCGCAAAATTTGCGCGGGGGTTCGGAAGCGTCCTCGTCATGCACGCAAATGTTACTGCATTAGAACCACTACACGTACTTTTATAATAGACACAAAAAGTGGAATTTGCATTTGTCGAGTGATCGGAGGCCAGTCATTTTCTCTATCGGTAGAGAGAGAGAGAGGGAGAGATGCCTACGGTGGAACCATGAAATTGAATGGAAGTTTTTATTCTTTTGTCAGATTTTTCACAGTTCTTGGAAGTTATCACACACCTAGCTCCACACACTCTCAAGTACCCATAGGGCTGCATTCTCAAAACCCAGGAAAATATTTCATTTCATTTTCTTTAAAGTTTTAGAATTGCTTTCAGCAAGTTTTCCTGAGCGTGCAAAATGGTGTGTCTCCGTAAAGGACTTCGTCGCCATAAGGATGGTACCGTACGAGTCTCCAAAAGGTAGTAAAGAAGTAATATGCATGCGCACACTCACACACAACAAGTGTGCGTGCATAGATCAACAAACAACAGAGAAATGAAAAGAAGAGAAAGAAGAAAGAAAAGAGAACAAATTTCACTTCAACTCGAGGCAGCTATCAATTCCGCTTGGAAACATTTTGCACGTGGTTATTGGAAAATTTGCGTCGTTCGCATTAATTGCGTGTTCTTCGTGTACATGTGACTGGCTGTAGTTCAGCAATGGTGCCCACGACATGCGCACATTACGTCATGAGAACTGCGCGCAAACTGCGCAAGAATGGTTTACGGCCAAAGAGGTTCCGGAAACTCGGAGAAAAAACTTTTTCCGAATGTTGGACTTAGCCTTTTGTTTTGTTTTGTTTTTTTCGACATTTGCGTCCTTCCCAAATCGTTCGCATGCTCAGTTAAATCATCCTTATACTGTATCATCTTTCTACAATTGATTTTATAAATTGATGATCGTAGTGACATTCTGAATTAAGAAATGATCATTATTTTGAAATCACAGGATTTTTAAGCCTGGTCGCGTTACAATTTCAACAACTGAATTCTGAAAAAAAAAAAAAGAAAAGCGTCGCAGGAGTGATATTGTCCACATGTGGAGTGTTGGTGCAAGAAAACATGACCAGCAAAATATTGGTTAACACAGGATTGATGTTTTAACAGTAACACAGGTATTATGTTTGTTTAAGGAGCAGGATTACATGCGAAATTTGCGCTCGTTTGATTTTTATCCCATCATTGCCATCTCGGTGACAGATCCTCAAAATTGCTTAAAAATATTGTCCACGTGTGGTTCATAGATACATTCGTCTGGCATTCTATAAAAATGAGAGCTGGTCTATAGATGGTTAATACAGCATATGAGATGTTACAATTGCTTGTAAGCAACAGGGATGATTATGACTTTTTTTTTCCACAATTTGTTTTGCTGTTGTTGCCGTTGTTTTGCTGATGTATTTGTTTCGTTTGATTAAGTTTGGTGTTGATGCGTACAGTAATAAAGATACACCATTCATATAGGCCTACATACATAATTGATGCACCGTGCTATCTAAACTGCCAGCCTTTTTGATATTATATTTTGTTGTTATTAGTCCTACAGGGAATAATTTTTGCTAGCTGATGACACTGAGACCGCATTTAACATCATCTTAACTATGTACTTTTCACATTTAATTTCCATGACGAAATTTCGACCCCCCAAATTCAGTTCAGTTTAGTTCAATTTAATGACACATGCTGTGTCTCAGAAATTGTGATACTTCGGATGACCAAAGCGGATATAAGATTTATTGTTTCTGTCTTCCACTCTTGTAACGTCATATTCTTCTCCTTTGTCTGTTGCGTTTATTTATGCCCTATAAAATATTCCTGTTTTCAAGTCTCTTAATACATGTAGCGGTTTAGGGACTAATTTCCGTTTGTTACTCTCTTACTATCTGTCCATCTGACTGTCAATTTCGTCATTCCATTTTCAACCCCCTTTCCTTCAGGTCTCTCCCTTTCTCCTTCGATACATCTACATGTCAATGTTTAGTGATCATTTATGAGTGGTAATTCGACAGAAGTTATCGCTTTATTCATTAACGTAGCTACAAAACAGATTTGCTGTCATTTTCTTGCCTATCATTTTATTCTCTTTGCTTTCTCGCCTTTTATCTCTTATTTCGCACTCAGCAGACCGTTATTCGCGTCGCCTTTTGAATAGTGCTCTACCGTTTTCCAAATTTATTTTCTCTGCCTGATGATTTAGCTAGTGTCCGTCAGTTTCGATCTTCTTCGATCTTAGGGAGAATTTGTTCGTCGTGTTCGCACTGTACTTGTAGGAGGTACAATTTTGATTTTGATGTTGTTTTATGTAATAACCACTTATTTATCCCAATTATCTGATGGGTCCCTTATGTGTTTACATAAAATATTAAATGCATAGGTCCCTTGGGCGGAAAGACAGTCATGTTATATCATGCATGTAGTAATTTGTTTTTTTGTGCCATAAACAGGTGTCTTTTAGTGTCTCGCATGGGTCTCTCTTAGGTTCACTCCTTTCAACATATACGTTAATGATGTTCTTAATTCGTCCATCTTTTTTTCAATTACATGCTTTGCTGACGGGGTATACAGAAGTACACACTCAACTTGATACAAACAAAATATAATTGAAATCAGTGGTTGATTGGATCAATATGATTAAGTAAAATCATATGACATCTGATAATTCTATACTTTCTCTTTTAGGACACTCAACAGAAAGTCCTTAGACATTAATTTGAAAATGTTGATCACAAAAACTTTAGGCATCTTTAAAAACAAAATCTTGACTTACAAAGGTTAAACTGACCATTATTTCTACTCTCGTTTGAAAATGCTGGGGCGATGAAAAACTTAAGTGCTGAGTTGACATCGACGTTTTGATGACCTTGTATTTTATTCTACAATGTTTTAAGTATGGAATCTTATACCGTTGGGCAACAGTACAATTGCCAAACTTAATCTATTGCCGCTTTTCAAAACGTCTTCCAGTAGCCTTTAATAACACTGGCGTATATACTCATACCAATGTTGTGTTTCACAATGCATGGCAAATGATACTAAATGTCTCTGATTTGTAAAATCATTTTTGCTGCAATCTCAATGTATCGAGGTATCGAGTAATCTAGTACCAACTGTTCTTTTTCTCGTTCGAACGAAAAACAAAAATAGTAGAATGGACTCATAACCCACAAGATAGGGTGATTAATTTCATTTCTCCCATTATATTATGATAACTGCGTTTGATCCCCCCCAAAAAAAAAGCCAAGACAATTACATTCAATGATTCACAGTATTTGAACAGCGAAATGCAAATGAGTATTCCTCCCTCCCCCCCCCCACATCTTTCTTTATAGTTACCGCATCACAGAAAGCAAAATCTTGTAAAGCATGGGAGCCACGTACATATAGTTTCCTCTTTCTTCTTCCTTTATTTTATGTTCTTTTTTTTTTTTTTGAGAGAGAGAGAGAGCCGAATTCAAGCAAGCACTACTTTTAGTTAAGGTCCTTTGCTCGATTTTCTTGTTATCTCATATCATCCATACAACCCCATGAAATATTGTTTCTCAAAAGCTTGTCTGTGTCTTTTTGTTGATGTTAGTATTTTTTATCATTTTATTGCTGGGCACACTATGTGAAACAACACAAATGACAAAATGAAAGGACTTTGAATGAACTGCAAGACATCCCAAACTCCATCAAATGTCATCAGAAGTTGATTCTGGGGTCAAGGAAGTTTTAGCTGCCATCAAAATTAGTTGTAAAAAGATAAAAGAATGAAGAAGTGAATTACCCGTTTTGCAGATATGATTGGCGTACCGATGTTCGCTGCGGGAGCGATGGAGAATTGGGGACTGATCATTTACAACGAAGACAATTTCCTGTACGATGAGGAAGTCAATGGGAGACGTGACAAGCAAGCAACGCTCACTACCGTATCACATGAGATTGCCCATCAGGTAGGACATAATCATTATGTGTGTGTGTGTGTGTGTGAATGAATATATACATGTAAGTATATATACAGATCTGATCCAAATATCTTCGGGGAGGGGGGGGGAGGCAGTCATCAACTGCCCCCTTGCTTTTCAGGATTGACGCCCCTTGCATACGAGGGAGCTGTTATGATGTTGTAATCTCATTTTTAATTCATTTTAGAAAATGTCAATTCCAAAAGTATACTACATCTATGGAGGGGAACCACGCGGTTAAAGGGTTAGTAAAAAGAAAGGAGATATCCCCTTCCAGGCGAGGGAACTTTAGTATTTTTGGACCTGAAGATATATCTGGTGCACATTTTGATGAAAAAAAAAAAATTATAAGAAGAAGAAATCTGGGCCCCATTTCATACAAGATGTTAGGATGGCAACTCTTGCTGGAATGGCAACTTCCAATAGCAACAGCCAATCAGGAAGCTGGATTCTTGTCGTTGTCATGACAATTGCCATTCCAGCAAGAGTTGTTATCATGTCAACATTTATTTTTATGAAACGGGGCCCTGTACTGAGTCCATGGGATAGGACCCACCGGGGGAGGTTTTACCTAAAGAATCGAAATTAAACAATCTGGTTTACAATTTGGGTGAAACATTTGGACAGTCTTCTATCCAAAAAAAAAAAAAAAAAAAAGAAGAAGAAGAAGAAAAATTTCCACATCTCGGGAATTATGGGGGTGGGGTGGGCTAAAATGATATGCCCCCTCCTCCATCACCGCCCCTGTAATATTTATATACATATGATGTTTGAGCGGTCTCGGTGTACGTATGGACATAGAAGAAACATGTCTTTAGTGGCACTAGAAGAAACAACCATGGAAATGACAGTGACACAAGTTTGGTAGATAACATAATGGAATTGAGAATTTGTCAATTTGTTATTCTTCTTTTTTTTGTCTGTGAAACATAGTCACTATTGCGTTCATTCCTTAGCAATGGAGAAATGAAAAACCTAAATCGATTCGCCATAATGTTTTAGTCGCTCTTCGCTAACGGAATGACAAGAGAGAAAAAATAATAATGTGTGATGGGGTCATGCATACTGTAGGCATATCCGGTTCATACCTCTTTGTGTTTAGATTTCGAGGCGGTGAAACTCTATAGCAATAAAGGTGAGGCTTGTTTGTGTTTCAACCCTTATCCTGTGAGGCACATGTTGTATTGATAAGCACTGTGAATCTAGGTCAAGCTCATGTGGACGATTATATTTACAAAAGGAACTTGTTTTTTCTTGGGTGAAAAGTGTACAATCATAAGATATAGCTGCCTTTTCTTCTGTAAGTGAGATACACAATGAAATATGTGAAAATCTACGGATAATGATATTTTATTACAAATCGGGAAGAAACTCCAGTATGATGACGGTGTTTTACGGTGTTTTACTGGGGTCATCCCGCAAGCTTGTCACCCACGAGTCATACAGCCCACGAGCTCGACATCAAGTAAACTTGGCTCACGAGCTCTATGATCCACCAGCTCGACAATTGGCAAATAAGGCCCACGCGACACACTCCGTTCATAAGCCCCGTAATTTAATGTCGGTCTCGTGGTCCCTTTCCCCCCTAGATTGTCGAGCTCTTGAGCCTTATTAACGCAATGTCGAGCTGCAATTAATGATGGACTGTATAGCTCGTGGGCCCAATTTACTTGATACCGAGTTTATGGGCCTTGTTTACTTAGTGTCTAGCTCGTGGGTTGTATGACTCGTGGGTGTCGAGCTTGTGACGTGCACCAGTTTTACCTACTTGTTTTGTTTTTACTGTGGCTGTGTAATATTTGTAACTCGTGTAACAGTGTTAAGGTGTATATTGATGTAAACATTATTATGATGCATTTTTTTTTTAAATCAGAATTTTTATTTTAGCTCACCTAAGCCAAGGGCCAGCGTAAGTTGTTGCAATCATTTTGTTCTTCTTCAATAAAGTTGCTCATATTGATTTTTTTTTTCACTTTTTTCTCGAAACCATGTATGTGAGATATTTAGTCCCAAATCTCGCCTTATTGTCAATTCGGGAGTAAAGTCATATTATAGTCATATTATACACATCTACCCGCAAGAGGGTACTCCCACAGAAATGGAAACGAGATAATGCTCATGACAGTAGGCCACGCATGCTCCGCACCCTCGCCAAAACGCGAACCAAGCTCCACGCTTGAGTGCACACATCGCAATTTTGGTATTCCCCCATGGAGGATTGTGGGAGTTTTCCATCGGTTTTGCCAGATAGTGATCTGACTGATCTCAGTAAACAGAAAAGGTAAACATAGTAATATGAAATATGTCGGTGAATTTTCGTGATTTTTTTCTGCGCACGAGTGTCGCCAGCGCGCGACAAGCAATGGCGACGAGCAATAGTCACATGACTGGCGCAATGATATTTTTGTAGTCCTTAGTGGTTGCATTCTAGCCGTTTTACAAGGCCTCTGATATGGTGGCCCAGCCGAGCACGACGCCTTCATTCACTCGCCATCATACAGCCAGAGGGCCTTGTCAAAATGCTACCGTGTAGTACGTGCGTTCGAGTACACGGTACTACCACCGAACTATTAAAAAAATAAAAAGAATAAAAAAATAAAAAAATCAGTGCAGAAATACCAAGGGACTTCGAGCGCTAGTTTGTTGCGCAGATATTCAACTGTGAATTTTACACCGTTAGTTAAGTCCATTAAACAGATTAACCTTTTGTAACTTATCAAGATTTCAATTGATTGTAAGTTATCAACTAGCATTTAACTCACCGACATGATCCATATATTGTCCAGGTCAAGCTCAAGTTCAAATTTATTTCGTTTTTCCACTGTGAAGTAATATACAAACATAAACTCACTTTCTTCAGTGACAGAAATAATCGAGCATGCAAATTTCTACAGAGAAAACATTCTTCAAAACTTACAGGAGCGATACATTGCAGTGGTAGCTGACATAACAAAAGTGAAATAATATTGGTATGCTACATTGTGCACGACGTGGTATGCTACATTGTGCATGTATGATGGTTCCCTAATAATCTTACAAATCGATGACTGTGTAGTTTATCTACATTTGTGTATACGACGTGTTTACGCTGTGCAGGAAGAGAGAGGGCAATCGGCCCGCAGGTCTGTATTTCAATTCAATTCAATTCAATGTTTTATTTCATTTTTCGACAAGAACATAATACAAACATCACTTCTTGTTTGTGAACAGAAAATCAGGTGCGTAACACTATGTAGGATGAAAAGAATATACAATAATTGTAGCACCTTGCAATAATTACACATTATCATAAAACTCAAGTGATTTGAAGTAAGTAAACATTGTGGATAATTCGAAAAATGGAGGGACCCACTAAAAAGACAAGTCTTGTAGAATGTGGGCCCCTCAGACGAAAAACATCAATTAGAAGTAAAGAGAAGGTCTGGAAGCCCACTATAGAAACAGATCAACAAAATAGACACATGTACACACGTAAAAAACATGAGACGGGACTGAATAGGAGTAGCAGTACACAACAGACAGTTGACTACGAGATGAGACAAAACTAACATAACAGTACGAGAACAGAACGGAACAAACAAAACAAACAAAAACGTTTAGCAGAAACAGCGACCTCGTCGGAAGTATGTCTAGGGAGAGAGAGAGAGAGAGGGGGGGGGGGAGTGACGCGAGAAAGAACAATGTAGGCCTACAAGAGATATTATCGAAGAAATATCCTAGCTTTATTACAATAGGAGAATACACGTAGCAATCAATACGTGGTTCTTTTCTTAGATAAAGGGTTACAACAGCTGGTCAATTTAAATCAGTAGAATTATAAGATTGCAGTAGAACAAATTTCAGTTTCCTTTTGAATGAGTATATAGAGGGGGCATTTTTAATATCGGAATGCAATGAATTCCAATAACTTGGGCCAGTATAAACAAATGTGTTCTTGGCTAAAATGGTATGAAGAAGAGGTAAATGATATTCATTAGAACGTCGAGTTGGATATTCATGAAATGACTGATTTTTTAGGAACATGGAATAAAAAATATCAGGAAGAGAGTTATTATTATACATATACATAAATTGTCCTAAATTAAATAAAAACAAATCTCTGATTTTTAACAGCTTATTAGAAGCAAACAATACATCTGTATGAGAACGTATGGGAGAATAACAAATGATGCGGAGAGCTTTCTTTTGTAAAAGGGACACTCTATCCCACAAATTTTGGTGGGTGTTGCCCCAAACTAACACTCCGTAATTAAGGTAGGGCAATATCAATGACGAGTATAACATAAGTAATGATTTTTGTGGGAAACACAATTTTAGTCTATTAATGACACCTATATTACGAGAGATTATATTACAAATATAATCAATATGCAATTTCAAAGAAAGTTTGTCATCTACAATAATACCAAGGAATTTGAAATATGAAACTCTCTTTAAATGTGTATCGTCCAGAACTATGTCTGTATTTAAAGTGCTAACGGTATTACTAAAAAGCATATATTTCGTTTTTTGAACATTCAACGAGAGCTTATTAGCTCTAACCCAATTTGTTACTTTTTTCAATTCACTGTTAACTTTTCGAACAAGAACATCAATATTACTGTTGGAATAAAATACATTAGTATCATCAGCGAAATGAATAAAAGAAAGAGTTTCAGATACTTGACAAAAATCATTGATATAAATAATGAATAGCAATGGCCCTAACAGACTTCCCTGAGGAACCCCACATTTGACTTCTCTAGTCAATGACTTATCACTTTTAATTGTGACAAACTGTCTTCTATTAAATAAATAACTCTTGAACCACTCCAAGGCCTTCCCACGTATTCCATAATGTGATAACTTGTAAAGTAAGATATCATGATTAATTGTATCGAAGGCCTTGGAGAAGTCCAAGAAAATACTAATGAAATGGGAATGGTCATCAATTGCATGAGCTACTTTTTCGACGAAACTTAAGAGAGCATGAGTAGTACTGTGCCTCTCACGAAAACCAAACTGAGAATTTGTAAAAATTTTATGCTGTTTCAAAAGATTAATCATTCTCTTATGAATAAGTTTTTCCAGGACCTTAGACAAAGAAGATAATAATGAAATTGGACGATAATTATTGATTTCAAGTTTATCGCCCTTTTTGAGTATTGGGATAACTTTTGCCAATTTCATTTTATCGGGGAACACACCGTGAGACATTGACAAATTAAATATATGAGCAAGCGGATCAGCAACCGAAGATACAACACTTTTCAAAATAACATTATCAATCTCATCATAACCAGAACTTCGTTTGTTCTTTAATGAAGATACCATATCAATTATCTCATATCTATTAATAGGAGTAAAAAAAATAGAGTTGGGATTATACTGACCTAAGAATTCAGTAAAATGCTTCTGTGTAACCGGGATATTTTGGGCATACGTTTCACCTATTTTTGAAAAATAAGAGTTAAAAACATTTGCAATAGAAACAGAGTCATGAATTATTTCATCATTCATCTTTATGCTATCAATATCTGAATTTTTACTAGAAACATTCATAGCCTGTTTTAAAACCTTCCAAGTATTTTTCATATCAAACTTATATCTCAATAATAACTTAGTGTAATATTTTTTCTTTTCAAATCGTAAAATCATTGTTAAAGTATTTTTATAAGATGTATATTTATTCTTAGATAACTCATTTCTATCCATTTTGTATTTATAATATAATCGATTTTTTCTATTAATAGAACGGAGAATAGATTTTGAAATCCACGGTAACCTAGGTATCTTTTTGTAATCCGATTTATTCTTTTGTTTAGGGATTATTTCGTCCAAATGGTAATTAAAAATTTCCATAAAATTATCGAACGACAAATTAATATCATCACTGTCTAACACTCTCGACCAGTCAGTATTATCAAGGGCCGCGTCCAAACTAGCTAGCTTTTCATTCGACACTCTGCGGCTAAATGAAGGAAATACAGAAGATTTACCAATATTAGGTGAGACTTTAAGAGTAAAATAAGTCATAATTGGAAAATGATCAGTCATATCTGAAAGAATTATAAAAGAATCGGGGAGGGGTAGAACATTGCAAAAAAAAGTTATCAATAAGGGTAGCAGAGTGATCTGTAACACGTGTAGGTTTTGAAATGAGCGGAAGAAACGAAGAAGACAAAAATGTTTGGAGAAACTCATTTGAAATATTATCATTATCTAATTTCAATAAATCAATATTGAAATCACCGAGTAAAAAACAGTCCTTATTTCGAAGAACCGGGGATTGCGCCAAATCTGAAAGATAAATAAAAAAAATCGTTGATGCTTGAGTTGGGTGGTCTGTACAATATGCCTACCACAATATTTCTATTTCCTGGAATACAGATTTCGAGAAAAAGTGATTCGACAAAATCATCCATTCTAGAAATATTATCAAGAATAGTACATTCAAAAGTACGTGATACATACAACGCGACCCCTCCACCACTCCTATTTGGTCTATTATTGACAAACATATTATACCCATCGATTGCAAAAGAATTTCCAGAATCAGAAGTTAGCCAGGTTTCACTTAATCCAATGACTGAAAATGGCTGATTTATATCAGATTCCAGTAAAAATTTAAACTCATCAAAATGTTTATTTATACTTCTTATATTCAAATGCAGCAAAGAAAACGTATTTTTAGAAAAATTATTATACATATCTTTACATTGGTTCACAGTGATATAATTAAACAAAACATTCTGAGTTAAGTCGGAACTAAAATCATTGGGAAGTTCATTAACAGATGAATTCAAATTATCAGCGACAAGATTATCATAAGGGGTGATTCGTGTACTATCTGTCCCACTAAATGAATCAGATTCTGACATTGTATGCCTAAATAGTTCAAAAAGGTCATCATTTGAAACGGAATGAAATGGCGCATTACTGTAATCAGTCATTAGAGATACGGGGCGTAAATGTATATATGAGAATCAGCTTTACATATAAAACTAGATTAACATGAATCAATTCATGATAAGAGCAAATAGCCAGCCAGCGAAATGTGGCAGAATACGAGAGGAATTGACGGCCATGAACAGCGTCAGAATCAGAACAGAAAATGGAAAAGAGAAAGTAGACGAGAAGACTCAGTAACATTGAAGTTGACAAACATGGAACACACACAACAAGTAGACAAGGATACATGGAGTGTCTTAGTGGGCTTCCGAAATGATAACAATAGCATGTGTAGACAATCCAAACAATGCAAACAATGTCGGACTGAACAGGGTACATGCTGGAACTCAGAAATGTCTCACGAGATCCCTCGTACTGTGTTATAAATTTATGCAGAATTTCACAGAAATTACCATATGATGTTGAACTTGCGAGGGAACAACAGACACTTAATTAGAATATGCCAGATGGCTCCACAGCAAAGATGTCAAATCGATAATAGGAATACCGTGAGGGAAAACAGAGTGGCGATCCCACAGCAATGTTTTGAATAAATAATAAATAATGCGGTGTGATGGACTGGGTCCACTGTATTTTTTTTTTTCCTTGTACGTACCTGCCTGTGGGCAGGTAGTATCCTAGGATTATTTATCACATGCTTTAATTTGCAATGGAAATAAAGTATGCTATACAAACATAATACACATCCGTGACCGCTCAACATTCTGAAAATAATACGGTCATAAAAAAGAGCTGTTAGAATCCATCATAGCATTTATCAAGACCGAGTCAAATCGGTAGCATGAACTGGGCTGAATTCAAGGCCACAGGCGTGAACTTAAAATTAGACTTGTACAAAACAATGAGTTTCATACCGGGTCGGTTACATAACGCACTGAATTTTGGTATTCAGCTGCGATGAATGCAAAAGCACAACATTCCAAATCGGCAAAAGTAATGACAAAGTAATGCCATATAATTGTTAACGGATAAGGGTGAGGAAATGATAGAGAGAGAAAGTAAAAAAGGAAGAAGGGTGTGAAAACAAGTGATGGAGGGAGAGTGCTTGCATCTGATAAAGGTAGCTATTCTATGAAGGTATACATTGATATGCATACATACCGTCAGTATGTACATTGACATGCATAATAATAGACACATATTTCATACTGATTCATGCACGTCAACGTGTATCATGAATTCAGTATACACACATACAAGCCACATGTCATAATGCCACATACATTGATTATACACGCATATGCACATAATATTATTGATACCAACAATATACATGCTGAAATGCGCACGTCGAAAAACATAATACACTGAATCATAATAGTCATACTTTGATAAACCAACAGCATAGATATATGCATATTCATACCATCTTTCATTGAAATTGAATATTCAACTTTCATAAACATCATAAACAAAATCATAAGTATCAATCAATTATCAGTTATAGAGAGTTAAATGATCAAGAGAGAATACTATATGAACTTCTTTGGTTTATTACATAATATATACTTGTTATCATCATAATACGGGAAGAATGAAAAATGCAAAGGCAAGACATTTCAAGCAGTTAATCACACTCGAGTGCCAAGGTGTTCAATAATTATGTATCGATTGATGAAATACCATGGCAGCTTAGCGAAGGGACAAAAGCATGAAGAGCGACTACACTTTCAGAAAAAAAAAAACACATTCAAATCCTTAATCAGTACATATACATATTGATCGTAATATAATCATTATAAATGTATACTTTGATAACCTAACAGCATAGATATATGTATATTCATACCATCTTTCATTGAAATTGAGTATTCGACTTCCATAAACAGAACCATAAGTACCAAACAATTATCAACATTTTATTGTAAAGAGTCAAGTGATCAGAGGAATATATCATTATGAAAATATATCATTATGAACTTCTATGGTTAAATGTACTTAGTATCGTCATGAAAAAGGTAGAAAGACAAGATAATATCTGTTATGCTATAATCACTTCAAAACAATCGATTACACTCAAATGCCAAGGTAGTGTATACTTAATCGTACACAAATAATATATCGATTAATGAGATACCATGGCAGCATAACGAAGGGGAAAAAAACATGAAGAGTGACTAAATACTCTCAAAAAAAAAAATAATAATCAGTTGAGGGACAAGTTCACCAGTAACTGGTCAAACTTGATTTACTTTGTGTGATACCTATTGATCAGTGGAAGGGTAGCCCCTGAACTGAGATTGTCTTTGAGGTGTTGAAAGAAATGATCACATTTCCGGCATAAGTTGACACCACCAGAGGGCGCTTTAAATAGCAAAATATTCATATACTGAGTAAAAGTGGTATATGAATGACACAGGAAGAATATCAACATAAATTTAATATCATTATTTTCAGGCATATCATCACCTCGATTTTTGGATACGTTGAAGTTCCAGTATGATAAAATAGTGGTAAGTAATAGGATAACACAGTAGGATTAATACTTGTGATATCGACAAGCCTATAAAACAGCGTACAGTAGGGTTTTAAGTATATATGATGAAGACAAAATGATTGATGCCTCTGATATTTACTTTAACAATATCACATTCGATTAGTTAAGCATTTGAGAAATAACAAATGAGTGAAAATAACAAATGTAAATGAGAGAAAAGCTTACGCATGAGAATCAGACCAGTTTGACCAGCTGCTTGGGGCATTACCAGTCGATCTTGGGCGAGTTTGAAGAATTATCTTGGTGCCAATTATTTTGATTCTGGTAGAGAGGTGCTGCTTCTTTCGGAGATCATAAGCTATTGATGAAAGCCTTCCCCTTTCGCGTTTCATGCAAGCTGGAAGATCGGTACGAATAGAGATTCGCTTACCGGGGTCGGGTTCTTGCACGCCAGGAGGGCCATCGCTGTCACGAGTCGACTGTGTTGGATGCTCGTATGCGCGAAGTACGCGATCTCTGTCGATCATGTACGCGAATCGGACAATGATTGGATCCGGACGTTTCCCAGCACCTGCACGATCATTGGTCCCAAGGGCCGCAGCTCCGGACCTAGTAGGCAGACGGTGAGCGTTGACTAGAGGAATTCTAGCGGCGGTTTCCACGGGAATAGCGAGAAGCTTCGCAAACACCTCGGCTGCGGCGGTATACGGGTTTTCGTTGGGCTTTTGGTGGGCTCCGTAGATGAGGAGGTTCAGCTTCCTCTCGTGGACTTCAAACAGCAAAAGCTTGTTTTCCAGCTCCTCCTTGTAGCTATCCACTTTCTTTGAGATTTCAGGAATGTCCTTTCGTTGTATATCATCAATTCTGCTAGAGGCGTCTCCCGTGCTTTTTTCAAGCTCCGCAACAGTTTGCTTTGTCAGGGACAATTCCTGCTTGAATCCAGCGAGCTCTGCTATGACGTAATCGAGCTTTCCATTCATTTGACGGGAAAGCGTGACGAAGGACTCCCATGCCTCCCTCGTAGGACCTGATGCTATGTCAGGCGTGGCGGGGATTGTTGGGGCATGGTCGGGGCCTGAAGCAACGTGCGTGGCGCCTGCTGGTACTGGTGGCGTGGAACCAACTGCATCCATATTTTGACCAGGAAAATTAGGCGAATTAGCTGCTTTTTTGCCTCCTTTGCGAGTTCTTAAGTGGTACTGACTCATGTCCCAGTAACACTTGAGAGGATAATATGACGTTTATCCAAGTTAGAAGGCAGTAATTTCTGTGAAAAGTATGAATTCCCGTGAAAAGTATGAATTCCCGTGAAAAGTATGAATTCCCGAGAGCTCGTGAGACACACGTCTTGCTAACCCGCAGTCATGACGTAATTATGTCATCAAACGCACCAAAGAATTAAATACAAGTAATCAAGTGTTGCTTATTCGTTTTATTGCCTTTCATACAGTGGTTCGGCAACCTCGTCACTATGAAATGGTGGGATGACCTCTGGCTGAACGAAGGATTCGGGACATACTTTGGATACCTTGGGGCAGAAATGTACGAGCCGGATCTGAGACTGGTAATTTTTATCCTGTTGGTGTATCACTGTGGTGTTGCGTTCTTTTAGGTTAAAGTGTGTATCAGGGATCGTAAAGTATCCGTATTAAAAGTGGAATGGCTGTTTCACACACCCTCTCCCATCACTCGGCCTCGTCGGATAACCCATGGACAGTAACAATAATTGACATTTTTCCAAATATCAAAAACAAAATAATGCGCACTATTTCGTTTAATCTAAATTCTAAAAGAACTGAAGCTCCCTCGTATAGAAGAGGGTATTATCCCCCTTCCACGCCCTTCCCCTCTCGAGCAATCTCCATAGAATGTGTTCATAGAGAAGACACAAACGCGTAATGATACAAGTGACAGATTCCTCGACTTAGCCATTCAAAATTTCAATATGTCTATGCCAATACTACTTTGTAGATGTATGTGATATTTATATATATATATATATATATACACCATGGTGAATCAAGGACACATAAACTGTCTCCTTAAAGATCGTGTGTCTCGTTAATAAAGTAATCATTATCATAATATAATATCTCTCACAAGCTGCATCAATAGATATACTCCATACGTAAAAAGCGTTCAGCACTCCCCATTCGATATTACGCGAACTACTGGCTTACCGTCATATACAAAGCTAGTATGAAAACTAGTATGACACCATGTGTATGTAGTCCGTAACCGGATCGTTGTTTGGCAGAAGAGCCTAGAAAGAGGAGAATTGAAGAGGGAAGCGACATATGGGGGTTGTAAGGAGGGCAAAAAGTGAAGAGTGGGGGACAGTAATGAGCTAGAAGTTGAAGTTGCACTAGTGGAGACGGTAGAGAAAGGAACAGAGAGAGTGGTAAGGAAGAATAGAGTGAGAACCAAGTGAGATGTTCGGACATCGTTAGAAGGAGAAAGATGAAATAGAAGGGAAGAGGAAGAGGGAGGAGTTGAATGTTGGAAAATCATGGGGACAGGAGAGAAGTGAAGATTCATGAAACCAAGAGAAGAAATTATGATAATTTTGTATGAGTGGTTGATGTTGTGCCTATATTACCTTAGAATTTCACTATTTCGTATATCTCTGCAATGCCTGAAGGTATTTTTGTGAAACTTAGTATATAAATGTATTACCAGATAAAGATTCTCTATGGTAAGTTTTGGGCATTGAAGTCAAAATTCAAAGGTCAAAGTTTAAGAGACAGTAATAAAATTTCACCCTTTTCTACATATCTTGGAAATGGCCGACGGTATCTTCATGAAACTTAGAACATAATATATGTTTATACTGCCTTATAGTGGTTTTCCTCGGAATTTTGTGGTCATGTGGGGTCGAAGGTCAAGTGTCAAAGGTCAGATTAAGATGCTAATATTATACTTTTTTTTTTTGCTGTATTACACTTTTTTTCTGTACCTTGGAGACTACTAAATGCATACACTTGATTTAACTAGGTATGTGTAATGCGTGCATTATACTGCACGATTATTGTAGCCTCCGGCATGTGTACCGGAGGATACTTTGGATTCAGCATCGTTTCGCCGCCGCCGCGTCACATTTTGTGTGCACTCTAGCAGCCACAAACCTTGACGAATTTCTTTGAAATTTTGTATGGAGGTTCATATTGGTAATATCTCCACGCCTGTAACTTTGGCTGATGCTACCCCCAGTGTTCCGTCTTTTATAGGGTAAAATGCCATATTTTTGTGCACAGTTTGTGTGCGCTCTAGACATCACATTTGTTAACGGATATTGTTCAAAATGGTATAGAGGTTTATCATGATGTAATCTACAAGAATATAGATTTTGAATGTGCTGCCCCCAGTGTTCCGTCTTTTTTAGGGTCAAAGGTCATGTTATTGATGGGTGGTTTGTGTGCGCCACAGAACTCTTTGTGTAAGAGTTCTGTGGTGTGCGCTCTATAGGCTAAATTTCTTAACGGATTTGTTCAAATTTGGCATGAAGGTTTACCATGATGTGAGCTACAAGTCGAAAGATTTTGGATGTGCCGCCCCCAGTGTTCCGTCTTTTATACGGTCACATATCATATTGTTGATGGATGGATTGCGTGCGCTCTTTAGGCAACATCTTTAAACGGATTTTGTTCAAATTTGGTATGGCGGTTTATCATGATGTAATTTACAAGCCTATAAAATAGATTTTTAATGTGCTACCCCCAGTGTTCCGTTTTTATAGGATCAAAGGTCATCCTGTTGGTGGATGGTTTGTGTGCGCTCTATAGGCTACATTTCTTGATGAATTTTGTTCAAATTTGGTATGAATTTCTATCATGATATAGTCTACAAGCCTATAGATTTTGGATCTGCTGCCCCCAGTGCTCCATCTATTATCGGGTCAAAGGTCATATTGTTGATGGATGGTTTGTGTGCGCTCTATAGGCTACATTAGTAAACGGATTTTGTTCAAATTTGGTATGGAGGTATATCATGATGTAATCTACAAGCCTATAACACTATAAAATAGATTTTGGATGTGCTGCCCGCTGTGTTCCGTCTTTTATAGGGTCAAAGGTCATGTTGGTGCATGGTTTGTGTGCGCTCTATAGGATACATTAATTTCTCAACGGATTTTGTTCAAATGTGGCATGAAGGTCTACCATAATTGTTTATGAGCTACTAGTCTAAAGTTTTTGGATGTGCCGCCCCCAGTATTCCGTCTTTGTATAGCGTCAAAGGTCATATTATTGATGGATGGATTGTGTGCGCTCTATAGGCTACATTTGTGAACAGATTTTGTTCAAAGTTGGTATGAAGGTTTATCATAATGTAGTCTACAAGTCTATAGATTTTGGATGTGCTGCCCTCTAAGGTCATGCTGTTGGTGGATGGTTTGTGTGCCCTCTATAGGCTACATTTCTTGACGGATTTTGTTCAAATTTGGTATGAAGGTGTACCATAGTATAATCTACAAGCCTATGGATTTTGAATCTGCTGCCCCTAGTGTTCTGGGTGGGTTTTTTTTTTATAGGGTCAAAAGTAATATTGTTGGTGGATTGTTTGTTAGCGCTGTAAAGGCTACGTTTCCGAACGGATTGTGTTCAAGTTTGGTATGAATGTCTGCCATGATATAAATATGAGCTACAAGTCGAAAGATTTTTGATGCCGCCCCAGTGTTCCGTCTTTTATAGCGTCAAAGGTCATACTGTTGATGGATGGTTTGCATGCGCTCTGTAGGCTACATTTCTTGAAAGATTTCGTTCAAATTCAGTGCAAAGCTCTACCATGATATAATCTACAAGTCTATCGATTATGGAAGTGCTGCCCCCAGCGTTCTGTCTTTTATAGGGTCAAAAATTTACACTTTTTACGATGCAACGCCAGACGCAGGGCATTATTTGAGCAACTGTGTAACTGGGGCATTAGCGGCAATTCTGTAGCCATTTTGCATGTAGGTGACATATCTTCAGACAATACTTTTAATTTTGCATACAGATGCGTTATGCTCAAATCTACATAGGGCCTACGTAAATATTGTTTTCTGAAGCTGTACCTAGTCTTCACAACATTCACCTTTATGTTTAAAGAAGGGTAGGGGATCTTTGTCCCTCACTCAAACGTGAAGATGAAGTAAAAGCTGCTGCTAGTGACGGGGAATACAATCGCATTGCGCGGCAATGGACATTTCTAGTTCTGTAGGGAAAGATTTTGGCCATGGTGTCAAAGATCATTTGAAAATGACAAAATATCATAATTTTCCCATATTTTGAAAAAAAAATTCATGGTGTCATCGTGAAAATCGGATGTTATCAGTTGTAATTATAATAAGTTGGTAAGTTGTTGGTCTTTAGAGTTTAAAGTCAAGTGAAAATGCCCAAATTCCCGGATACTTGATCTCTAAAACATTATAGCCCCCCCCCCCCCGCCCCCGAGTTCAACCATGCACATGATATCACATAATATGTGCTTGTTCCAGTTTCTTTGAGTACCCCGTTTAAGGATGGAAACGGGTTATGACCCCGTATTAAGGCCTATATGGAAGGGAAGCCAGCAAGATTACCCTCATGTTGCGTTTTTGGAAGGGAATCTAACGAAGCAGCGTGACGTGCATGCAATGCATGGTGCGAAATGTCCTGCGAAAAGAAGACCAGCCCGGCATGCTTTGCCGCAAATCATGCACAGTAAACACATTCAGGAGAATCAGGGCAAACACCAAGAAGCTGTACTACCCTGGTTTTTTTTTTTTTTTTTTTTTTTTTTTCGGGGGGGGGGGGAGGGTGAAGCTAACTCTATTCCAGGCCCTATTTCAGGAATATTTGTTAAAGATTTGAAAACTACTCCTTATTAAAATATTTTGGGAGAGATACTGAAAGACCCCTTATTTCAACGATTCTTCGGGATTTTTCTCCGAATTGAGCCCCTTGAATATACCCCTTTTCCCAAAATATCGAGAACACGAATGCGGTAAAGATGACCATTTGTGGGGGGGGGGGGGCAATCTTGCCATCCGAATAAAATTCAGTTCATGCACGTGAACATTCAACATGTTTGTGTGGTTGGGCATGCCAATCTTTCGGTGATGTCATATCAATTTTTGCTTATCATTATGAAACTGTCGTTTCTTATTGTCAAGATGTATTTATGGGAAGAACCATTCGATATGGAGGAGGCATACCAGTCGCCATAGCGTCATTTTTAGTTGCATTGATTTTAAGTTCATTTGATTTCCAAAATATTTCAACAAAGTGTGCACTAGATTGTTGAATTCCAATTCAAAAAATGTAAAAGCTCCCTCGTGTGGCAGGAATACCCCTACACTCACACCTTCCCCCGTTCAGTCGCTTTACTCCTTCGCACAAGATTATCTTCAATGATTTTGCTTTCCCCCATCTTCAAAACGGACGGACATCTCTGTTCCCTTTCATATTACTAGTAAGCCTCCTTCTGCCCCACATTTTGAAGAAATAACAGTGCTAATGATTATAATGATATGACTTTTGCTAATCATAGCTTTCTATATAAGTTGTTATTGGAATATTTTAAGTGTGGTTGTCATGTTTCAGAGTATGCATGTGAATCATTATTGGCATTTCTTCATGTACGTACCCCAGATGGAAGCGTTTTTGTCTGAGAGCATACCGATAGTCATGATGAGTGACTCGCTGTCTTCTTCACATCCTATTCAAGTTGCTGTTGACGCACCGGATGAGATCCATATGATTTTTGACGATATCTCCTACACAAAGGTAAACTGTCCATTGCATAACAAACGCTACTGACATTAATGTACTTCTGTCATTGATCTACATGTCCTCAGGTTGAAGTCTGTCTCCCTACAGATGTAAATTGGGTTCCTGGAACTGTGGGTGGTTTTTGTTTGTTTGTTTTTTTCTGGTGGGGTGTATATTCTTCCATTATTGCGACTCAAGTCTACGCTACGATTAGCTGCTAATTCAACCCGTCAGATTTTAGAAACTAAATTTCTGCACTTTGGTGTATCTTTTTATTCAAGGTTTTACTATTCGTTATACAATATGGAATATTCAAGCGAATTATTGCTATATCGCAGCGTTTTGACAATCCATTGTCAATCAACGGAAATGAACCAAATTGTCCCCTTAAAGAAATGAAGGGGAAAAACGGAAATCCAAGATTCATTTTTAGGGTGTATTGTTGTTGGTGGGTGATATTCGTCAAAGATATACATTGAAGATTCATCATTTCAAGGGTGTCCCTGTTGAAACATCGAAGTCGGGCAATGTTAGAGTTCGCTAAATGCTTACTTCAAATGAAAATGAAGACCTGTGTTGAAAGAAGTTATATAAAGAACACGTCACGGCGGATAACCGAGTCTGATCAAATTTTACCATTTTGTTGCAAGTCCTATTCATTTATACCAAATCCAAATCCCTGTCTAAGAACTACATTCAGTACAAAGGATTTTCTGTGACGGTTTATACTTTTCATCCTCTCTCACAGTCAAAATATTTACAGTCTTCCTTGAGTAGTCTCGTATTAGTTTTTTGAATGGTCAACGTGTTTTCCAGCCAAAGCATCGTGGTAGTAAATGGAATTGAAATAACACCATTATTAACAACTATGCCTTGAATGTCGCGACAAATCCAGCTCGAGGACAGCCAGTAGAACCTCCAGTATAAATCCATGTGTGCTCTGTTCTTCCATGATGTTTTCCGCTTGCGGCCGTCAACTTTTCAGGTAGTTTTTAACCTACAATGCTGTACAGTATGCACACACTCATGTTCCCATTTCTCATGACTCTGTGTCTAACGCTTCACATTTACATTTTAGTTTTTGAAGTAAAGTGCACCATGGGAACACTTATAGAGGAAAAGACTAGAGAAAGGAAGCATCTGAATAAACCATTTTGTTTTGACAACGGAAGTGATAACACCGACGTTTCCAGATGACTTTAATACATCTTTTCCTTCCTGCGAAAATCCTCTGCTTTTGTTTCTAGAAAACTGTAAACTTTGATCATCTTGTGCAAAATCAGCAGTAACAAAAAGTATAGCAAAAAGACCGCTATAGAGTAAAACATTGTCATTTGGAAAAGAAATTTCCATCGATATGAATACTTCTTTTCACTCAACACTCCCCTCTCTCCTCCTCTCTTACTCCCCCCCCCCCCCCTCTCTCTCTCTCTCTCTCTCTCTTTATCTCTTTCTATCAGTATCTTGCTTCTTATTTCACGGATTACATGTTTACTAAAGGTCAGGAAAGAGTGACACGGATTCTTAAAATCTGTAAAAATGTGTTCAATTTCATTCATACTAAGTATATACTCATGTTGGACTCGAAGTTATGATCTGTGTTTGCTAGACAGTGCGTCGTATCAACTTGACTAACGAATTTCCGTCTGACAGTAAGAGCTGGTCTTATATCTACAAAGGATAAAAACCGGGGCGCTGTTTCATAAAGCTGTTCGTAAAGTTACGAACAACTTGCGAGCGACTGGTGATCAGTTCTGATGTGCTATACTTATCAGAATTTCCATAATTCAGCACAAGAACTGATCACCAGTCACTCGTAAGTCGTTCGTAACTTTACAAACAGCTTTATGAAACACCCCCAGCACTTGTTGTCGGAAGACAAGTGGATACGATACCTGTCTAGTAATGAGGAGATCGTTGGTTCGAGTCGAATACTCACAGTATGTGTGCCCATTTTTTTTCCCTGGTCAATCATTTGCAATTAAAGCAATTTGATGCAATATTTCAATAGTTTGAATAAACACTTATCTTACGGACACGTTAATAAACACTTATCTTACGGACACGTTAGTGAGAGTCACAGAGATCTTTGTATGTATCTAGTCAAATCGCTGACTTCCAAAACTGCACTGTCGCAATATAAGCCAGTTCGTAATTAGCTCATGTACACTATGACCCCGTTTACAGTGCGGGGCTGGGCCGAGCCGCGGCCGAGCCCAGCCTCAATTGCGAGGCCGAGCCCCGCAATTTTGTCCGTTTACACCACCGAACTAAAAGATAATGGAATGCGTGTCCCTATTCCCAACATACACGAGACCGTGCAGCCAAATTACCTTGTTGCGTCACCATCTTGCTAGGGCAATTTTTTCCTTATATGGAGTGCACGCTCAAGCAGGGGGGCGTTTCATGAAGGAACTTGTCGGATAAAATGTCCGACAAGTCAATTAGACTATATCCGACAAGTTCAGAGAAATCAGCCAATCAGACTAAAGAATTTCTCAAAACCTGTCGGATATAATTGACTTGTCAGATATTTTATCCGACAAGTTCCTTCATGAAACGCCCCCCCCCCCCCAGGTTTAACACTTAGGCGCGGTCAGACTGGGCCATTGGTACGCGCGCAAGCAAGAGTGCGCAGTCCGGTGGCTAGTGATTATGACGTAACAATGCACGTTTGTACATGGTTGGATTCACATGATTTTGCAAACGGACCGACCAACCTGCTTGAGCGTGCACTCCATATAAGGAAAAAATTACCCTAGTAAAATGGCGGTGATCACGTCAGATAAACAAGTTTTTCCTGGTTGCGTATTTCCTGGGTGAACACGCATTCCACTATCTTTTAGTTCGGTGGTTTACACTGCCGGACTCGGCCGCGCGTTTAATTCAAACCTTTCAATATTTTTGTCGTAGTGGCGCTCTGCTTGTAAACAAACGCAATTTGGTATAGCCTGGTTTTCAGACCCTTTGCCAACTGGATTCCGTGGCGACGAAGTCGCCGTTCGGGCAAAGGCCTTTGCCGAAGGAAAAATCTCTTGCAGGACAAAACCACAAAAACGGTGAGTTGGCTCAGTCGGTAGCGCGTCTGCCTCACGATCACGCGGCCCGGGTTCGAACCCGAGTCTGGACTGAGCAATGTTGTGTGTAAGCATACCGTCCCCTCTAGCAAGAGGCAAAACACTCTGTCCCTCGGATAGGATATTAAATGGAGGTCCCGTGTGTGAGAGAGTAACAACTCATGCACGTAAAAGATCCCGCTTCATTCATTCATCGCAAAGAGCAGGGTGTTTAACCCGGTGAAGTGGTCCCGCAACTCACAACTGGACCCCATGGAAGACCAGCTAAACGTAGCTGAATATGGGCTATCCAGCCATCTTCTCAGATGGAAATGAACAAACAAACAAACAAACAAACCTTAAACTATACTAGTTTTCGACGTTGAGGGGGTTGATATCGTGAATAGCGAAATAGTACGGGCAGAGGGTCTGGAAGCCAGACTAAAATTGGCCGCGCATTTAGCCCAGTTTGCGTTTACACCAAGAAGAGGCCGGGCTCAGCCGCGGCTCGGCCGCGGCCGAGCCGCGGCCGAGACCACCTCCAGAGCGTGGCCAAATGCGCGGCTAATTTTGGCCTCGCATTTGGCCTTTTGCGCGTTTACACTGAAATGGAGGAGGGCTCGGCCGCGGCTCGGCCGCGGCAGAGCCTCGCACTGTAAACGGGGTCATTGGTACAAAATAATGACCTTTCTTTTTCTCAGTCGATAGGGCGCTTCACTCGTTTTCAGAGCGGCATAGTGCATAAGCTTGCCTGACGTAACAATTTATAAAATTCATGTTCAAACAATGAACTTGCGTTTAGATCAGGTGATCAGAATACTCCATCAGTTGACAATTTAGCAGCAGGCATCCATTTCATTGTTTTGTATTGAATGTAATAACAACCTATTTCCTTTTACACTGCGAAATACCATTCTTGCTGTCAGGTGCATGTGCTGGCAAGCACCATTTAGATAAGGAGAACATGAATAATCATAGCATCACAAATGCTTATCTCGGTAAATTTACAAACCAAAATGCCTGTTGGTACAAATTACCTTTTTTCTACTCATGCGCAAAGTGGAATTACGCACTGGTCGATTGGAAGCGCTGTTGGCAAGTGGCAACGAAGATGACTGGTCGTGGGTAATTCTCATGAACTGTCGTTTACACAGGGCGCCGCCGTACTTCGAATGCTGCATAATGTGCTAGGGGAGGAAGAGTTTCGGCGTGGGATCCAAATCTACCTACACACCTTTAACTACAGCAACGCAGAATCCACAGATTTGTGGAATGCTTTCACAATGGTTAGTAACATCATCCGGTTTTTTTGTTTGTTTTTTTTTTTTATTTTTTTTTATAGCTCACCTGAGCCGAAGCCTCATGTGAGCTATTGCGATCGCTCTTCGTCCGACGCCCGTCGTCCGTCGTCCGTCCGTCTTGCGTAAACTTTTTACATTTTCATCTTCTTCTTGAGAACCCCTCGACCGATTTTCACCAAATTTGGCAGGTAGCATCCCTAGGGAGATGGGGAGATAGGATCTCAATTTGTTTAAACTGGCATCATACCCCACCTGAGGGCCCCCAGAGGGGCCCAAACCGCCCAAATTAAAGAATCTTAAAAACAAAAAATCTTCTGTAGAACCAGAAGTGATAGAGCTAAGTTAATACTATGAGTTAGTACATAAATCATTGTAGTTTCATGTTTGTTCATGACGGAAACAGGGGTGACCCCCTTTGGACCCAGTGGAGGGGGTGGTCTTAATTGTACATGTTATCTTTGTTTTAAAAATACCATGATGAATTTTCACCAAACTTGGCAGGTAGCATCCCTCGGGGGATAGGATCTCATTTCCATCATATGGGCAACATGCCCCACCTGGGGACCCCAGAGGGGCCCAACCCACCCCCAGTAAGGAATCTTTCAAGATTTTCTCTAGAACCAAAAGTGATTGAGCTAAGTTAATACAATAAGTCAGTATACTGATGACTGTTCTTTCAAGTTTGTTCATGGCAGAATCAGGGGTGCCCCCCCCCCCCCATTGGGACCCAAGGGAGTAGGGTGGGATGGGTCCAAATGGTGATGTAAATTATACATGTTCATAATCGTTGAAAATCCCTTGATAATTAAACACAAAACTTGACAGGTAGCATGCCAGGGGGACAGGGGTTTAAGATCTCAATTTGTTCAACAGGGCACATGCTCCCCTTGGGGGACTCGAGGGGGCCTAATCCCCCCCCCCCCCACACCACCACCAACATTAAAGAATATTTACAATACTCTAGAACCAGAAGTGATAAATTACTTTGAGTTTGTACATTGATGACTGTATAGTTCCAAGTTTGTTGATTGCAGATCCAGGGCTGCCCCCCCCCCCTCCGCGGGGGGGGGGGGGGAATCCAAATGAATGCGGACCTAAATTTTCATCTTCTTGCTGAAAACAACGAAATGTATTTTCACCAAACTTGACAAGTAGCATTCCTGTGGGGATAGGATCTCAAAGTGTTTGAATGGGCACCTTGCTTTCCTTGGAGGTCCCAGGAGGTCCAAACCTCCTAAATGAAGGTGTCTATCCTCTCCTTTTTGTATGTCCGCTCTTCTGCATTCTTACCAGTATATGTACCCAATCCTTTGCAATATCAAGATTCAAGATTCAAGATTCAAATTTATTTACACTTCCATCACATAAACAAAGAAATTATATACAATGCATATGTACAGGATATTTGTAATAATTGCAGAATGTGATTTAACAAAGTGCAAATGAAAATGAGTAGCAGATGAAAAAAAAAACCGCAATTATATCTTTGTTAATATATACATAAAGCGTATAATACAAGTTTAAACTAAGGATGGGGATGGAATGGAGGGTCCCACTAAGAAGCAAAGCTTGTACGATATGGGACCCTCAGAAAATACACAAGACAGCAATACAAAATATCAACTCAGGGTGCGTCTTATCATCACACTTACATCATGAAATCCAGTCTGCTATTTCGAAACATCGGGCTGATGTGAAAACGCCTAATGAGCTATTCATTATACGTCCAGCATCTGTCGTGTGTATTACATTTTCATCCTTTCCCCCGGGGTAAGGGGAGGGGGAACCCAACACAGCCCTATAAAGCCCAGGCTAAAAATTTAAATATTATGGAAAAAGGAAATGTGATACCTCTTTAAATTAACCTATCCCAAACAATACATCAGAGGTCTCATATATTTCTTTGTATTGTAACGAATAAAGCCCTCATGGATGACCTTGAGATTTGTCAACCATAACAAATTAATAGTAAAGTTTGACTTGCTTTTCTTCAGTGGCGGATATGAAATGACTGGTCTGAAATAAAGACATGATATCATGTTCTGAAGACAAAGAATTATTAAGATAAACCATGATTTTAGCGTATGTCCTATGCATAATTTTATTTATATTTTGATGAAAAGTGCCCTCAATGGATGACCTTGAGAAAGTTCAAATATAGGGACATGCAGAGTTTGAGTTGCTCTACTCATGTGTCAAGAATGACGGTGATACATGAAATAAAGAAGTTATATAGGGCACAGTGTGCCCCACCACGTGGGCACGGAAGCTTCAAAATATTTGGGGTTCTATATAGAGTTAATACAAATCTTCTTCTCTAGAACTAAAAGAGACTCTCTAAGTTAGTGCTATGAGTAAATAGATTGGTTACTGTAGTCTCAAGTTCATTCATGGCGGATCCGGGGATGCATGGGCTGGAGGACCAAATTTTGGCCCAATTTTTACATTTTTATATTCTTCAAAACGCACCTTCATATTTCCACCAAACTTAGCAGGTATTATCACAAGGATGACAGAGTATAAACAAAATGGGCACCATAATCCCTTGGGACGCACAGGGGACCCACCCCAGAACCCCCAAATTAGAGAATCTTTAACTATTTTTTTTTTTCAATTTGTGCCGGAGGTGCACATGGTTTGTCTCTTCATGCACCTTCTAAGTCCGCCTAACCTTTCGCATATGTCACTCCAGCAGGCAGATATCGAAATGATCAGTGAGCATGAATGGTTATGTTGGATACGCTGCATTATGTTGA
Source organism: Diadema setosum (assembly GCF_964275005.1). NCBI lineage: Eukaryota > Metazoa > Echinodermata > Echinoidea > Diadematoida > Diadematidae > Diadema > Diadema setosum. The sequence goes on from NC_092698.1 coordinate 11,417,562, forward strand.
CATTACATGTATCACACGTATTTTTAAGTTTACAGTGTTTTTGCTTGCAATTCTCTTTCATCTGTTCAGAGCTACGGATGATTGATCGATAGGTCTTACATATTTACTCATGAGATTTTCGTCTTTTTGACAAGGCTGACCGTGGTTATGGAAACACGGACGTAAGGCAGGTCATGGAGTCATGGACACGCCAGATGGGCTACCCGGTAGTCAACCTGACTCGGCTGGACAGGACCACAGTTCTGGCCCAGCAGCGAAGGTTCCTGGCGGACAGGGAGGAAGGTCTGCCGGTCAATCCCTCAAATCTAGGGTGAGTCTCACGTAGACAGCAGCTTCAACTAACTATAGTTTCAGCTGACGATGAAGTCGGTTGTTGATATCCACTTATAATTAAATCAAATCCAGTTTAACTTAAATTGATATTCTTTCTTTTTTTTTCTTCAGAACCTAAAATACAACTCACTCTTTTTGTGACAAAAGAATAATGTAAACTGTACATAGTGAAAGAAACAGAGAGTGCGCATTGTACCAATTTTCTATTACAAGACATTGTAATAGATCAAAAAGGAGAAAAAATGTTTTGTATTGTTCGGAAAGTGGAAGTAACCACTGAAAGGACAATTCTTGTGATATGTAAGCTGCTAAGAATATGTAAGAAGAAAGTCAATGCAAAAAAAAAAGAAGAAATAAATTCGGAAGCAGCTGTTCAGTCTGTTCAGGATTGAGCTAGTACATTGTAGACCCCCCCCCCCCCCCCGTCGATCTTCCGCGTCGCTGAAAATGATCAAACAGTCCAAGGATTAAATTAGGAGTACTTTGATTGAACATGACAATAATAAAGATGGTAATGTTGAGGAAAACAGTGATGACAAGTACATCAAACGCATTTGCCCTTATTCAGTGTTATTGCTACGAGTTTTAGAGCAAATTGTTTTTCCTCTTGATGATACTTGTGCATCGTTAAGGTTTGTGAGGTAGGAAAAAGTAGTGATTATTCAAATTGAATAGCTCTACTTTCTAATTTCTTTATTTAAATGAAATAAAAAAATATTGATCCTAAGCAATTTCTGTTTTTAGCTGTAACAACTTAGCAACGGTAAGTTTTGTTGAAAGAGGGTTGCCTTTGCTCAATCATCGACAAATGTGCTTTACATGTTTGATTGTACAAACAAATTGCAGAGTTTAGAGGCGTTGAAATCATTTCATATCGTTCGCTTAATGATTATGTGGTTGTGATTGAAATGACCGTTCTACATGACGACATGTAAAGCTATCATTTTTTTTTTTATTTCTTGTCCTATATAACCCACATCAATAAAATCGCTTTAAGTTAGAAAGGACATGGAGTGGTGTTTAACTTTAAGTAAATCGTTACAAAGACAAAATTTGAAATTTGGATATAACAGAATTATAAAAGGGCTTTAAAAATCTATTGCTACTAATCATCAATTTGATTGATTTTTAATTGAGCAGACAAATAAACCTGGTAATACAATAGAGCCTAAGAATGTCATACTATAAAAGTTACTTGTTCTGATTATTACTCAGATCGTAAACTTTAGTATGATGAGAAAAACATCCCAAAGCTATCAAATTTTTGAAACTAGAATGCTCCTCGAAACCTCTTGTACCAAATGTGAGTGTATGACTGCTATTTAAGAGTCTTACTGAATTTTAACCTTCATTGCCTGATTTAGGTACGTTTGGAACGTATATCTCACCCACACTGACCAACGCACCATGAATTTCAATAATCCTTCTTCAGTATGGATCAATGACCAGAGTTCACGTAAGTCCCACCCATAGTTTTTGTATCATTTTAAGTCTGGTATGCCCTTAATGCAGTTGTGCAAATAACCATGGAGGAAGCGTATGCTCGCTACTCCATGGTAAGTATTCTCAGCAAAAATAAAAAAAGATAATAAAGAAAGAAAGAAAGTAAACACTTTTTCAAGTTTATATTTCTCATAGAACTTTTGGCTAAATATTCATGTATCATAAACCATATGAAGAGTAATCTAATTGATTATCACCTTGGTAAGTCAATAAAAAGGGAAACTTTACGCATGAGTGAACACTTTTGTTTTTCTCTTCCAAAGCGCAAAAGTAAAAATTCCAAAAATGAACAAAATATTACTCCTGCGTACATGCTCGTCGTTGTTACGATTAGAACAAAAGACAAATTAACACAATGAAAAACATGCATTCACTGGCAAAAAAATGCACCTTAATCTCTGTTACATTTTTGAAGCTCAAAAGATCAATAAAGGCTAAAAATAATGGAGGAAAATGAATTTTCTGTCAAATCCAAATAATTCAAATGAAATTAGAGAAGCAATATGAAAAAAAGATGGTAGGATTTTGAATGGATTTCTCAAATCAGGAAAATTGTAAATTATATTTGGTTCTTGAATTTGTCTCTTGATTTCTTAAATTGATATTGAATGAATGAAATAAAGATATTCTGTTCATTTAATCACCTTTGTGCCCTTTTCCCTATGTCATTTGAAGTTGAGTTGCCAGAAAATTCTTAATTTCCCCCCTTAAGTTTCCCACTTTAATTTCGTTTAAGATTATTAAGAGATAAGGGAACGAAAAGTTATTTTTGCTATTTCATCCATGTCTGTCATTGTGTTAAAGTGGCTCTTTTTGTTATTATTGTCATCTTAAAGGGCATTTGCAAATGAAAGACAGTATGTCAATTTTTGCAATTTTTACTTTTGTGCCCTGGAGGACAAAAACAAATGTGTTTACTCATGCATAAAACTTCCCTTTGTATTTTCCTACTAGGTTGATAGCCAATTAAATTACCTTTTATATGGTATGGTACATTGATTTTCATCATAATCGTCTATGAAAATTATGAAATCAAAAAAGTGTTAACTTTCTTTTTTTGCTGGGTGTATTTCAATTATTTTGATGATGATAGTGTGCATATCATGACGGTTTCACCATACCAAGTGGATATGGTCGCTTAGAATAGCCTGCGAAACATTTAAGCATTATAAAACCTGGTATTTGCACACATGGTATTTAGTACGATGATATGCCAAGGAAATCCTATGCACGGAAGCCATTAGAGAGTAAATTTATATCGGTGTCTCAAGTATGATTTTGGATGTTCGATTATTTGGGTGAGATCAGATGAACCGTGCAATCAATCAATCAAAAAAGAGTGAGAGAGCGGGGAAAGAAAGGATCGAAAGGTAAACAGATCAGGTAGTGACTAATTAAATTTCATTCTTCATAATTGGTCATATTTTTCCGTCATTGATTTGACTGACTACACTTCCGTTACCACGGCACGGCAACCGCAGATGAATTCAAGATGGATACAAGTGTTAGCACGGATGACTGGTATCTTGCAAATATCAACGGCATCGGGTTCTTTCGCGTCAACTACGATACAACGAATTGGGTTAAGATCGCCAGGCAACTTAATACAGACCACACGGTATGTGCATTTATCTTGTTCCTGTATACCAAGAGGTGAATGGACAAAGTGTGTTACGAAACACATGAATTGGGAAAAAATATTTCCTGACAGAGCCCGGCCTCGTCTTTGCTCATACGCCAATCAAAGGGTTAGATATTGCACGATTTAGTTTGCTCTGATTTTCATAGAACCGGTTACAGTTCGTTATTCCGAAGGTTCGTTATTCCGAAGGTTCGTTATTCCGAAGATTCGTTATTCCGAAGGTACGCTAATCCGAAAATGTGATAGGGTTTGTTATTCCGAAGGTTCATTAATCCGAAAATGAAATAAGGTTCGTTATTCCGAAGGTTCGTTAATCCGAAAATGACATAAAGCTCGTTATTCCAAAGGTTCGTTACGGACCCTATTTCATTTCGGATCAACGAACCTTCGGAACAACAAACCCTATTTCATTTTCGGATTAACGAACCTTCGGAATAACGAACCCTATTTCATTTTCGGATAAACGAGCCTTCGGAATAGCGAACCCTATTTAATTTTCGGATTAACGAACCTTCGGAATAACGCCACAAATAAATGTTCGGATTAACGAACCCTTTTTCATTTTCGGATTAAGAACCTCTAGGTATAGGGAATTTGTGTGTTTCGGATTAACGAACCTTCGGAATAACGAACAGCACCCCTTTATTTAGCAGAAGGTAACTCTTGGGTACACAGGCAAATGGATCCCGACGACGCCAATTATTGGTAATCATTATTGATAACAGTTGACGCAATGCCTGTACTTCTTTACTCTTGTTAGGCAGTCGTTCTCATATCTTGAACAAAGTAACGCATGTTGGACAAAGTTCTGGCCACTCATTTCAAATTTCCGTAGAATTAATGGCAGTGCGTTCTTTATGTACGTTTGTGTACATCCTTTCAACGATGTGAATAAAAAAGATATACAAATATCTTTTCTAGGAAAGAGGGAGAGAGCAGAGATTGCGTCTTTGTTCAGCTATATATACCATAAACTATGATGACTGCTAATTAGCTGCATCAAATTCTGTTTTGTCCGCTTTTTCATTACTGCGTCTCTTTGTCAAAAGGGCGAATGGTTGTTGACACCTGCAGCAAACACATCCTTTTCGTCAATGAATATACACTCCGTCGGCGCAGAAATGCCCAACAGCAAATGATACAACTTTCACAATAACCGGCACTATTTTATATTGTCAAACCAGATAAAATGTCAATCACCCCTTACTTAGTGCTAGGAATAAACTAGAAATGTCACTATGTGTGATGTGTGATGACAATTTCACATTATTTGCAAAATATTATAATGACAGGTTTGTCAGAAATGCGTTGAATGTTCACTTTCCTTGAACTATATAGGTTTACTATATTGACGATTTGAGGATCTTTCCTTGACTTTTGACCCTTTTATAAGTTTATGCATTGAGCAATTTTCAAGGTATGTGTGGAGGAAAGGTGTAATTTCAGTATTAAAGAGTAAAATTTTAGCATTTTAACCTGGTCTTGGGTTCCCAAGAGAATCACTGTCAGGTAGAACATGCATAAAGCTACTACTAAGTTTCATGATGATACCTTGAGTAACTTTTGAGATATGGAGGAAGAAGTGAAATTTAGCTCTTTCACTTGACCTTTGACCTTTGACCGTTTGGCAAGAAACTTTCCAGAGATTCTCTATAGTGTATTACATGTATATATTAAAGTTTCAAGAAAAATCCTGTAAGCCTTTAATAAATATGAGGGAAAAAGTGAAATTTTGAGGAGTTGACCTCGACCTTTGACCCATGACTCCCAATAGAATATCACTGCCAGTCAGTGCATGCATATGTACTAAGTTCTATGATGATACCTTGAACCATTTGCGAGATATGGAGAAAAAAAGTGAAATTTTGACAATTTCCTTTGACCTTTGACCTTTGACCTTATGACCCAAAAATCTCTCTGGAGAATCTTTATTTGGTAGTACGGTGTACATGTATACACTAGGTTTTCAAGAAAAACATTCAGGCATTGCATAGATATGGGGAAAATTTTTGAGCATTTGACCTTCACAAAATAAATGCTCAAAATCTCACTAGTTCCGCGCCATATCTATTATATGCCTGAAGGTATTTTCTTGAAAATTATTGTATATATTTCTCTAAAGAAAATTTTTGGCCATGGCGTCAAAGTCAAAGGTCCAGTGAAAATGCTAAGATTCTAGTTTTTTTTTTCTCCATATCTCGGAAATGGACCAAGGTTTCTCCATGGAACTTATAGTACGTATGCATGTACTACGTGACAGTAATTCTCTTGGGAATTTGGGGGTCATGGGGTAAAAGGTAAAGGCCATGTCAACTCCTCAAAAAGTCACTATTTTCCTCATTTCTATGCAATGCCTGAAGATATTTTCTTGAAACTTAGTGTATGCATGTAATACTCCATAAATATTCTCTGGGAAAGGTTTTGGCCAAAAGATCAAAGGTCAAAAGTCAAGAGAAAATGCTAAATTTCACTTCTTCCTCCATATCTCCGAAGTGGCTCAAGGTATCATCATGAAATCTAGTACATACCTATGCATATACTGCCTGACAGTGGATAACGTAAGAGTCATGGGATTAAAGGTCAAGGGTCAAAGGTCAGGTTAGAATGCTACAATTTTACTATCTAATGCTGAAATTACACTTTTCTCAATACCTTCGGGATTACTCAATTCATAAACTTAGAAAAGGGTCAAGTAAAAATCCTCAAATCAGCAAATACTTGTCTTCTTAAACAATATAACCATTGATCCAATTAAACCAACTTCAAGAAAAGTGAACAATTATTGCATTTGTGACTAGCATATCATTTTCTTTCTTTATTTATTTATTTATTTTTTGCCAATTATGTGAAACTCTGGTCACATATCGTCAAGACATTGTACTATAGACCTATAAAAGAATCATACATTATGGCGGAGGTACGCCAGTGGCCATAGCAATATTTCTAGTTTCTGTCTATTTTCTCATTTTCCCTCACTCTTTGTAGTTGTAAGCTCTTCATCCTTCTTTCTACCTTCTCTCTGAGGTACCTCAATAGTTCAAGCACAGTCTTTTGAGAGGGTATCTCCATTTTTTGAGAATGCATAAATATGTACATATCACGCTTCTACTTGTATACCGATCATAGACATGAACATGTTTTGCTATTCTTTGCTGCCTGTGTATCTTTCGACATAATGCTTGTCAAATTTGACATATTTTTTGTACATTCTCGTGAGAAAGAGTGAAAATAAAGTTTGAATTGAATGAATTGACTGAATTGAATCCATGTTATTCACTGTTCAGGCTATCACTCGGGAGCTTTGTTCAATTGGATTTCTGTTATATTCTTGTACGAAAAATTATACAAGAAATACAGAAATATGATAAAATCAAATCAAAGAATAATATATACCGGAACTGTTAAAATTTGTAATTTGTTGTCAAAGTTCTAATCTGGATTTGAAGAAAATTACCACCCAACTCATACGCTTCATATCTTTGTTGAGAAATTCGAATATGCACCGGATTCATTTTCTCATACAGTATGTCCCCCAAAAAAAATTACAATCGGATTTTCGCATTGATAACACGCAATATTAAATATTAACCTGTCCAAATGCTACATCATGGTCTTAAGATCATCTTGGCTCTATTTTGCAGAAAACCCCATTCAATTTGGCTAAGCGGTCACTGAGAAATGTGGATTGTTGTGAAGCATGTCATGAGTCTGATTCTTTCAAGTTTAGCGCTTAAATGCTCTTGGAACTGCACATTAATGTGTAAACACAATAGACAGAATTTAGAGGGAAGTGATTCCTGACATGCTCTACAAAATTCCTCATTTCTCTTTGACCACTGAAGCAAAGCGAATGGGGTTTTCTGTAAGATGTGGGCAAGGAATTATAGCTTCATACCCTGAAATTGTATTTGGATTGATTCCCTATTTTTCAAGTTATCGTTGCGGAGGGTCCCGTTGTAATTTTTGGGGGACATACGGTACAATAGGCATCTTCCTGGACTTTTCCAACAGGGCTTTTGACACAATAAATAATTAACCACGATATACGTCTCTTTAAATTGTTGTTTTACCGCACACGTGGAAAAGTCGTGCAGTGGTTCATGAGTAAATCTATAACAGATGTATGTGCACGCCCACGGGTGTGATTCCCAAATGAAACAGTTGAATATGGTTTTCAACAAATAAGTTTGCTGGGCTCATTGCCATATTCATGATTGAGATTCGTGGTGAGATACTAGCTTATGGCCGTATCTCACCAAAGGAGACGTCTTTGCGACGTCTCCAACTTATCAGTCGCAGCAGTCGCGGAGACGTCTCCAACATAAAAATGGCTTGCGGTCTCACCAAGGAGACGTCTCTGAGACGAGTAATGGCAGGTGTCAAAAAGTTTCAAATATGATGGAGCCGTTGCAGGATCACCTGACTTGATCTAGGCAGTATATCAGCACACAGATGGGTCACGTGGTTTCGAAAGTAGGTCAAACAGCTTATAGAGTCGCGGTAACGTCTCCGCGACCTCTCCCCAGTTTTTCTGGTCTCCAGCAAGTCTCGGCGACGTCTCTGAGACGTCTCGGAGACATCGCGGAGACATCGCGGAGACGTCTCAGCAGTCGCGGATATAATTAGTCTCCGCGATGTCTCCGCAACTGATGGAGACGTCTCGGAGACTGGAAAAAGTCTCAAAAAAATCGAAAATGTTTACATTTCTTTTTCGACTCCTCGGAGGATCTGTAATTTTCAGGAGACGTCTCGGAGACGTCGCAGAGATGTCTCTGCAACTAGCAAAATCTGGAGTCGCGAACTAGTTTCAAGCCCGGTGAGATACCCCCTTAGGTGATGCATTACCAAATGATACGCAATAGATTTACGCAAATATATTGTCATTAAATATTAGAATGACAAAATACAATGTAATGCTTTCAGCAACTCCTTGGATAGACTGCAGGACAAAATTGCATTTGATATTACTCCCTTTTTCACTACATCTTAATTGTCTGTATTGACAACAAGCTTTCATGAAAGTGCCATATCAATAATATTAGTGGAGAACCATTTTGCAGTGAGTGTGTGTGTAATGAATAGGTAAAAATATTGTCTTCTTTCATATGCATTACTAAAGCTTACTCAAGTTTAATGTTATTACCGGGTCATTCCACGAGACCGATACCCACGAGTCAAACAGCCCACGAGTTCGACATTGAAAACAGGTCCATGAGTCATACAGCTCACGAGTCATACAGCCCATGAGTATGACACTAGACATATAAAGCCCATGAGTTCGACACTAGACCAAAACGGGTGCTGTTCGTTATTCCGAAGGTTCGTTATTCCGAAGGTTCGCTGATCCGAAACACGCAAATTCCCTATACCTAGAGGTTCGTTAATCCGAAAATGAAAAAGGGTTCGTTAATCCGAACATTTGTGGCGTTATTCCGAAGGTTCGTTACTCCGAAGGTTCGTTGATCCGAAAATAAAATAGGGTTTGCTATTCCGAAGGCCCGTTAATCCGAAAATGATCTAGGGTTCGTTATTCCGAAGGTTCGTTAATCCGAAAATGAAATATGGTTCGTTATTCCGAAGGTTCGTTAATCCGAAAATGAAATAAGGCTCGCTATTTCGAAGGTTCGTTATTCCGAAGGTTCGCTGATCCGAAAATAAAATAGGGTCCGTTATTCCGAAGGTTCGTTAATCCGAATATATGATAAGGTTCGTTATTCCGAAGGTTCATTCATCCGAAAATATGATAAGGTTCGTTATTCCTAAGGTTCGTTGATCCGAAAATGAAATAGGGTCCGTTATTCCGAAGGTTCGTTAATCCGAAAACGAAATAAGGCTCGTTAATCCGAAAATGACATGAGGTTCGTAATTCCGAAAATGAAATAAACTCATTGTAATGACAAAATACGTTGTCGTAATCAACTAATCAACTAAGTATAAAACTGCTTGAATATTACGCAATGAAAATTCGATATTGTCTCAGAGGAGGCTGATACACGTGCATAAATCTTCAGGTAAGGCACGTCGTGTTGCGTGAAGAAGTGGCGTAGATCAAGAATCTTGATTTTAATTCAGTCTGAACAATCTTATTTACCTGAGCGACTGGATTTAGAGCGTAGGGGACTGTGTTATTTTTTCTACAGCCTATTTTCAGACACCCTCACATTTTTAATGATAATAACAGTAACGACGTCATATTGCAAGTTTGAAATTAAGTGCTTCATTATGCCCCACCTTCCCCATACTGTAGTCGTTATATTCGAAATGCAGCGGCTCCGTGTAATTATGATCTCACATCGTCCACCTTCATAATGGTTATTTTTCAGCACTCGGTATCATATCCATTATATATGATAACGACCAATATAATCGCCAACATCAATACGTGTTTGTTTGTTTGCTTGTTTGTTTGTTTGTTTGTTTGTTTTTTAATAAATTGTACCAATGTCCAATGACGGGGCGTGTTTTGGTTTTTTTTTTGTGAGGTGCTTGCAGTTAGTCCCCTTTTTATTTTGTGTCTGTGTGTATGTAGGTTATGTGGGGGTGCCTATCGATCCTCTGGGGTATTAGTGTCTTATAAAGAGATTTATGTCATACAGGCGAGGTATTCTTAAAGGGATAGTATAGTTTTGGTTGAGATGACAGATTAAAATCTTAACTTTTTGCAAGATAATTAGAAATCACCTGTGAAATTTAAAAAGAATACAATTCAAAAATAAATTCCAAGTGTATTGTATTAAAATCGGTTTAAATGGCCGAGATATCCAAAAACAAAATAAAACACTGGGTCAAACAAAAGGTGAGTCCAACGTTTTATTAGGATCCCATTGTTTTGAATATCTCGGCCATTTCAAAAGCAATTTACATCGAATAAACTTTGAATTCCTCGTAGAACTACATGCTCTTTAATATTTCATAAGAAGTTTCTCATTATCTTACAAAAAAAGTTGGAAACCTGACGCCCCATCTCAGCCAATACTATACCATCCCTTTAATTTTGAATGCCTTCTCTTTGTTTTAAGATGGTGACCGCGGTGCCCCCCCCCCCCCAAAAAAAAAAAAAAAAAAAAGATCATATGTTTAAAGAAAGTGAAATGCATGCAAACTCACAACTCGGTTGTTTTTTTTTCGATTCTAACAATGGGTACCGTAACTTGAAGATCCAAACAGCGCATCTAAATATGTGTCCAAAATCGGGTTTTGCAAACTCAAAAAAGTTGCAGTTTCTTTTGGTAATACGTAATACAACTGGTGTCATGGCAAAGGCTATCATAATGGAGTGTAAAACCCAATTTACTTAACTTTACGAGAGCTAGAAATGATACAAAGCACTGGCTTACATTTTGTCAGTTACCGTAACGACATGAATTCCATATGTCATGTCACACAAAAAAGTGGAGAACTGCATTTAACTTCTCATTGAATTCAAGCAAAAATAATTTCTTACCTGTAGTGACTGATCGGTATTTTTAAGTCCACGCATGTGTGATTTTTTTTTTTTCCTGCTTGAGACATGTTAGAGTCGCAGAATATGGTAATTATTTCAAATAATGAATGTATTATCCTGACAATGATGGGGAAGTGAAGGAGTGGGAGGGGGCGAGCTCATCCTCCGGAGGAGAAAATACCTCTACGTTCATCGTCAGTATACATGTACAAATGAAATTACAAATTACGACGGCATTCTATACGTCGCCGATAAAAGTTTGTATGGAATTGCGTGTGGTTGTGTGTGCCTGTTTACTCTATTGTGTGTGTTCATAATGTGTTTATGTGTCCAAAGAGAGTATGAGTGAACATGCCTCTCCTGATGTTATGATGATGATAATGAATTTTAGACTACCGATAAACGTGAGGCTATAAGGCGACGATAATGGGGGTGAGAGCGGATAAGATGGGCATTTAAACAGTAATTTTAAAGGTTCTGTACTTGACCTCAATACACACACTCACGCATATGCGCACCCTATCAACTAACGCATAAGACAGTAATTACAATCATGTACAACACCATATTTTGTCACAACCAGAATTTTACTCTATTTTCCGAATTTTAAGAGCCTCATTTTATTTTCGGATTTACGAACCTTCATTTTCGGACTAACGAATCTTATTTCATTTTCGGATTAACGAACCTTCGGAATAACAAACCTTATTTTATTTTCGGATCAACGAACCTTCAGAGTAACTAGCCTTATTTCATTTTCGGTTTAACGAACCTTCGGAATTACGAACCCTATTACATTTTTGGATTAACAAACCTTATTTCGTTTTCGGATTAACGAACCTTCGGAATAAAGAATCTTATTTTATTTTCGGATTAACGAACCTTCGGAATAACGAATCTTCTGAATAACGAACCTTCGGATTAAATAACCTTCGGATTAAATAACCTTCGGAATAACGGGCTGTAACCGTAAAAACAGCCCACGAGTTCGACAGATGTAACACGGGGCTTAATGTGTCGGTCTCATGGGCCTTGTAAGCTTAGTGTCGAACTCATGGACTGTATGACTCGAGAGCTTTATAACTCGTGGGCTGTAAGACTCATGGGCTGTATGACTCGTGGGTGTCGGTCTCGTGACGTGCACCCTTAAGGGGGTATCTCACTGAGCGGCGAACGTTTGCGAACGTAGCGAATTTTGGATTTCGCCAGGGTTCGTAAATGGTTGCAAAAGGTTCGTTAACAGTTGCAAGAAAGTTCTCAAACGGTTTTTATTGTGGCGAATTTGTATTTTCGCTAACTGTTGCAAACATACGCAAAGAACTCGTAAGAATTCGCGAACGGTTGTAATACGGTGTCGCTAACATTTTTATTTGATTCGCCACTGTTAGCGAACAAGTAACCATATGGTTCCTAAAAGCTCCTGAAACAGGCAAGGTTCCAATCTAAGAAAGTTCTTGAAGCTCTTGACATTTCTATCATGTAATTTCTGCAAAAGCTTTTCATATTGACCAAAGTCTGTCCTCTGCAACAACCACTCTCTGATCCAAAAAGTCTTTCTCTTCTTCTTCCTTTCTTGTTTTCTTCATCTTCTTTCTCTTAACTGCATGATAGCTGTAGCAGCAGCCAGGCAAAGGGGCTCTTCAAGGATAGCAGCACGTTGAGCCTCTTCTTGGCAGAAATTCACTTCCATATTCTGGAAATCCATCTTGAACGGTGGTCACAAGAGATCTGAATGCAGTGGAAGGTTGTACGTTCGTTTTATGGGTCTGACTATACATAATCGCCTGGTACTTTTCCAGGTCCCAAAATGTTCACAAATTGTCGCAAGAGATTTGCAAACAGTTGCTAATATTTGCAAAACAGTCGCTAACATTTGCTAACAGTCGCCAAAAATCGCCACCTGTGTTTCGCAAAGTCTTTCGCCAACACTCTCTCAAGTGCTGCTAATTGTCGCTAAACATCGCTTAAAGTCGCTAACTGTCGCTAATGGCAGAAGCGAACTTTAATTTTTTGCAAACATTCGTCAGAAAAGTTGGCGAATCTCAAATTCGCTACGATCACAAACGTTCGCCGCTCAGTGAGATACCAGCTTAATTACCGTATGGCGTATCTACATAATGGAATCCTTTGCTTGGGACGATACCTGTATTGCGTTACAAGACGAACTCATTTTATTGCAAAAGATGGCGCTCGGAATTGTTCTTAAATACCCGAGCACATAAAGTGAAGCTTTGTTTCTGTACATAAAACTATGAAAATAAAAGATTTGTATTCATTTAAATTTGGTAAATTTATGTTTAGTTCTATTGTAATTATCTGTACAAAATGTTTTATCGAAATTTCATCGAAATAATCACACAACTATCCGATGCGACGATCCAGTGAGTTCCATCTCCCCTTAATGAGTATTGTACACATGAAGTATACATTTGTTTATACTGCACCCATATTTTGGAATAGCTCATACAACAGTTTAAAAGTGTCTTCTAAATACAGGGTGTCTCAAATGAAACTATACACTTTTGAAATGGCTGCCGAATAAGAAATATATGATTCTGGGGAAAAAAGTTTATATGTATGGATAGCTTATGGACTCAACTTTCATATGACACCAAAAAGTTACAAATAATTCATGCTTGAATGAGGAGTGCTCCCTTTTGTAAAGGGCATGAAAATTAGGCTGCGCAGGAATTAGCCTTATTTGCGACAGGAGAGTCCGTTGGAGCTTACAAAACTGAAGCTGATATGATAAACTTATGATCAATTGCGATCAGTTTGGGTTTGCTGAGTGAATTTTATGGTTTATTAACCTAACTTTTATGCCTGAGTAAACCGCAGTTTCATTTATGTTATTATAGCATTGCAAATTTCCCTGGTAGACACAGTGGTGTGTTCATGTGAGTCAGCAAAATTTTCAACAAAATGTATTTGAATAATGAATTTACATAATCCCCAATCAATGAGCTATTCTACTAATCTGAAAATAACTGCAATGTGGGGCGAAGGTTTTCATTCAAGTCACAGATGTAAAAAATAAGAGTGTGTAACATGGAAATTGCAACATGTACCATCACCTCATCCTTACTCACATGAACACACCACTGAGTCTACCAGGAAAATTTACAATGCTACAATAAAATAAATGTAACTGCGGTTTACTCAGGCATAAAAGTTTGGTTTAATAAACCATAAAACTCACTCAGCAAACCCAAACAGATCGCAATTGATAAATTTATCATATCAACTTCAGTTTTGTAAGCTCCAACGGACTCACCTGTCGAAAATTTAAACGGCTAATTCCTGCGCAGCCTAATTTTCATACCCTTTACAAAAGTGAGTAGTGCTCATTCAAGCATGAATTATTTGTAGACCTTTTGGTGTCATATGAAAGTTGAGTCCATAAGCTATCCATACATATAAACCTTTCCCCCCATAATTATATATTTCTTATTCGGCAGCCATTTCAAAAGTGTATAGTTTTATTTGAGACACCCTGTATATTAAATTTAGATATTAAAACAAAGAAAATATTTAATTTTCACACATACAACATTAGATAATGAAATTGTTTACGCGATAGGGCCTAACCCACGTACTTTTACCTGTCACGGTGATTGAGTATCACGTTTTCTTGTTCACAGATTTCTCTTCCTATTTTTCTCTGCTCCTCCTTTTCCCATGTTCTTCGTTGTGTCGTAATATATGTTCTCATTCTTGATACAATATTGCGTCTTGTTTTTATGTATATGTGTAATAAAAACGTAAATTTGCATAAACTTTTAGGTTTTATCACACATATCATACATCAACACAAGACGTGATATTGTATACATATTGCCTGACTGATCATGTGTGTTTGTATGCATTGTTGTTTTTATGCTTCCGCCACGAAGTGGTGCCGGAGGCATTATGTTTTCGGGTTGCATACTTGCCAACTGGTAAGATTTTATCAGATTCAGTAAGATTTTTTTACGTTAAAAAATAGCAAAATCAGATTTTCTGTCAGAGAAATCAGATTTTTAAAAAATATTTAGATATACCTTTCATGTGTATTTTCTGAAGATTTGACCGAAAGTAAGATTTTTAACTTCAGTTTGCATATAAAATAAGATTTTTGCAATCCACGAGTAAGATATTTCATCTTGAAATGTTGGCAGGTACGGGGTTGTCCGTCCGTCCGTCCGTCCGTCCGTCCGTCCATCCGTCTGTCCGTCCGTCCTTCCGTCCGTCCTTCCGTCCGTAATCAATTTTGTGGACAGCGTAACTAAAAAACCGTTTGAGATATCTTAATGAAACTTGCCATGTATATGTATTAGTGGGTGAAGTTGTGCCTATCAACTTTTAGGTGCACATGCTCAAGGTCAAAGGTCAAAAGGTCAAGGTCACATGCTCAAAATTTCACTATTTCCCCCATATCCATGCAATCCCTAAAGGTATTTTCTTAAAACTTAGTGTATATATGAACTACCAAATAAGGATTCTCCAGTTTTGGGTCACGAGGTCAAAGTTCAAGGGTCAAAGGTCAAGTCAAAAGGTTGAAATTTCATGTTTTTCTCCATATCTCGCAAATGGTTCAAGGTATCTTCATGGAACTTAGTATATATGCATGTACCGATGGGCAGTGATAAGGTCAGGGGGTCAAAGGTCAAGGTCAACTCCTCAAAATATCACTACTTTCCTTATATTTATGCAATGCCTGAAGGATTTTTTTAAAACTTGATATATGCATGTATTACCCAATATATATTCTGTGGGAAGTTTCTTGCCAAAAGGTCAATGGTCAAAAGGTCAAATGAAAGTGCTAAATTGCACTTCTTCCTCCATATCTCGAAAGTAACTCAAGGTATCATCATGAAACTTACATATTTATGCATGTTCTACCTAACAGCCTGATTCTCTTTGGAACTTTGAGGTCAAAAGTCAAAGGCCAGGTTTAGATAATACTATTTTACCATTTGATACTGAAATTACACTTTTTCTCCATACCTTGAAAATTACTCAATGCATAAACTTATAAAAGGGTCAAAAGTCAAGTAAAAATCCTCCATTCCCCAAATACCTGCACTCTGACATTTTAATCATTCATCCATTTGAACCTAGTTTTAGGAAAGTAAACATTCAGCACATTTGTGGCAAACCTGTCATTTTAATATTTTGCCAATTGTGTGAAACTGTCATCACACATTGTCAAGACATTGTACTATAGACCTATTAGGAGAACCATGCATTATGGCGGAGGCATGCCAGTCGCTGTAGCGACATTTCTAGTTATCACTGTATTTCAGTGATACACACGTCTCAGTGAATAGTGTCTGTGCCGTAAGATTGATACCTTCTTTTAAATTATTATTTCCTCTGTATACTTGAAAACTAATAGAATTAAGAAATCTTTTGTGTCTCACCTGGTTTACTGGAAGAACATTCTTGTGTATCACGCTTCAGAAGCATTCCTTACATTTCTTCTTGAAAATATTCCACTCACACATGCATTTGTGCGATTTAACGCATGACTCATCTGTTTTCGTAACGGCAATTTGTATCTTTGGCGTCAGTATGTTGCCTGGCATCAAAATCTACCAACTGATATTTCTCGCTGTTTACGTTTCACACCAGCTTATCTTAAATGTCTCTTTCCATAATGGCAATGTTAGGTATTTTCTGCTTCCTTTTGAAATGTTTATATGCTACTTGGTAGCGAAATCTCCCAATTGTTATTCATACGGTGTTTCCGTTTCTGGCAGACTATGTCAAAATTGTCTCTTCGTTGAATAGTAATGTCATGGTTTTCTTGTATTTGCAGTGTCAATATGTTACTCGATGTACATCGAAACCTCCCAACAGGTGTTTTTTCGTATTTCACACGACTGGGAACCATGTCTCGTTTGTTTCTCCGTCCCGCTAGAAAGTAGTAGTTTCTTTACTGTCAACTTTTCCTCCCCCAATAGTTGTAACATAATTCACAAAGAGAGGTTAATATCAACTCCTTATTTGTGACCGAGACTTCAGATTGTACTGACAACCCTGTATGTTTACAGTCACTTTAAACGGCCACACCCGAGCTGCGATTTGATTTTGATCCCAATGATCGGTTAGCTTACAACATCACCACTAATTATTATTCCGTCAATGAAATGATTGAGCAAACGCAAAAGAATTCTGTGAGTGAACTTCTTCTTCTGCAATATAATATCAGAAGTCTTAAAAAAAGATTGATCAGCTGAAAATATTTTTAAATCAGGTGAAATCTGATTGTTCCGTCATTGGTGTCTCAGAGACTTTGATAAATAACTTGCCGTCCTCATTTTTTTTTATGCTACCGCCACGAAGTGGTGCCGGAGGCATTATGTTTTCGGGTTGTCCGTCCGTCCTTCCGTTCGTCCTTCCGTCCGTCCGTAATGAATTTTGTGGACAGGGTAATTATCAAAACCTTTTGAGGTATCCTAATGAAACTTGGCATGTATGTGTATTAGGGGGTGAAGTTGTGCCTATCAACTTTTGGGTGTACATGCTCAAGGTCAAAGGTCAAAAGGTCAAGGTCAAATACATAAAATTTCACTATTTCCATCATATCTATGCAATGCCTATTATTTTCTTGAAAACTTAGTGTATACATGTATTACCTGATTAAGATTCTCTGGTGAAAGTTTGGGTCATGAGGTCAAAGGTCAAAGGTCAAGAAAAATATTAAAACTTCACTTTTTTTCTCTGTACCTTGGAAATTGTTCAAGGTATCTTCATGGAACATAGTATATATACATGTACTGACTGGCAGTGATTATCTAGAGAATTTAGGGTTCATGGGGTCAAAGGTCAGGGGTCAAAGGTCAAGGGCAACACTTCAAAATTTTACTTTTTCCCTCATGTTTATGCAATGCCAGCAGGATTATTTTTTTACACTTGGTGTATGCATGTATAACCTAATAGAGATTCTCTGGAAAGTTTTTGCCTCAAAGGTCAAAAGGTCAAAGATCAAGTAAAAGTGCTGAACTAAGTTTTTCCTCCATATCTCGGAAGTGGCTCAAGTTATCTTGAAACGTACTACATATTTATGCATGTTCTGCCTGACAGTGATTTTATTATGAATTTTAGGGTCAAAGGCCAGATGAAAATGGTAACAATTTACTATTTGATACAGAAATTGCATTTTTTTCCTCCATACCTTGAAAATTACTCAATGCATAAACGTATGAATGGGTCAAAGTCAAGTTAAAGTTCTTAAATCCCAAATACATACTCTCCTATTCATCCAATTAAACCTAGGTCAAGGAAAGTGAACATTCAAGACATTTGTGACAAACTTGTCATTTTAATATTTTGCCAATTTTGTGAAAATGTAATCACACATTGTCCACATGTACTATCTAGGCCTATTAGGAGAATCATGCATTATGGCGGAGGCATACCAGTCGCATAGCGACATTTCTAGTTGTTACAAATAATTTGAAGGTTCAAATAATGAAGGATCTGAATATAATGTGTGATAGTTTGGAATGTATTTTTTACTGAAATTGAAATATCAAAACAAAAGAATATTGTAGTTGGTGAAGTTTATAAGCCACCGTCTTCCAATTTCCGGGATTTTTTTGAAACGTTTTCCGATTTGTTGTTAGCGCCTTCCCAAAAATCAAAATAATATTTTTATTATGGGGGACTTTAATTTGAATTTGCTTTATTACAAGGAAAATGTCCACTGCCAAGAATTTTTAAATTTGATGTTATCCAAATACCTTATACCGTTAATCAGAAAACCTACCCGTGTGAATGATACATCATCCACGTTGATAGCAATATTTTTTTTTCTAACAATATTTCATCTGTATCATCTGGTTTCATAGTATCCGATATATCAGATCATTTCCCGATATACGCCACGGTTCCTCTTGTGAAAAGCTGTTGTCTTAAGACTCAAATATTTACTTGATTAAATTGATTTAATTGATTTTTCTGAACGTAACATCGATAGACTCAGGGAGAGATTTGTTGACTGCTAACTGGGAAGAGGTTTTTGCTATTGATAATGATGTAGAAACTGCATTTAATAATTTTTGGAAATATTTTCTCTGCCTTATGATGAAATTATTCCTTTACGACAATCCACCCGTAGCCCATGCTACACATGCTACACTATACAGTTGGTATATTCCTGGACCTGTCCAAGGCCTTTGACACTATCGATCACGGTATTTTGTTATATAAACTCTCGCACTATAAGATACGTGGAAGGGCCTTAGACTGGTTCAGGAGCTACCTAACCATCAGGAAACAGTTTGTCAATATCAACGGCTTTAGTTCCAGTTTAAAAACACTATCTTGCGGGGTCCCTCAAGGACCCCTCTTAGACCCACTTTTGTTTATTCTTTGATTTCAAAAATTCATCTAATGTTTCATCTTTTCTTCTTTTTGACGATGATTCTAATATATTCTTTTCACATCGAAACCCCAAAACCCTTGCAGTAAACAGAGAATTAAAGTCGGTTCAAATGTGGATTCAAGCAAACAAGTTGTCTCTTAATGTAAACAAAACTGTTTATATGTTATTTAGTAACTCTGTTACCCATTTGCCTGGCGATATAAAAATGAATAATGATTGTTTGATTCAAGTTGAGTCGTCTAAATTTTTAGGTCTTTATATTGTCCATGAATTAAAATGGAAATATCACATAGATTATCTATCTAACATGCTCTCAAGAAATACTGGGATTTTAAATAAGCTAAAACGTTTTTTTCGTAAGTTTATTTTGAAAAATTTATATTCAGCGGTATACTTGCCTGGGGAAATTGTGTCAAATCACACATTGATAAAATTGTCAAACTACAAAAACGGGCTGTTCGTCCAGTTATCTAGCCGATTTTTATTGCCACACGAATTATTTCTTCAGGTGTGAGTTTCTTCAGTTTGTCTCCCTCTACAAATTAAATTTGTTAAGATCGCAACTGCTGAATTATTTCTTCTTTGAAAACAGACTCCTTAAGGTTGCTGATTTGTTTTTATACAACTTAGGCACATTTATGTTTCAGTTATCAGCTAACGGGTTACCTGACGTATTTACCCACATGTTTAAAAAAAAAAAATATGCCGTTCATGCTTACCCCACAAGACAAAGAGATTCATTTCACCTTCCACGTACTTGCACACTCCTTCCTCAGAAAACAATTGTTTTTACCGGACCCAAATTCTAGAATGATCTTCCCGCTGACTTAATCAAATGTTCTAATATGTTTACATTAAATCAATGTTACTTAATAAATATAACCTGTCTGATTAGAATTTTTTAATATGTTATCTGCAGTATCCTCATTCAATGTATGGCGGATCAACCTGCAGTGTATGATCGATTTACCTCTGGTTTATGCTCCCATTATAAAACCACTACATCAGTACCTGTATTTACATTTTGAACTCGTTATGAACTGATATTATGTGCTCGTATACTTGTGTATCTATATGCTATTTCTTCACTCAGTTCTTATTCTTTTTGTTCTTGTTTTCCCTTTTTCTTTTTCTTCTCTTCTATTTCTTCTTCCCTTTGTACTTTGATATTAGCTTTCATATAGTTTCGTCATTATTACTTTGTGTCCTATCGTCTTATCTCCATTGATTGCATAGCAAATTTACATTGGTATTTTTTCCTATAACCTGCGTTTACAAGCTTTGCTTTTGCGGTTCCATCATATTTCACAAGTTATAGAGATCTTATGTACATTATGTATGCTGACACACTTTCTATTCATGACCCGATTTGTATCCTATTTTGTATCTTGCTTGGTTTGTATTCTTTTTTCTAAGGCTGACAATATTCGGTAGTTCACTTTTGTTTATTTTGTTGTTGTCATTCCCATATACTCGGTGATCATATAGGTCATTCCCCTTCTGAATAGAGTGAAGTTGCTCGACGACGCTTTTGCTCTAGCTATAAACGGCGATGTTCCACTCGTCACTGTCTTCGATATGATGAGCTACCTCAGTGGCGAGTTCAATTCTGCGCCTTGGAGTACGGCGCTGCACTTTTTTATCTTTTTCCGTGACATGCTTGGGAGCTCTTCGGCTCAAGGCCCCTACGAGGTACGTACGTGTCGAATTACCCATAATGGGGGAAAATAAACTCCTTGCTACATCGGAGAAAGCACAAGATTTAAACACATAACATTCGATTCCAAATATTCTACGCAGGGACGTCGATTCGTTTTCACGATGGGAAGATCGTGTGCGAGGAAGTGCGGCGACCGAGGGGATGGGGGACGGTGTGAGAAAGGGGTATCTGTCCCCCACCCCATCCAAACGAGAGAAATTTTGCGTTTTCAGACCTGAAACTAAGCGATCTTTTGCACACTTTTGGTGAAATTGTTGGATTTTTTGCCCATTAAAATTAAGAAAAATAAATATTCATAAATATATATGACTAAATCCCGGTATCTCGGCTACTGTTCCTTGTGTGAGTAATCACTGTGTACTAAACTGATGGAAGTTGGGGGAGGGAGGGTGTGGGAGGGGGTATCCCCTCCCACACAGCTTTTGCATTTTTAGAATTGAAATCAGGGGCAGATCTAGGAATTCCGTAAAGGCGGGGCGCAATGCGGGAGTGTAGGGATCGCGCTGCGATTTTGAAAGGGGGACAGTTTATATTTCTGGTGCCACTTCCGGGTTTCAGCAGCAGGAATTTTCTCGTACCACTTTGGGGATGAATCGACTGACCAGGAAAAAAGGGGGGTGCTTCAGTGGAAAAATCATTTAAGGCTATTGCTCTATATAAAAGTTTGAAAAAGAAAGATCGTAGGCGAGTATCAATGGTGCTTGTTAATTTTTTTTCCCAAAAAATATCTTGTACAATATATTCAGGATTTGGGAAAAACTACTAGGAATCTTTATACACAAGACTGAAAATTGGTATAGGAGTTGGGGCAATAGTAGAGTTTTTACAACACAGATCTCCCCGATTAAAATGAGATTCCTGGCTCGCAACAATTAAGCACACTTTTAAACTATTTTGACTTAAAGGCATTAAGTTCAAGTCAAATAATTGACTAACATTCAAAGAAAAAAGTTACACCAAAGGTTTAAACTAGTGTTGTGTCCATATGAGATCCTTTCAGAGAAAGGAAAATCAAGTGAGCCTTTTTGCTCACCTGAGCCGAAGGCTCAAGTGAGCTATTGCGATCGTCCTTCGTCCGGCGTCCGTCGTGCGTCGTCCGTCGTGCGTCGTCCGTCGTCTGTCGTGCGTAAACTTTTTACATTTTCATCTTCTTCTTGAGAACCCCATCACCGATTTTCACCAAACTTGGCAGGTAGCATCCCTAGGGGGATAGGATCTCAATTTGTTCACATGGGCACCACGGCCTGCGGGGGGGGGGGGGGGGCAGGGGGGCCCAAACCTCCTTAAATTAAGGAATCTTTAGAAATCTTCTTCTCTTCAACCAGAAGTGATAGGGCTTAGTTAGTACTATGAGTTAGTACATTGATGACTGTAGTTTCAAGTTTGTTCATGGGGGAATGAGGGGTGCCCCCCTTAGGACCCAGGGGGGGGGGGGAGTTGGGAGGGGTCCTAAAGGGGCCTGAATTGTACATTTTCATCTTCACTTTGAGATCCCCATGTCTGATTTTCACCAAACTTGGTAGGTAGCATCCCTAGGGGATAGGATCTCAATTTGTTCAAATGGGCACCATAGCCCACCTGGGGGCCCCCTGGGGGCCCAAACCCCCTAAAATTAAGGAATCTTTAAAAATCTTCTCTAGAAGCAGAAGTGACAGGGCTGAGATAATACTATGAGTTGGTACATTGATGACTGTAGTTTCAAGTTTGTTCATGGGATTGGCGGAATCAGGGGTGCCCCCCCCCCCCCCCCTTTGGGACCCAGGAGAGGGGATTGGGATGGGTCCTAATGGGACCTGAATTGTACATGTTCATCTTCTTTTTGAAAACCTCATGATGAATTTTGACCAAACTTAGCAGGTAGCATCCCTAGGGGTATAGAATCTCAATTCCTTCAAATGGGCACCATGTCCCTCTTGGGGGCCCCAAGGGGGCCCACGCTCCCCCCCCCCCACATTAAGGAATATTTAAAATCTTCTACTCTAGAACAAGAAATGATAAAGCAAAGTTAATACCATGAGTTTGTACATTGATGAATATAGTTCCAAGTTTGTTCATTGCAGATCCAGGGCTGCCTGCCCCCCCCCCCCCCACCCTGGAGTTGAGGAGGGGGGATCCATATATGCAGACCTAAGTTTCCAATGTTCTCAGGTATGAGTGTGCAAGAATGCATGGAAGGTGAAATTGCGATACTCAGGTGAGCGCGTGACCCCCGGGTCTCTTGTTTTAGATCCGCTTGGCTATGGACTTACTATTTACCTATTAAGATATTGGTCTCGCTAAGTGGACATTTGATTTTCCCGTTGAAATATCAATTACCATAATGTACCTGCCTTGATATAGCATTTGACTTGGAAAACCTGTATTTTCTTGCGTGTACACACTATAAATCAACACCAGACTACCGTGACAAGAAGTAAAATTCTTTGAAATCTTTGTATGAATGTACACTGACAAGAATTTACAAAGAACGAACATTTTGTAGATCTTATGAATAGACTTCAATATTTTCAATAGCTTCTACTAACAAAAATTTTCAGGCTTGTGGCTTTTCACTTTTTATGTTAAAAAAAAGAAACACGCAGGAAATCACTCTTCATGAGAATGATTCTTAACTCTTTTGCATCATCTCATTGAAAAATGATACTACGTTTGCTACAGTTTCGTTGAAGTTTATGAATATATTCCTGTCATTTTACTGCAAATTCAAAATTGTTTCTCAAGTTTCAGCTTTCTATATATAAATAATGATTCATCACCCTTTCGTTCCCCCTGAAAAAAATAAAAAGTGCTCTTGTAAGAAAAAGGGAACAATGAGTAAGACTTTATTTGTTTTGCTAAAGTAATGAAAGATTGTCTCTGCATGATGTCATTGTCTTCACCTGATAATGCTTATCAGCATCTTATATTCTTGAGTAAGACATCTTTGCTGTGTTTTGGAGTCAACTGATATCAAAATCAACTACGTGACATCTGAATCACGTAGGGGATTGACGTGATATTAACCTGAGATGACGCAAGAATTTCCATTGTGTGGATATTTATACCACCGCCACACATAGTGTGAAGGGGGTATATAGGAATCAGCGTGATGTTGGTCGGGCGGTCGGTCGGTCTGTTGCAAAATCTCGCGTCGCGAACTCCTCCTACAGTTTTGAAGCAATTTAAATGAAACTTGGGGTAAATGATGATATTGAGGTATAGATGTGCAAGACATGTTTTTTGTGTTTGTTTGGACAATGCGTTGCCATGGTAACCATAATTTTACCAAAACCTTGTGGATTGAATAACTTCCATAGTATTTGAGCAATCAATTTCAAAATTGGTATCTATGATGATCTATAGATGTAGTTATGCAAGACACTCTTTGGGTTTGTACTTGACGAAGCGTTGCCATGGTAACTGCATGTTTTCTTCGAAATCCTGTGGAGTGAACAACTTCCACAGATTTGAAGCAATTGAAATCAAATTTGGTAGGCATTATGGCCTTGAGGCATAGATGTGAAACACATAATTTTTGTGTTTGTTGGACAAAGCGTTGCCATGGTAACCATAATTTTACCAAAACCTTGTGGATTGAATAACTTCCACATCACTCAAGCAATTAAGGTCAAATTTAGTATGTATGATGATTGGGAGGTGTAGTTATGCAAGACACCAATGTGTTAATATAAGAAAAATGTGTTGCCATGGTAACCACTCATTTTTGTATCAAATTGAACCGTTTAATCTATGAAGGTGAAATTTGGTGTGTATGATGGTCTTTAAGTGTAGTTTTCCAAAATGTCCGTTGTATCGGACAATGCGTTGCCATGGTAACCGCGTGTTTTTTTTTTTAATCCTGTGGAGTGAACTTCTTCCACAGTTTTCAAGTAATTGAAACCAAATTTGGTAGGCATTATGGCCCTGAGGTATAGATGTGGAACACATAATTTTTGTATTTGTCACACAAACCGTTGTTATGGTAACCACAATTTTACCAAAACCTTGCAGATCGAATAACTTTTCCATCATTCAAGCAATTAAAGTCAAATTTAGTATGTATCATGATCTACAAGTGTAGTTTTGCAAGACACCAATTTGTTAGTTTAAGGAAAATGTGTTGCCATGGTAACCACTCATTTTTTTATCAAAAATAAACCATTCAAGCTATGAAGGTCAAATTTCGTGTGTTTGATGGTCTTTAAGTGTAGTGATGCTGGGGGAAAGCATGTTTCTATTTGCTGAACGTTTTATACTCAGTGTCAACTCTGTAAGTGTACAGTAAACTAAAATTATTCCGTTTCCAATTCGACAAATGCACAAACTTGGTATTAACGTCATTGCCCTCACGACATCAAATACTATAAAGCAACACTAGGGACGGGGGTATTAATCACCTTCAGTGATAATTCTAGTTGACTTGGCTGTGGACATCTTAGTTACCTTATAGAACACTGGTCTTGCTAAGTGGACATTTTAATTACCTAATGTGACACTTGCTCTGATATTGCGGATATTTGACATGAAAAACCTTTAGTATGTAGTGTGTGTACGCGATTGAACTTTCGTGAGTACTTTTCCCCCAGACAGCTCCGGACAGCAGTATCACGGAGTGAGCACTGTGGCACTCTTAGTGTATGTATCTGTACGTGTAAACCCAAATGATGTCAACCACAAGTAAAGTATGGATTCAATGATGAGGATATTAAAATTGTACAACTCCTGCATGTGAATTGCCAATCTCTCCACCAATACTTGAATGCTTATGAGACGACATGACGATATTAATCATTTTAATCTATTATTGAATACTGAATAAAGCTTGAAGATCGTACCGTAATCGTACCAGTTAGGTACGTTCTCGCCAATGACTGGAAGCACGTGTATCGAAGCTGTCAGTCACGAATTAGCCACACCAACAAATCACAAAATATAAATTCGGACTCAACAGTGACCTAAGGGTTGGGAAGGGCTGAGTGGGGGATGAGGACGTGCCGCCCATACCCCCGGCAAAATCGGATAAGAACATGTAATTGAGAAGAGCCGTGGACATGGGTTTTTGGAGGAACTGTCACATGAACTGAAATGACTACATTGTTTCCTGCTCTATCAGCTCTGCCCGCTCTCAAGTTCGGTTTGTTCATGTTGTCGTTACACATTCAGAGTGACATCATTGCTACGGCTTTTTACTACCTCTTGATAGACGCAAAAATAAAGTATTGTGATTTGGTTGTGTGGAAAGGATTACAATTCTCAATTTGTAGTCGTAACATTGTACATGTCTTTATGATAAAAGACGGTGTGACGGTTATGATTACAGCAATTCATACAACCCAGCCTTGAACCCTGTACATAAATTTCAGGATACAATGTATTTGAATTTAAGGATTTATAGTATTCTCCATTATTATTATTATTATTATTACTATTATTTATTCTGCAATTGCAAAACAATACAAGTGACAACAGAGAAACAAATAAAACAAGCAAAACACAAGAAAACAAAGTGTCAGGCTTTCCCTGTTGAGCTTCCCTAAGGAGCCGGGTTGGAAAAAAGCAATCAAAATCACTAATCCATCATCAAATTCATGAAAAAAAGGCAATTTATTGAAGGATTGCGAACCAATGAGGCACTGATTTAATCATGACAAGATGGCAACCTTACGGCATAGAATATTTTGGAAGTTGTGGAAGTTGAATGATTAACATGTTTTCACGACACATTGAATGCCGTGACAAGCACGTTATTACGAATAGAGGATAATAATTCGCATAACTTGCTTGCCATCGATGAACGAATGAATAAAAGTATTATCTATTCGTATAAAGTGCATACTCGTCACCGTTATGGATGTGTCGTCAAAACATTTCAAGTCTCTAAACTTTCAAAACTTCCGAAATATTATCCTTTATATATTTTTATAAAGAACTTTCACTGTTCTGCATTTTAAAATCAGTGAATACCTCTCCCCCCCCCCTTAAATAGATTTCTGGAATAGATTATTACCATTCTTTCCGTTGAAAAACCAAAGGCATGTAATACTCATTAACATTGTCTGCGTTATTGTTACTTCCGATTTTGATGTACAGGAGTTTCTGAGGGATCTGACGAGACCGTTATATCAAAGATACAGGCTGAGCTTTGGAAGCAAATTCACATCAAGCGATGAAAAGTGAGTTAATTCTTCAAAATGATGAAGGTATACTAACGACTTCGAAGCCGATAGTAACAAGAGCACTCTGAGAGAACAGAGCTCTGCCAAGCATCCGTGATCTAAATATCGCAATATCGTGGGCAGTATCTTCAACACAAACACAAAGGTATAGACACATCTACACAATGCATTAAGTGAAAATCTGATCATCCATTCTTGAGTTACTTGGAGACAAATGTATTCTATGTCCTATATGATCCCATGACCTTTGGCCTTTCACCTCATGACCCCAAATGTAATTGTTTCTTTCTTACTTTATCATAAACATATCCTTCAAGTTTGCTGAAAATCCCATCATCCGTTATGACCCCTATGACTTCTAACATTTTACCTCATGACCTTCAAATTAAAATTTCTTTCTTACTTCACACACACCCTGCAAGTTTGGTTCTTGAGTTACAGGGAGATTTAGCACTTATGTCTTTTATACCCCTTTGACCTCATGACCCCTAAATTTTAATGCTTCTCTCTTATTCCATAATAAACACACCCTGCTACCTTGGTGAAATCCCATTATCCGTTCTTTAGTTACTAGGCGATTAAGCTTTTTTATGTCCTTTATAACCCCTAAACCTTCGACCCATGATCCCTAAATTGGAAACGTTTCTCTCTCACCTCATTATGAATACATCCTGCAAGTTCGATGAAAATCTGATTATCCGTTCTTGAGTTATTGGAAGTTTAAGCTTATTTCATTACATTTATTAACGTTTTGACCTTTGACCTCATGAACCCAAAATTTAATCATTTCTTTCTTACCTCATTATGAACACACACTGCAAGTTTGGTGAAAATCGTCATCTTGTACACAGACAGACAGACGAGCAGACAAAAACGTTCGGAGCCGAAATCATAACCTCCGCCCACTGTACGTACTGGCGGAGCTAACACTCTAAGCTTGACTCTAGCTGATATGCAAATGATATTTGAATGCATGTAATTATAAATATGACAATCGGGATGATCACTGTAATCTTGAATTTTTTATTTAAAAAATGAAAGGACAATTAATGATGTATGTGTATTCACCCGCAATACAATAGCGAAAGTGCCTCATTCCACCTCTACCTCCAGCCCGACTACAGTTTTTCATAATCGACATATGACTTAAAGCTTAGTGGCTTGTGACCACATGTTCTTGTGTCTGAATGCTCGATTATGGAAACATCGTGTATGCACATATAAAGTACACCGTACACTGAAACGATGTTCGAAATGATAGAAACATTGTTACCTCCGGCGGAGGTCATATTTTCGGTTCCATATGTTTGTCTGTTTGTCGGTTTTTGTTCAACATATCTCGAGAACAGATGAATGAATTTTCACATTATTTGCAGGGTGTGTTAATAATAAGGTAAGAAGGAAACGATGGAATTTTTGGTCATGAGGTCAAAGGCTAAAGGTCATAGGGGTCACAAAGGAAATGAAATAAGCTTTATCTCCCAAACACTCAACGGATGATCGCATTTTCACCAATCAAACTTGCAGGGTGCGTTTATGAAAAAGAGAGAAAAAGTTTAATTGGGGTCATGAAGTTGAAAGTCAGAGGTCTTAGGCGTCGTAAAGGACAATACATAAGCTTTAAAATGAAATGAAATGAAATGCAACTCATTTACTAAACAATTACATCGATTACTAACATAGAATAGTCCGAAGTTAAAGAGTTGTCCGTAAAAACGAATCAGCAATACCTAGCAGGCTAGTCGAGGCCAGTCCTATACAAATTATATTACGGATTTACGGTATTTACGGAAGTGATGTTATGATATACAAACGTACAGGTTTTTATTGGGGATCATTAAACACTATTCGAAAGGAGATATATTTTCGTTTTGATTTGCGAAAATTGTTACGTAAATTAAATTTAGATAATTTTTCAAACCTCTTCAAATTATACTACTCGCATATGACATGGAATCAATTTCTGATTTTATGTCTGCTGCCTCATACTTCATATTTTCTTTTAGTCTTCTATCATAACTATGCTCAATTCTAAAAACAATAATTAGAAACATCGTGCTGCAAACCCATGTGCATAATCCATAAACATTTAGCATTTGTGAATTATGAAATAAAGGGCCAGTATGCTCTCTAGGTCATTTAAAGCAGAATGCAGTCACTAATTTCTTTTGTGACAGAAATACAAACGGAGGATAGGGAAATACAGATACTATAATAGGTGATGATAAATTTATATGCTTAATCTTAATTATGTGAATAAAGCTTCATTTCTCAATAACTCAAGAAAAGAAGATCTCATTTTCACCAAACTTGCAGGGTGTGTCATAATGAAGTAAGAAAGAAAGGATGAAATCTTGGGATCATGAGGTCGAAGGTCAAGGAGGTCATAAAGTACATAAAATAAACTTAATCTCCCAATTACTCAAGAAGGGATGACTGTATTTTCTTCTGTGTTCACAGTGAAGGAAAAATGGGAAAAAATCAATTTGGGGATCACGACGTCAAAGGTCATAGGGTCATTAAGGACATAAAATTAGGTAAATTTAAATTCGTTTTCATATTTCCGAGTGAAAAGTACATCAAATGTAACAAAATTAATTAATATTCTTTACATGATATCCGGCTAGGAAGCTTAATACACTCCGAAAGTAAAAAAGAAAAGAAAGTTAATTCTTTTTTCAAGGTAATATTTGTCATAGAATATTTAGCTAAATATCTATGCTGTATATACCATGTTAAAGATAATCTAATTGGCTATTGACCTGCATGATGGTAGGTCAATGAAAAGGGAAACTTTACACATGAGTGAACACATGCATTTTTCTCTTCCAATTGCAAAAATTAACAAGTTGTTATTTATGCATATGTGCACTTCCAAATAACAATGAGAACAAAAGACACATTTAACACAATACGAAACACGAATTAATGTGCAAAAATGAACCTATGATCTCTAAAATGCCTTCATAGCCCCCAAAGATAAAGAAAGGTTAAAAAATAATTGAGAAAAATTAATCTTCTGTCAAATCCGAATTCAAATAATGTCAGAGAAGCAGCAATATTAACAAAAAATGGTAGAAATTTGAAATGCTATTTCAAATTATGAAAATTGAAAATATTTCGTTCTTGAATAATCGTCTCGTATTGATTTCCTAGATTAATAGAGTGAAATTCTGTCCATTTTATCACTTTTGCGGCTTTCTCCCCTCTGTTATTTGAATCTAGAATTGACAGAAAATTCTTATTTTCCTTCTTTAGTTTCCCACTTTGTTTTTGTTTCATGAAATAAAGAGATAAAAGAACAAAAACTTATTTAGGGGATTTCATTCATGTCTCTCATTAAGTTGAATTAATCATTGCTATCTTCAAGGGTATTTGTAAATGAATGACAAAATGTCAATTATTTCTGCAGTTTTTACTTATGGGCCTTGGGTGATAAAATCGAATATGTTCACTCATGAGTAGAGTTTTCCTCAGTATCAACCTATCAAGTGGATAGTCAATAAAATTACCTTTAATATCGTATATAATATATTGATTTTTATGTTATTCTTCTATGAAAAATATGACCTTGAAAAACTTTCTTCTTTTCTTTTCTTGAGTGTAGAATATTGCAAACATATTATAGAACATGGTGGTCAATCAATGAAAGTTGGAATCTGAGCACAAATACTCAAGAAATATGATGGAACCTACTTAAAGGGGCATTCCAGACGATTTTCATAATTTCATATCACGTAGCACATAAATCAGCAGCTCCATGCACAGATTTGTGGAATTTATTGTCGTTCTTGAGCAGAGAAACAATACTTTGAAAGAATTTAAACAAATTACACTGAACAGGGATGATGACATAGGAGGCTCACATATTTCAGAAATGTAGTATGTGTAATTCCATTACAATACCGCTTGCCTGCAAGTTCACCTGTGTATAATCTATGCATGCCTTTTTCTTTTGTTCTGCTTTCTTGAGCTACAACTCTTGCATTCTTATGGTGACTCTGCCATGTCATCATCCTTGTTCATTGCAATTTGTTCTAAATTTTCAAAATATTCTTATTCTTCGTCCCGATTATCATAAATTCTGAAACTCTGTCCTCAGTATAACTGATTTATAGTTGTTCAGAGGTAAAAATCTCAAAATCATCCGGAGGTCCCCTTTAAGCTTGTTGAGCGTAGGACCCAAAATGGATGATCAAATTTTCACCAAATGTATTTTGTAGATGTCCCGTTACCCCCAAATTTGTGTTGAAGATACTGTCCTTTCGGGGTCTGCTCTCTCGGAATGTTCCTGCAAATTTCGAATGAAAGTCATCTGTATCACATCCCATCCCATCAATAATCTGACATTGCAATGGCACGACAGGTGCACGACGTAAAGGTTAGAGTGTGTGTGTGTGGGGAGGGGGACGAGAGTTTTTACGGGAAATTATTTTCTCATCCCCTTGTACACTATACCCATTTACTTTTTCAAAGAGATCGTTGTTGAGTCCTTAAAAAAATCTCCAAAACACTTGATACGGGGATTATGATAATTTTCTAGATTATATTATATTAATTGACAGTGATTGATGTTACTGTTCTCTATCTAAGTCAACTTCAACAAGAAGAAAATTTCATTTCAAAGTTTCACATGTTTCATGAAACAGTTTCAATTCTCACACTAACCTGTATACACAAGTCTTCACTTAAACTTTCCCTTTCGAAAGGGAATAATGTCCTCCGCACCGTACTGACAAATTTTATAATTTGACCCTTTTTATGGGGGGGGGGGGCGTGGTTGTAGTGGCTGAATAATCGACAAAAACATGCATATGTGACATTCCCATTTAGAAACCATATGACAGATCTGAAGAGGTGACATCATCACCCCATCTTAATTTAGGATAGATGTGACCGATACTGCTTCTTTGTGAAGATATGTAGAACAAAAATTCCAAAATTTCATTGGTGTTCTCAAATAAAGGAAGTTATGTTACAGAATCAAACTCAAATTACTAGACCCCATTTACAGAGCAGAGCCGGCCTCAATTGCGCGGCCGAGCCTCGCAATTTTGTCCGTTTACACTGCTGGGCTCGGCCGCGCTTTTAATTCAAACCTTTCAATATTTTGTCGTAGTGGCGCTCTGCTTGCCAACAAACGCAATTTGGTATTGTCTGGTTTTCAGACCCTTTGCCAACTGAATTCTGTGGCGACGAAGTCGCCGTTCGGGCAAAGGCCTTTGCCGAAGGAAAAAATCCTTTGCAGGACAAAACCACCTTAAACTACACTAGTTTTCGACGTTTAGGGGGTTAATATCCTGAATAGCGAAATAGTACAGGCAGAGGGTTTGGAAGCCTGACTAAAATTGGCTGCGCATTTGGCCCAGTTTGCGTTTACACCAAGAAAAGGCCGAGACCACCTCCAGAGCGTGGCCAAATGCGAGGCCAATTTTGGCCTCGCATTTGGCCTTTTGCGCGTTTACACTGAAATGAAGGTGGGCTCGGCCGCGGCCGAGCCTCGCACTGTAAACGGGGTCTAGAAGTACTTTTATACTTGGTTCTACATGAAACCTAAAGTGTTACAATGTGGTTTATTTGTGTGCAAAATATTTTATATTTTCTACCAGAAATAAAAAGTAATCATTAGATTCTCGCCAATTTTGTCAATTTTTAAAGCAAGCGAAGATAGATAGAAGTAGAGTATAATATTATGTCCGAAAAAATAAAGGTTTTGTATCTAATATTGATTGGAATCTTATTCACATCATTTTAGATGTTTTGTAGCTGCATGCCAATTTGTATTATTTGTCTTTGTGTATCATATGTGACATTTATTTCTACCTGAATGTTAAGTGAAAAACACTTCTTTGTGTGAAAAGAAAGTGTTTCCATAACTATTCCAACACTATTTTATAGAAAAAGAAAAAAGATGATTTCATTGGTGTCAGATTTTATGAACCTGTCTAGCTCTGTTTCATTGATTCTGCATGCTCAGTGGGGTCAACTCACAGCATGGAATGGATTTAAGTAATATTTTGTTCCAGTTGAATACGATTTGAATAGAGGTGTAAGAAATGCGATTTATGAATACAAAAATTCATGACCTAATGAAGAGCCTTGGTTGTCGTACTTGGTATGGTTGCAGGAATACACGGGAAGTCATCCTCCCTATCGCGTGCAAGGTTCGAAACCCAGAATGCGTCCAAGAAGCTCTGAGCATATTTCAAAACTTCATGGAATCGTTCAACGTCTCGGAATTACATCAGGATAGGTCTGTACATGTAATGCTCGTTTACATAACTCGAATATCCAAGACTGAGCGTTCCTGCGTGTTGGTGTTTGACAAGAACAATACGTTCTCGTGAGATACTTTAAGGGCTCGATATCGTTCAATTTTATTGTTTGTTTATTTCATCAGATTGTGGTAATTGATGGAATCGTGTAAATAACTGTCAATAACGTGTGTATTTATGCGTAAATTGGAACAATGAATGTTTCTTTGAAATGGGACGTCGATGTTTTTGGCCAGTCGGTGGTATATATACTTTCAATAAAGAAAACCATATATTTTTAGTTCTCTCGAAATTTGCATATCGAGTCTGGTGTCAAGTGCACATGTTATTGTGTACATGTATATGTGTTTGTTTCTGTTGTGTTGCCATTACTGATTTTGGTAGTACTGGTAGAGAAATATTGCTTTTTTTCTCATAATCACGAAAGTTATTTCGTGCATTAGCGAGTACTTTCGCCTCCAACTGGTGGCTTCTTCTGACTGCGTCGTAGATGGCGGTATGACGCGGGACGTGACTGGGACGTTAGCGGCCTCACGCTCCTTTTCCGGGCTCCCATAGAAACCTGTGTTAAATGAAGCATATTCCGTAAATCATAAAAAAAAATCAAGCGAATCGTAGAATTTTTTTTAAATTGAAGCAGATGAAGGGAAATTTTCTCTGCTTTCAAGCAAGCAACATATTTTGGGATGTTTTCCAGCTCTAAAAAAAAAAAAGTTAAGAGCCTCCATACGAGACTAGTCATCCAGTCACTCTCAAAAACGATAAAAATAGCAAATTACCTCGCCTGATATCAATAAAAATCCATTAAAGATACAAAAACCCTGATTCATTTAACTTCTTCATAGCCTGCAGAAGCTCCTGTCCTCAAGCAATGTCAAACACCAGCGAAGGTGGCAATTTTCCACTTGACTGATTTTTTATTTTTTTTTTGTAAAAAATAACATTACCTCATCTTTGTACTGCTTCCCTGTAGGCAATGCGCGAGTTGAATTAGGAGCGTGCGGCCTATAGAGCAGTCAAGTGCTTCCAAACACTTTTTTAACGCTGTCATCTTGTAGAGATATTAATTCCGACTACAACGATATAAAACTTTCTACATTTCATGCTTGTTTTCAGCAGAGTGGACCCCATCAAGCTACAATGCACCATGTACTGAAATCCAATCAATGCACCCTTACTGGCATTATACCTTTGGTTCGGTGAAATTGGACGTAGGGCCCATATAGACAGTAATTCAGTGGCATTCATTCAGTCCAATTTAAAGGTTTAAATGCTGGATACCCTGAAAACCTCCCAAAATATCAAAATAATTATTCATAACACATTTCAAGGTAAATATTTAAGTTCAATGAGCAAGAAAAGGAAGTTCAATTTCACTGTTCCATGGAGCATTTGAGCCCATCACCAGGCCATATGATGTACTTTTACAATATAAATCAATGTAAAACTCAAGGCCTTGAGCATGCTCAAGGCCTTGTCACATCGTGTCTTGGTAAGCCTTGCGGGTTGACTTGCGGGGAAAAATTTTGCTACCCGGATCTCCCCGCAGTTGGCCTAGCACGTATCTTGCCCGTTGTTGCCCGGAGGTGTGCACGCAAGTCCGATTTACCCGCAGCCAAGCTTTGAGCATGACCAAAACTTTTTCCGGGTCTTCTTCTTCGTCGTATCCAATATCTACATAGTCATTAGATATTTGGCCATGACTTGGCACGTCACAGAGCCTTCTCATTTGCAGCCATCAGGTCGTTTTGACTGCACTACACCGGATGTTCACAGTGCTCAAGCGGTGCACCATTCCATGTAAGTGACAGCTTCTTCCTAACATCTCGGTTGCGTAGATGGAATAAGCAAGCCTGGGTCTTGGACGGATTTACCTTCAGCTGGTTGTCTCTGTAATACAGATTGTCCAAGGCTAGTGTTAAGGTGGCCTCTAATTCACTGATGTTGCTGTTCTGAGCTGTGATGCCAAGGTCGTCAGCGTAGATGAAGCTCCTTGTGCCTGTTGAGACAGGTTGGTCACTCGTATAAATGTTGAAAAGAACTGGAGCGAGAACGCTGCCCTGGGGAGTCCGTTCCTCTGTATCCTCCATCTGCTTCTCTTCCCATTCAGCTCCACGAAGAAGCGTCTATTTTCTAGTAGCAACTGGACGAGCGTGGTGAGGTGAATGTCACTTGTCATCTTGAACAGCTTATTAACGAGTAGCCTATGGTTCACTGTAACATATGCAGCTGTAAGATCGACAAAAACTACTCCGGTAGCTGGGTTCTTCTCAAAACCATCTTCAATGAATTGAGTCAGGTTTATAACCTGATTTGTACATGATCTCCCTGGGCGGAAGCCAGCCTGCTCTGGGATTAAGTGTTGTTCCGTATTAGGGCCAAGCCAGTTCAAGATGAATTGCTCAAAAAGCTTGTAGAGATGACATAGTAGGGAAATTGGTCTGTAGTTTTTGGCCACATTTGGATCTTTGTCCGGTCTGAGAACAGCTATTACTAGAGCTTTCCTCCAGATCTTTGGTAGTTGGGACTGCAGCACACATTAACTGTCATACAGGATGAGAAGGCGTAGTTGAGCAACCTGTCTTAAATGCGTAATTTGCGCAGTACAGGGGGCATTTCATGAAGCATTTTGGTCGGATATTTTTCTGACAAACTGTTACAAGCTACTGAAATCCTTGCATCTGATTGGCTGAGAGCAAATTTGTCCGACAACTTTGTCTAACAAAATGCTTCATGAAATGCCCCCCAGATGTCAAGTCAAGCTGCCTTGCCGTTCTTAAGACTGCCGATTGCTGTCTTTAAAGGTGAAAGTCCTAGGGGATTCTTCATTGGACTGATTCCATGGTCGATGTTCTTTTTGCTTCAGCTTATGTTGAGTTTTCCCAGTCAACAGAAGCTGGTGGGCAACCTGGTTGGTAGTAACGTTGGAATGCACTGTTGCCTTCTTGGGGTCATTGTTGATTTTTTTTATGGTTGACCGTTTTGTTTTATTTTTTTGTTTTTGGTTTGTTTTTTTGCTGTTGTGTGACATATCCACACTTTCGATTAGCTCTTGCCAAGATTTCCTTCGCCCTTCTGCTATATCCTCCACAAGCATCTCTCCTGCGGTCAGGGAGTCATCTGAGAAGGGATCCTCGTTATAAAGCCTCAGGTACTCATCATAGAGGGTTGAGCTATCTGCAGAGATACCAGGAATGTAATGTTCCCTACATCCACAGGGGATATGCTTTTTAGATAATTTATTTCTCGTATCAACTTGATGACTCTGTCATAGTTGGCTGGAGTTGGGTCAAGATCAGCTAAGGCTTTGTCAAGATCGTTGGTGAAGTTCTCCCAGTTGGCTTTCTGGAAGTTGAAACGTCGCCTGAGAAAAATTTTCTGGGGCACCACAGCAGCAGTGATATCGATGGAAATTTGCCTGTGTTGGGACTGGGTATAGGTTCTTGTACATGCTTCTAATACTGAGGGCTGATATGTACTCACTAGTAAAGGCCAGGTCTGGATTGTATCCCTTTTTCCAGCGGCAGCTGTTGAAGGAGGAAGTTTGGCATCATGTATTAGGCTGAGTTGGTGAGTTTCAGCCCACTCCTCGACCGAATTGCCATCTTCATTTGTTTCACTGTAGCCCCAGGTAGTGCTCTGACTATTGAAATCTCCAATGACATTTATTTGCTAGTGATCGAAGGTGTGAGGTTCCTTGAAGACGAATTTAGTGCCAGGTAGTTTGTACACTGATGTCACTGACAGTCTCCCCAATCTGATCAACAGGATCTCTACGTTGTCTCGTTTGGCAACGATTGTACTGCCATATCTCTCATGAGGCCTTTCAACAGCAAGCTCCATTCCAGGAATTCTGGGTGAGTCGCGGGGATTACCCGCAGAGGTCCACGCAGAACACCAGTAGGAGGCCCGTAGCTACCGCAAGTCACAGGCAGTTGACCCGCTTGAAGTACGTAAATTGCCCGTGGATCAATGCCTATGCGCCAGAAGCGCGTGTCATCTGCGGGCATTCTACGAGCATAATACGGGTGTTTTACTGGCAAGGAACGGTGTCAAAACTGCCAATATCCGTGTAGCTGGTCAGTTCTGCTGGTGTGGAGTGAGCTATACGAGCAAATTATGTGCATGCTGATTGTCAGTGACCGCCTTTCTGCTGGTTATTTGAGAGTCGGCTGCGGCCAAGATAATGACAGGGATTCCTTCACCGACTTGTCAGCCCTCACTCTCCACCCATGCGCCTGACACGCAGGTCACACGGAATGCACGTAAGTAGAACATAAGTAGCACGGGTCCAGCGGGAAAGACGCATGCGAAACTCGTCCAAATCCTTGTCCACCCGCAAAAAAATTGTCCTGCGTGCTGGAAAAGCCCCACATGCAACAAGCCCGCGTAGCTTGCCTGGAAAGGTATGACAGCTAGGGCCTTAGCTTGGCTGCGGGTAAATAGGACTTGCGTGCGCAACTCCGGCTTACTACGGGCGAGATACGTGCTATGTACTGTCATCTGCGAGGACCTCCGGGTAGCAAAATTGTTCTTCGCAAGCCTTGCGTGCGACTTTCGAAGAACAATTTAATATTCAAAATTTTAATTGAACATTTACCATCCTCTTTATTCGATTTCATCTGATTTCTTAAAGTCAACTTGAATACGCAGTCTCCTTTTAATTTAAGAAATAAAATGATTAATTACAAAAGGGTCGTATGTCAATATCTTTTAGTGGAAAATTGGATTCCATCGGGATTCGAACCCGAGATCTCCGGATTGATAGCCCTGTGCTCTTCCGACTGAGCTATAAAAAGCTGTTGTACAGTGTTCGTCCCAGAAACCCTTTATTCTCAATGCTCGAATGGTCAGAAGCCATAGCCGTGTGTTTGTATGTGACACACGCGCACACACTTAAACCTGACATAAACCGGAAGGATAATTCAACTTGTTTATTTGGGTTTTTTTTTTAACACAGGTAACCCTCAAATTTTCGAAAAAGAAATATAAAAAGAGGAATTTGGACAGGACGTTAGAATGTCTCAAAGCAGACGCGAGGAGTGTAGTGAAATAAATACAGAAAAAAAAAAAGGTATAGAAGAAGGCACATGTGTGTGGACAATTACTTTCGAATGTTTACTGCTATTACCAGGGGTATGGCCGTAAATAATTTCACACTGCAGACAATTTGTGACTTCAATTTCAGTTCAGACAACGTTACGATGGAAACTGTGCTTTGCGTGGGGATTCGTGAAGGCAGTACAAAGGAGTGGAGCTTCATGAGGTCACTCTTGCTTCACCCAAAGATGCCCAACGCATATAAGAAGAAGTGGTTGAGCGCGCTTACCTGTTCACTGAGACCGTGGGAGATAAAGAGGTTTGTAGTATAATGATGTTTTTGTTTATCGTGATTACTATGTTGACGACCTTCAAAATAAGTTCAGAAAGCAATATTATACTAATATGACGCCAGACTAGCGGACAATTTACCTTGTTTGTTTGTTGGTTTGTTTTGGGGTTTTTTTTTTTTTCGTTTAGTACACATGATGTATGTTTTGTAGGTTTTCTGTTTTTTTTTTTTTCAAGGCTGTCATATCTCAGTCAAGCTATTTGCTTTTTTGACGACAACCTATGCATTTAAATACTACGATACATGTACCTTCGTTCAGTCAGATAATTGTTGTTCCACTATCCGGAGCAGCTCCCAATCGACGTGTTTTCTTTCTTTTCTTCAATTCGTTAACAGTCAGTTGTACACGTAAATTTCAGTTATGTTAGGATGTACAGATTGTATGGCTTATGCCTTAATGTGTTCGAAAAAAAATAATTGCATTTCATTTGTGATATATTATATTCAATGGAGAAAGTTCTTCGTTGAATTTAAAATTGAACGTAACGGCCAGTGTCGAAACCGGTTCTCAGACCTTTTGACTTATTCTGTGCAAATCTAAGAAACAGCATAGGTTGCCTCAAAAGAAAGACGGCAATGCAGGTCCAGTCAATTTGTCCTAAAAATGCACAGTACAGTGCCGGTGCTGCGTTTTGGCAATGGTGTCACTTCCAGGGTTAATCGGCTGACGAGCCCCCCCCCCCCCCCCCCCCCCCAAAAAAAAAAAAAAAAAAAAGGCTTATCGCACTTTCCTGGTGCCAAGCAGAAAGGAAAAAAACACACTTTTGGGGTGTCACTTTCGGGGGAAAAAAAAAAAAGAGAAAAAAAAGTGTAAGGGAGAATGCATGATCCCCCCCCCCTCCTCCCCCGTTCCGCCTGCCCTGTAGTAGAAAAATACACAGGAAAATTTTAATCAAGGTTTTGTGTAGTATCAACTATTTTTTTTTTATCTGATTTGGTTTGGGTTTTGTTGGTATTTCTTTTTCTTAATCACAGTTTATTGGAGTATGTCATGGCCAAACCCAACAAGCTGGGTATTCTCTTCTTTGTCCTGCCAAAAATCGCATCCACACCTGTCGGGCGCTCCCTGGCCTGGGATTTCTTGCGGGAAAACTGGGATGGACTCTACGAGACGTGAGTTTACTGGCAACGTGCACGTCTTTGACAATTCATTATTGCATGTAAGACACTCCCCGTCGATATGACACATGGACTTAAGTGTCTCCCTTTCAGAGCCTCAAAAACACCTGTCAAAGAAGTGCAATATCGTACGCCTCGTGCAGTCCCAAGCGAACATTCATAGACAGTATACCGTGCCAGGGTTAACCAGCCTGATCGAGACTATACCATAAAAATACCTTGGAGGAACCCTTCACTTTTCACTCAGACGAACAATTAGCTACGAGAAAATGTAGACCTAATGAGCATTCATATAAAGAGGTGTGATAAAAGCACATCATAAAAGCATGTCATTCCATTATTTTCCAATTACTTTTTACTTTGCAATTGTACTGAAATAGAATTCATAGTTGTCAAGTAATGTGCTTGAGTAATATACTCGCAGATAGTGAAGGGTATTCAAACGTACCTACCTGCTGAGAATTTTTGTTTGCTATTAGTTTTATAGTCAGACAGAACAGTAAGTGGCAAATCACATTGGCTGTGCTGTGTTCCTATAAGGTGTTTTGATGGAAGTCAAAAATCATTTTTTCATTTTTTAACAAGATTGGTTAAAACACAAAATTTGCAGAATATTGTGTAAGTTTATGTATTTATCCTTCAAATGTACGATAAGAGTTTATATGTTAAACTAGTAGTCAACTCAATGCGGCACTCTTGTGTTGTGGCCAATATTCTTTGGCACGGCACGGTTCATTCTCTCGGGCATCCTCTGGGCCACATCACGAGGTGATCCACCGTTCGTGAACGAAAGCTTTGCCATGTTTGATACGTGTTTCAATGCCGACTATCAAAACGCGTTTGCAAGCACCTTTCGGATCGTATTTCTCAAGTTGTTGCGTTTATCAACTCTGTCATGAGTCGATTGTGAGGACTTGTCACTGGGGAGCTCCCTTGCGCATTTTGACCCGAGAAGCGGAGATGCGTTGTTGGTAGTGGTTGGCAAGGACAGGTCCGAGCTATAAACGCGTTTCAAAACGACTTTGCGTTTATCAACTCTAAAGAAACGCGTTTCTGCAGAGTTGATCCGCGTTTCAGAAGCGCACTTTTAATCCCTCAATCAAAACAGTTTTGCGTTTATACCCCCATCTCACTAGACGGCGATTCCGCTACGATCATCAAAAATCGACAAAGCGCGGCGGATCGTGGCTTCATCGCTTTAAATCTTCTCCATCGTATCTTGAGAGGTTCAGAAGCGCGGAGGGTCGTCACCTCGCTACGGAAGTTTTGAACATGTCCAAAACTTCCGTAGCGAGGTCGCCGTGGTTTTAGAGCGTATCACAATCGCCTCACGAGCGCATTAAAAGCGCCACATTCGTAACTCTGACGGGGTAGCAACGCGTCAGGCGTAACTCGAGTGCATCGAAAGCGGCCCCCATCGCCCATGAAAATTACCACTTTTACAGCAGGAACCAACCATGAACGAAAGAAAGCGATGAACAGACCAGGAGGGTGGACATGGAGAAAAGCGTATAAAATTCATTTTTCCACGTACACTCAGTACGAATCTACTCTGTTTATTTAGTTGTTTGTTTGTCATGTACCATTGCAAGTCAATGAAAGTAAATTAAGTTGTAATTTTTTCAAATATGTCTTCATAAAATTGTCTCGTTGTAGGATACGATTTGTAGTTTGCTCGTAAGCCGGTTCTTTAATATTATACACACATTTTACCCTTTTAACTGAATGGAGGACTTAACTAATAGTGGAATTTCACATCAGGTTCTAATTGGTGTGTTCTAGAATGCTAAGATGTAAGAGTAAAACTATATTCTGTATATCCATGTTGGTTTGACACTGACATCTGCCTGAAGAAATTCAATCATGAAACCCAATTTATACCCCGATCGCTTGAGATCGTAGCATGATCCCGGCGTAAACGTATCAATGTCGCTCCGATCGTATCACTGTTGTAGCGAGGTCTTGATAAGCGTACGAATATCGCAATACGATCGCTTTGATCGCAGAAGCAGCGCGTCTCGTCGGCTTGGAAAAGCGGCAAAAACGTGGCAGCGTCGTAGCATCATCGTAGCACTATCGCCTACAGCGCAGATTGAGCGTAGAGAAACCGTAGTGTAATCGCCTCGGAGGCCAAAAATGGAGACGGACGGCGATCGCGCCACGATTTGTTAAATCGTCACAGGTCGCCATGGTCGCCTCCCTAGTGAGATGGGGGCCTCATCAACTGCCAAAAACTCCCTGAAAGTTGTTGGGAAACCTTAATTTTGCGCCAGAAGTGAGTTGCTAAACGTACTCGATTCGCCCTTTCACGATTTGCTTTGAAAGCGTTCAGTCCCTGCACAAGAGACGCTGTACGTACACAGCTCTGGACCTGTGCAGTTCGCTCTGGCACGCTTCGAGAATTGGGATTGAACGCAGCCTTAGATGTGTGTTTTGGGCAAAAACTTATTCCAAAGGATACTAGTATGACGAGAGCTTCTACAATGAGAATCTGCTCTCGGGACTTTCAAGATGATCTTGAGTTCATTTTTCCGCCTTTTTGACAAAAATTTAGCTTAAACTCAATTAAAGGATTCTATTCTGTCAATCACACCTGAAGACCAAGTGTGATCAATATGGAAGATTAAAAACATCAAAGACTGGCTGGCAATAACAGAAATGGTTCATAAAAAAAAAGAAGTCACGCATCTGTACACTGTCAGTGTTAGTGTTAGTGTATGTGCAGTTAGAGTTCCACCATGCAATCTCAACGTCAAACTTCAAAGGCAATGAGACACGACGCTCGTTGTCGGAAATATAGCCTCAGAAAGTGACAACTTCGACTCCAGCATAGAGCGCTTCAAAAACAAGCTTTGAGGCTGCCTTCATAGAATGACGAGGACGAAACTCCTTGTGGGTTCATCTCGTATTTCATGTGCGAGGAATCGATTAACTTTTAAGGAACGCAAAGGATCATGGTGAAACATTGCTGGAATATCAGATCGTTGTTGGTGAGTTTAAGGTAGAAGTCACTAAGTTGAAACGGAAAATCTCTGTCATTGAAAGTTGACGACCTCGAGAACAGGTCTCGTAAAGTTTTTTTTTTTTTCTACGGGATCAGGGAATTTCAACAAAATGAAAGGTATATTCAGACGACCACAGATATTTTGCCATTTACTGGACTGTCTCCGGCAGACTATTCCATGGAGAAATGTCAGCCAGCTTCCAAAACTAATGGAGAGCCGCCTATACCACTGAAACTTAGAATGAACCTAATTTGCTTATCAAGCTTTGCCCAGCTAGAGATGGTTCGAGTTCATACCAATCGATGAATTCATATCATATATATATAGAGAGAGAGAAAGAGAGAGAGAGAGAGAGAGAGGGAGAGAGACTGAGGGAGAGAGGGAGAGCGAAAGAGAGAGACTCGACATTAACTTTTTTTTCTCTGATGGCCCGTTCGGATCACTATAATCTTTGAAGTGGAATTTTTTGTACCCCCCCCCCAAAAAAAAAAAGGATATCAAAATATAACCGTTTTAGAAATTCGGTGGCCCGACTTCGATTTTTAGTGGCCTCGGCCCACCTGGCCATCGCTAATGTCGAGCTCTGTATATAGGAAACAAATTGAAGACTTCAGGAAGCGTGTGTTTTCAGAAATAAGATGGATCAGTGAAGAGGAGTCAAGAAGTCTTTTTTTTTATGTTCCCATCAGACCGTTTGGCGTTCAGACTACTTGATCTAATTGGACCCAAAATATAGAGTTTAACCAAAATCATTATCCAGTCTTGTGTTGTTGACTCGTTTACACTTATCTGATTATACTTTAACTATGGTTCTCCTTTGTTAGATTGTAAGTTTAAACTTTGGCCTTTGTTTCACATTTTCAATAGTTACGTTAGCAAGTCTATTTGGAATAGTTTATGATGATGCTCATAATTTAACACTAATCACAGTCTTAAATGAATGCCAGAGATTATTAAGCAGAGAGAGAAGATATGAGGTGTGAGTTTTCTTCAATTTTGTCTGCCCTCAGCATCTGCTCTGTACTGCTCTGTACTAATGAAAATCGAATCCCGATGGAATCCCATTTTCTTTGCTCACTTTTCCACTAATAATTTATATTCTTTCTGGTCAGTTTATTCTGTCTTTATTTGTTACAAACTCAAAAAGCTGCATCACTTCGGTGATCCCTCGCATTTATCCCCAAGTTGAATTATCCTTCGGGTTTATGCCAGGTTCAAGTGTGTGCGTGTGTGTTACACACAAACACACTGCTATAGCTTCTGACCACCCGAGCATTGAGAATTAAGGGTTTCTGGGACGAACACTGCACTAGGGCTTTCTATAGCTCAGTCGGTAGAGCACCGGTCTAGCAATCCGGAGGTCTCGGGTTCGAATCCCGATGGAATCCCAT
Source organism: Diadema setosum (assembly GCF_964275005.1). Taxonomy (NCBI): domain Eukaryota; kingdom Metazoa; phylum Echinodermata; class Echinoidea; order Diadematoida; family Diadematidae; genus Diadema; species Diadema setosum. The sequence goes on from NC_092698.1 coordinate 11,461,912, forward strand.
TTTCTTTGCTCACTTTTCCACTAATAATTTATATTCTTTCTGGTCAGTTTATTCTGTCTTTATTTGTTACAAACTCAAAAAGCTGCATCACTTCGGTGATCCCTCGCATTTATCCCCAAGTTGAATTATCCTTCGGGTTTATGCCAGGTTCAAGTGTGTGCGTGTGTGTTACACACAAACACACTGCTATAGCTTCTGACCACCCGAGCATTGAGAATTAAGGGTTTCTGGGACGAACACTGCACTAGGGCTTTCTATAGCTCAGTCGGTAGAGCACCGGTCTAGCAATCCGGAGGTCTCGGGTTCGAATCCCGATGGAATCCCATTTTCTTTGCTCACTTTTCCACTAATAATTTATATTCTTTCTGATCAGTTTATTCTGTCTTTATTTGTTACAAACTCAAAAAGCTGCATCACTTCGGTGATCCCTCGCATTTATCCCCAAGTTGAATTATCCTTCGGGTTTATGCCAGGTTCAAGTGTGTGCGTGTGTGTTACACACAAACACACTGCTATAGCTTCTGACCACCCGAGCATTGAGAATTAAGGGTTTCTGGGACGAACACTGCACTAGGGCTTTCTATAGCTCAGTCGGTAGAGCACCGGTCTAGTAATCCGGAGGTCTCGGGTTCGAATCCCGATGGAATCCCATTTTCTTTGCTCACTTTTCCACTAATAATTTATATTCTTTCTGGTCAGTTTATTCTGTCTTTATTTGTTACAAAATGAAATTTGTAAGATCCTAACTGCTTATCTACAGTTGCAGCAGTTGCGATCTTACAAATTTCATTTGTACAGAAGGCAGACAAAATTGAAGAAAACTCATATAACAGTCTTGTTCATATCATATGGGGTAATCTTACAAATTATCTAGCTAGCTTCTGAGGAGTGCTTTTAATCTTTAAGTTTTCCATTGATTTTGACTTAAGTAATTTTGCTGCTTTTACGTATTTATCGTGCAGGTCCGTGCACGATTTGGAGAACCTGTGTGCCATCCTGAACCTGTGTGCTCCTGATTTTTTCTCATTTTCTAATTGGCAGTTTCCTTTGAATTATTGTCTGTTTTTTAATTCGGGTTTTTATGATAGTAGCAGCTACACGTATTTCACAATGTATATGTACAGTTCGTTTCTTGCTGTTACACGATTTTGGGTTGACTTTTGTTTGTGATTTTTTTCAAAGTACGTGATAGAGATCTTGGTCAAATGTGAGTTGTGACTGCGGTGTTGGATAACGCATTTGTCAGGATGGTTAATTCTCACCCCGAATTCTAAATGTTATCGAATAGACATCAATCACCAATAAATCCACTGTAAAACGAGCCAAACATCTATGTTCAAATGAAGATTACTACAGGCTAGCTGCAAATGCTAATGCTGAGGCCTGTTTACCAACTCCTCAAAGTTGTCACTCGACTCCTTACACCAACTGAAGAGGTGGTTCCAAACACAGCGAAGCGTTCATGTGATATATAGTTAAAAGAAAGGCAGATTCCGAATGTAAAGGAAACGTTGATGAATTGTGATCACACAACAGCAGATCAACCCTTGAATGATGGACTGGGCATTTAGTATGTTAAAACAAGATGCTTATATGTAATACAAGTGTAGTTGCAAAAAGTTGAGTGTTGCTAATGATTGTGTATGTTTCTTAGATGGGTCAGACATACTGTTTTTCCATATTTTTATTGTGCAAATTTGGCCAATAATCTGGATGTAAATCAATATCAGTAAAAGTAAAGCAGTTTAGATTAGTTCTACTAATGAGGAATCCGAACTTTACCATATTACCATGATAATTGCGATATTTCACACACACACACACACACGTTTGTGGTTATATCTTTTATTCGTACATCTAAGTGGTTTATTTGGATTATACAGAGAAATCAATAAGAGTTAAGCATAGTAAACAATGTCAGAATAAGTCAAGTCTTTTGGTTTACATATATATTGGTGTGTATAATGATAGTCACTCGACTGGAGCCATTTTTTTTTTGTGTGTGTAAACGCACAGTTAAAAATTTGTGTTTGTTAAAAAGAATAAGATATTTGATATCAGTTGAAACGACAATTATATTTCATAAATCAATAATTCAAAGTAATTTTGATTGTGATGTTAAATGATCTAACATCAAACATAGTTATATTCAGCGTCTTAAAATTATCCAAAATCAATCTCTATGAACAGTGTTAAGGGTTAATTTCAGATATTCAGCTGATTTTTTTACACTCAAATCAATACTTGAGATGAGAAGAAATAAACATCTATTATACACTATGTTAAAAGAATCGCTTACAATTCAACCCTTAAACATAAAAGTTATATGTTCGGGTTGAATTTGTTTTATTATAACTTGAGGAATACTATACGGTATATTGATATTCATGTTACCATACATTAAAACCTGCTTTAAGCAGAAGAGTTTTAATTACCAAGGTCCGAAATTATCGGGTACACTGTCAACATGTAAATAAAACTATCCTTTTCCCCACCTGTTTTCGTCAGTTAGTTGAATCTGTTACTGCACGCACTTTGATTCTCTTTTGTGCGTTAGGTACCAACGTGACATTCGGCTCCCATTGTTGGTACGGCGAGTGACAGCAAATTTCAATACTGATCTTGAGGTCAACGAGGTAAGTGTAGTGCCCACGAATACAAATATCCCATTCTTCAATCAGATACATTATACCCTCTGATGCGATGTACTATAATTGCCAAATTTTCAAATAATGATGCTAGAATTACAAGAAAAGAATAAAAGTAATTCCTTTAAAAAATCATTTTCTTGTTAAACTCCATGATCTATTCTTTCATGTTCTGGTGGAATTCTGAAGTAACTGTACAATACAATGAGTACTTCTAATGAAACAAACTTCGACATGCTCCTTAATGATGATAAATCACATGGTATGGCTTTTCTCACAACACTAAGTTCCATGTCAAACAAAAAGTTAAAGTGCTTCCGTGTTTTTCCACCTTGTTTTCATTCATTTCACGTACTCTTGCTCATAAGATGTGACTTCAGAATTTGTTAACAGCTTTCCACACAAACACCGCATTTTTTTAAATTCAAAAACAGTTAGACACCGTCTAGAGGCACTTCGCTCATCAACTAGATATTTATCTTCGATGCTGTGAGGTTTTCATTTGAAGAAACTGCATTATACGTATGTGTTTTCTTTACGTGCTATCTTTTATGAAATATTTAACGTTGGGACGTTGTATCATTGGCAATTGGTATACATGTACTAAGCATCATACTTGTGAAGTGTTGATAAAATGATAGGCACCAGGTCCCATTGTCTGTACTCAATCTTAAAAAGGAAATAATATAATAAAATGATGAAATGTGATATGCCGCAAAAACGTAGATAGCTCCCCCGTACTAGCCTAAATTTCCCGAGATATGATTTTCTTTGAGAGATGGAGCATACCTTATCTTTCATCAAGAATTTCGCATCAATCCAATTCATATTTAATGTTCATTCTTCGAAAAAATATAATATACACTTCATTTTTTTTTTGTGTGTGTGTGTAACAAATTAATATAGACGATATTGTTGGATGAACAGAGTAAACACTTATAGCGAAACAACATTATGTCGGAGTACATCGTGATAAATCACCGAAGCTAGCAATGTGTAAGTACGAAAAAAAAAAGCAAAGACCCATCGAAAAGCCAGAGGGTGTAATGTGAAGAAGCCTCTAAAAAATCAGAACAAAGAAAGGTTCGTAACCCCACAAAAGAAACAAGACTGATATGACAACAAGAAAAAAATGAAACAAGGCGAACATGACAAGAAAGTAACAGAAGACACAAGTCGACCTGCTGAAATATATTATAGAGAAATAGTTGTGCAGCGTGAGAAGTGACAGGTAAAAAGGGGATTTGAGATGACTTGAAGAGAAACAAAGTGTGATAAAAACGGTGATAATTACAATCGGGTAATAGTAACAATATATTAATGATTGATCTACAGGCTAATTCAATTTTGTGGCATTGTAAGAATGAAAAAGAAAAAAGAAAGACTTCAGTCTCTTTTTGAATAAACAATACAGGCGGGACAATTTTGATATCGTTATTCAGGGAGTTCAAAAAATGGGCAGGTATTAACATAATGTGCTCTGAGCTAATAGAAGTCAGGGATACTCCCTTGAAAGCCGAATGAAATGATTATAATGTGATTGATGTGGGGTTTTCTTTGGGGGGGGGGGGGGAGGGGGAGGATGTGGGGCGGAGAATAAAAAGCGGACGAAAGTGCATTATTGTTATACATACCCAAACTGAATAAAACAAATCTTAAATTATAAACCGCTTCTGCAAAGTAAACAATACATTTTATGTGACTTGCTAATTGTTAATTGTATCGTTTTCTATCGCTCAGGTACTTCTTGAAAAATTTCCATTAATATTGTGATTGATTGTTTCAAAGGCCTTGGAGAAGTCAGGCAAATACTAATCAAATGAGAGTGATCACCACTTTGTGATCAGATTTCAACAGTGCGTGAATAGTACTGTGCTTTTGATGAAAACCAAACTGTGAGAATGTGCAAATATTTTGAGAAGTTTTGAGATATTTTACAGATATTTTTCTATGGCTTTAGACGATGAGAATAATAGAGAAAATTCTCGATGATTACTGACATCTAAATGCTCGCCTTTCTTGAAGACTGGAATTACTTGGGAAAGTTTCTTCTGATCAGGGAATGAATCATTACAAACTGACATGAAAGTGTAGTATATGAGTTATAATGGATCAGCAGAAAAAGATATAACACCTTTGAGTAAAAGGTACTCATCTCGTTTTAACTTTAACTGTAATAATCAACTATTCAAGGAATATATAATTTCAGTAGATACATGCCCATTTGTTCAAATAAATAAAATGGGGTTGAGGTTATGCTGACAAATAATTTGGTCAAATGTTCTCCTTGTCAGAAATATCTTGCAACACACACACACACACACAAATATTTGTGAGAAAGGAGAATTATTTACATGTACATTCGCAATACTTATGGGACATTTTTTGATCAGTCAATCTGCATATATAGGTTTTCCCATTCATTTTCAAACTTTTTTCATTCAATTTCACAAATTTTTACTTCAATTTCGTCGCGGAATGTCGGGAGTAGGCCAATCTTACTTTCAAATTCGTCTTTCGTCGTTCATTTTCAAATAAAGCCCATTCAATTTAGTCATTTGGCAGACATTTTCGTCATTTACAGTTCAAATTCGTCAGTCTCACTCGCAGCACTCAAAACAGCAGGATCGATTTCGTCTTTTGTCAATCATTTTCGTTAAATTTTCATTCATATTCGTCTCATATCTCTACCCGGTGTGATTTTCCAGTCATTCATGTATTGGTTTGTTTTTTTTTCTGTAACCGTTCACATTTTACATTCAGGAGTTAACATACACACAAGTGCCCCCCCCCCACACACACACACAGAACCACAGATACAGACACACACACACAAGCAATCCGAGTACACACTGATACAAACAGACGTATACCGTCTCTCAAACGAAAACACTGACAAACGATTTCTAGGCAAACATGATTAAAGACAAAATCTAAGTGTAGAATTGTCGCCTGTTTAATGTCAATGAATGGATAACATAATTATCTTTGCTGCTTTCGAGGGTACAAAATTTAAACTTTGCTTCATGCATTATGATGCGAAAACCTGAACATTACGAGTTAAAGTTCAACATGTGACACTGACATACTGTCCTGGGCTATGACTTTTGACTGTCGTTTATCCTTCAATCATTTTCGTTGGCAGTCTTGTTTTTCTTGTGTATTGTTAAAGCAAATGGTTAGGGAATAATGTGTAACGATACAGTTTACGAGAGAAAGTAAAAATATGTCGGCTTAAAGTTGGTTCACCATCAAAATAAAGAATCAACAAGATCGGACTAATTTGAATGAAAAATTCATGAAATTGTGTGAACAAAGACGAATTTGATCTTTACATTCTGCGATTCGTCAGCGGGAGGGACGAACTTGAATGACAATTGACGATTCTGAATGCTATGTCTTCGAAAACGTTTGACGAAAAACGAATTACAATTACAATTGACGAAATTGAAGTTAGGATTTGCGTTCCACCTGCTTCTCGGGACGAAATTGAATAATAAATCTTTGAAACTGAATGACAAAAGTGCGAAAATGGATGGGAAAACCTATATTAGATTCAACTACAAAATCATATGGGGTTGTTCGTGTACTCGTCCCTATCGTGAGTGAGTGCACAGCGCGAAATTTAGGCCAGGCAGCCTCATGTAGCGAGATAGGGAAACAATCGATGTACATGGCTGGTACAAGAATTCGAATGAGTAGAGGTTCGCTGCGAAGATGTGAAACAAGGAATATACCAGGGTACTTAGGTTGGAAAGTTCAGTAACATAGAGGAGGAAAAGCGCAGAGTACATACAACAGTTGAATGAGGATATAACTCTCATTTTTTTTATGGGCTTATGAAGCGATAACAGAAACAACTTGGGAAAAAAGTAACATTTTGTAGGGCTCAAGCGAGATCTCCGGTAAACGAGAGAAAGGAGAAAAGAAGAGACACACTCATGAAAAGACAAAGAAAATAGTAAAACGACGTCATGCAAGAAGACGTGATACTCAATCAAACTGTGAGGACAATACGTAGCTAATAGATGAAATTCCTCTCATGTGAGAGCATTGACATTAGCAATCGATTTACGTTTTATTAATGATAAAGAGCAGCATGTATATAGGAAATGGAATGGAATTATAAATGTACATACTAACACATTCGTATTATTGCCATACATCTGAAGTGGCTGAAAATAAACAATTTGACATATTTTGAGCATGACTCCCGATTTCAAGAAGGTTAAAAAGAGTAAATAGATACGACATTGTCAGCAATGTAGATGTATCCTTTTTTCAAATAATATTTATTCACTTTCAATCAATCAATAATACAAAATACATCAATTATCTTTGGTATTACTGTACAAACATAAGGGAATAATTCTTTTAAAGATAACTGAAATAATTATACATTTTCTATGTTTCGGTATAACAAATAAAATGGCAATAGTACAGAAATAACAAGAAAAAAGAAAGGAAAGGAAATTATCTGATAAAACCCATTCCTCTGATATTAAAGGGGAAGGCTAGTAACTGATCAGTGGGAATCAGTGGAAATGCTGGGAGATGATTGTTCCAATCCTTATGGGATTCATTCAAGAGTTCATTGTATATCTATTGTTGTGTGAAAATTATTTGCTTCAGAACGGTCTCATATATTCAAGTAATGTGCAGATTAATGCTCCGTCACTGACCAGGGACGCTAACCTGGAAGCATTAAACTGCACATTACTTGAATATGAGACCATTCTGAAGCAAATCATTTTCACACGACAATATATATACAATGAACTCTTGAATGAATCCCATAAGGATTGGAACAATCATCTCCCAGCATTTCCACTGATTCCCATTGATCAGTTACTAACATTTCCCTTTAACCTCACTACCTTTCCTAACCATATTCATTCCAAGCTTATGGTACAGTGGTCGACTGGTTGATACCGTTTGCTGACTATTTGGTACTTGGTACTTGGTATGTATCCTCCAAAAGACCCCAAGCGGAGTTTAAACTGGAGGTGGCGGCAGAGGGTGGACTCAGTTTGGGAGACTATGGTTTGAAACCATGGTCTTAAAAGTAGCTGAATTAACTTGGGAGATTACACATTGAGGAAGGCTATTCCATGTCTTTGTGGTTCGAGGGAAGAAGGAATTCCTGTACATATCTGTGTTGCTAGTTGGTACCTCAAACTGATTTGAATGCCCCCGCCTACTTCGATCTGGTTTAGGGCAAATATGGTCTGTGTGATGTATGTCTATTTCCTTATGGAGCATCTTATGAAAACAGGATAAGCGGTGTATTTCCCGTCTGTGTCGAAGTGGGTTCCAATTTAGTGAACTAAGCAGCTGGGTGACACGTGCCTCTGGGTCGTATGTGTTTGTAACAAAACGAGCAGCCCGTCTTTGGACTTGTTCGATGGAGGAAATATTCTTCTTTGTGTGTGGGTCCCAAGCAGCGATAGCATAATCAAGGTGAGGACGGACAAGGGTTAAATATAACTTTTCCTTCACAGGTGTTGAACAGTTGGAAAAATTTCGTCTGAGGAAGTTCAAGACAACCGATGCTTTCGTTGTTGCTTGGTGGGTCTGGCTGTTCCAGCGCAAATCGCTTTGAATATTAATGCCGAGATACTTAACTTGTTTAGACTCTTCAAGGATGGTGCCGAGAATGTTGTATGATGTACTGCCTGGAGCTCTTTTCCTGGTGACACGCATTGATTCACATTTAGAAGGATTAAATTTAATACCCCACCGGTGTGACCATTGTACCAATGCATTAATGTCGTCTTGGAGGGCACTTTCGTCGTCACTTGATTTTATTTGGCGATACAACAAACAGTCATCAGCAAATAACCTTGTGGTGCTTTTGACATCGTCATGGATATCATTGACGAAAAGAAGGAAGAGATGTGGTCCGAGGACCGTCTCTTGCGGATTACCACTTAGAACAGGGTGCCAATCGGAACACTTCCCGTTGATGCACGCACGCTAAAGACGCTTGGTCAAGAAGGCCGATATCCATTACTTTACGCCGTGACGAATGCCGTAAAATTCTAGCTTGTGAAGTAGTCTTTGGCGAGGAATACTACCAAAAGCTTTGGAGAAATCCAAGGCGACCAAATCTGTTATTGTATTAGTGTCGAGACTCTTAGCCAGATCATTAACTGTCAGAATGAGTTGAGATTCACACGACCGATGTTTCCGGAAAGCATGTTGATTTTCCGCGAGGATGTTATTCTTACTAAGATGCTTCATCAAATTACTATCAATTATGTGCTCCAGGATTTTGCAGCAGGTGCTCGTCAAAGAAATGGGCGATAATTTGCTGGATCAGTGGTTGAACCTTTCTTAAACAGGGGAGTGATGTTGGCTCTCCTCCAGTCGAGAGGAAGGTCGCCTGTGTCCAGCGATTGTTGAAAGATGAACTGGAGGATTGGGGATAACTCTTCAGCTGCAAGAGACTGTTTTTGTTTTGGTTTCTCTGTTCTTATATGCTCTCGGATTTTTCGGCGTAGCCTCAAGAATAGCATACTTTTGAGACTATTACAAGTCACCTGGGGCAAACCACGAGGGGTCGGCATCATTCGCCCGTTTTCTTGTGTAGGTTGGTAGGGGAACTGTTGAACCCACAAATGTAAAAACGCCCACAAATGTAAAAACGCCCACAAGGGTACCTCCATTAACCCTATAAAGCCCAAGCTATTTTGACCCCTGCCAGGCCCAAGGGGGGGGGGCACATTGTGCCCCCTATATAACTTCTTTATTATGATGTATGACCGTCATATTTGGCACATGGTTAGAGCAACTCGTACTCTACATTACTCAACATTTGAAATTTTTGAAGGTCATCCACTGAGGGCGCTATTTACCATAATGTAAAGAAATACATAGGAAATACGCTAAAATCATGTTTTTTCTGTTTATTTCTTTATCCCCAGTATATATCTTTTTTTATGTCAATCATTTTCATATTTACCACAAAGGAAAAGCAAGTCAGCCTTCACTGTTTGTTATGGTTGAAATTTTTCAAGGTCAACACATGGCGCTATTCATTACAGTATAAAGAAATATATAAAACCTATGATGTATTGTTTGGAATGAATACATATATTGGTATCGCATTTCATATTTCCAAAATATTGTAATTTTGAGTTTGCAGATTGATAGTATGATAAACAAATATTACAGGCACAGCTTCTGTGAAAATAACACAAAATAAACGGGTAGTCTTTAGAAAATGCTGTATTTTCAATTAGTTTTGTTATACAGTTAAACTCGCCTAAGTCGACATCGCATATGTCGAATAATCGCGCAAGTCGATGATTTTACAAAGTCCCGATTTTTCCCCATTGACTTACGTGTATTAATTCACTCACAAGTCGAATTTTGTAAGTCGAATACTCGCCTAAGTCGATGAAATTCCAAGAACACTTTCTCGGAAAAAACATTAAATTCACTGTGCCTAAGTCGAATAAGATTTTGTTGTGCAATAAATCACTGTCAAAATCACGAGACGCCAGTTTTTGTTTACATAAGAACTAGCCCGACCAGACAGGTGACAAAAAAATGATCTAACGTATCAAAATTCAAAGCGATCGCATGCGATTGTTGAACTCTCTTCGTGTTTGGAGGTCCGCTGGTACAGCCCTGTCGCGCTAGCGCTACGTACGTACAACGACTGGGCTGTGTAATAGTTGTGCGTACAGCGACTGGGCTGTGTATAGTCTGTGTATGTTTGCAGTCTGCGCTGTGCAGTGGATGGATGAAGCTGCTGAGTTTTCAAAGCGGAAAGTAGGGGGAAATTTACGGTCACGGGTAAATAAGAATTGCACCTCTACACGCATTTCAAGCCACGGTATGGTAAACTGGAATCAATCACTGCTCAAATATCGTTCATATTCACTTCCCCAAGGTTTAACAAGGCAGTAAAGTAATCGGACCTGTGCCAATTACTAATGCACTGTCCATGCAAAGTTAGCCGCGGCCCTGCCGGGCGACCCGTGCTGCGGCACACCACCTCTCCAGCTCTCGGCTCCAGAGTAGACAACATACATGTACATTTATACATAGTGTATGTGTGGTGTAACTGTTGTTAAGTCGATTTTTTCGACTTACGCACAAGTCGAAAATCGCCTAAGTCGATGTGTTTTGCTCAGTCCCGAGAAGATCGAATTATGCGAGTTTAACTGTATCTACATTCAGTACTGGCCGCCTGTCTCTCAAAAGTATGCTATTCTTGAGGCTACGCCGAAAAAACCGAGAGCATATAAGCACAGAGAAACAAAAACAGTCACTTGCCGCACGCACCCTCTGTGCGCCCGCCGCGCACGCACCTGGCGTGCGGGAGACCGCCATTGAATCATCCTTTTTTACCGCTCGCGTCCCGCTGAGTACTGACGTGCCCTGCTAGTCTCTCCGTGGTCCACATGCTTCTTGCTACCTCCATTCTGACTTCTACCCCCAACTGACTACGACAGTTTCGGCAGCACGAAGGTCAGACCCAACCTTTATTTTGGTAGCTTAAAATAACCCACGGTTACCAGCAGGCTGATAGTTTACCTTAATCTACTCGCGCTCCTTTCTCGCAGCGGAAAAATTTCTCCTTCGGTTTGGTTGGAGCCTTGGGCAGCCCTAGGGCTTTCGGAATTTTTTTCCCCACTACCGGCCTTCCTTCCCTTCCTCCCACGCTCATTACCGAGTCCCGCCCTTTTTTACCATTATAGTTCTTAGGGGAGTAAACTTGTAAAAATTTCACGACATTCTCGTATGGTTAAGAAAGCTATGTATCATCATAGCTTTATTTACTATGTCGTTCTTCGGGAATGGAACTTTAATTTTTCCTTGCATTACTGCTCTATCTCGTATGCATTTTCGTTGCTTGTCACCATGTTTCCTTCACTTACAGGGTGGTAAGTATCAAAGTGCTTCCCGTTGTTCTCCCCTACAGTCACTGCACGAAACGATGAACCGGACGGCGCCGTACGTTACGTGCACATCCACTGCATGGGTGGCTAGGGAGGCCTGGCTATCTGCCACGCCGGCCCCGCGGAGCCATTAATTGGAATCGCCGGCCCCACCGCGACCTGACCCGCTCCCCTTCCGCCCCACCCTAGCAGCTCTCGGCATTGGATACCGACCCGGTGACCCTTCCCATCCCTGGTTACCCACCGCGCACTCGCCTAAGGACAGCGCGCAGAAGGGTACCCCCCCTCGCCTGCACGCCGCACCGTGCGGTGCCCAACTGCACTCTTGCGGTACCTTCCCCGCTGGCACCGCCCAATCTTCGAACGCTTGGGCGTTCGTCCCTTGGCCGCAGGTTGCAGCAAGCTGTCCGCCACCGCCTTGCGGGCCTGCCTCTCTGTTGGCTCAGTTTCCCCGCTGGGTTGGGCCACGCCCGCCCTCGGGTGAACTCACCCTATCAGATCCTAAGGAGGGCTCCGAGCTGGAGCCCCCCAGCCAGTGGGCTAGGAAGTGCAGACGTTGCGCTCCCTACCTAAATGTTTCTCACAGGGTGGTGAGTATTTCACTGTTTTGTACACGTTTCCTTTACAGTGAAAAATACAGTGCTGCTGCAACAATGCACACCTGCAACTCCGCGCGGCAAGACACGAGTTGATCAGCGGCCCCTGGGACTCCCCCGAGCCCGGGCTCGCCGCATGAAGGGTACTGCTGAGGCCAGCAGTCGTGGCCCCTCCCGCCTCGGCTGCCCTCACGGTACTCACCTAGAGCCTGCTCCTATACCATTAGTTCTCGCATCCACTTCGACAAAACGTGGGTCGCGGCTCGGCACTTTCCACTCGTGCCGTATGGCGTGCCGCGTCAGTATGGTGCGCTGCATGGGCATCCTTACCCCTTCTCCCGTTTGCTCCTACCGCAATGGGACTTGCCTATAGTGGTGTTTTTCTCGGAGCCTTGTTTATCCCTTCGGGCTCCCAGAAGTATTACACCTGTAAACGGGTTGTCAAAAATCCTTCATTCCCACCTACGCTTCCCCTTACAAGCCCCGCCCCGCCCCTTGTCTCCCTGGCTAGAGGACGAGCGGTGCTGGGCCCAAGTGGCACTCCCCACACGATCTACCATGCACCTAGCGGCCCACGCCGGCGCGCTGGACAACCTTTGGTGCAGGCCGATGCACTAGCAGTCTCCCAGGAGGACTGCTGGTCCCACCGGCCCCCCCCCTACTGACCACCCTGACCGAACTGCTGTGGCAACAATCGATGCGGGCGGCTCTGTATCTGATGCGCTGCCATCGCAACCTGACCTTGCGCATGCTCAGTGCTCTGAACATCACAGTACCCAGCTGACCAGGTAAGTATGAAGGGCTGCATGAATAAATTGCAGTGCATCAAGCGAGAGAACTTAACGCACAGCTCCGCCGCCTCCCCCCCCCCCTCCGCTGGTGGCCCCCGCCCCAGCCCCGGGGTCTGATGCCTCCTCTGAACAGTGGCGCCGCAACTCGCGGCAAGAACTGCGGGCGTGGCTCCTCCCGCTGCAGTACCCGCCCACCGTCAAGCAGCGCAGCGGCCTTGAGATGCAAGCCCAAACGTTGGGCCAGGTGGGACGCGTGGGCGACTGCTTGTCAGCATTTGCCCCTGCCTGGCGCGAGATCGCGGAGGACCCCTTCATGTTGGCGGTCGTTCGGAATGGCTTTTCCATGGACCTACTACACGACCTTCCTGAAGGGGTCCCCCATCTTCCCTACCCTCCCCTAAAGCCGGCGGAACGCCAGGCCCTCAACAGAGAATTTGCTTCCCTGCTCGCTAAGGGAGCAATCAAGGAGACCCCAGACCATCCGTGCCTCTCCCTCTCCCCCATCTTGTTGCCCCCTAATGTTCAGGCGAATACCACATGATCCTACAACCTCAAACGCATCAACCTTCATCCTCGCTCCGACCTTTCTGTATGGAGGCCCTCGTGCCGGAGACTGGGCGGTATCGATCGACCTGAAAAGACACGTACCTCCATGTACCCGTGGCACTGCAACCACGAAACCTCCTCGGCTTCGCGTTGGAGGGCAAATCCTATCAGTACAAAGCTTCCCGTGGGGTCTGGCCCGTCCGACCCCGCAACGCATCGATACCATCATGAGCACCGCTCAGCGCCAGGGGCGGCACCCCAGCCAGGCTGTAGCTTGGCCTGCTGGGCCTGCTAGCCAACCTCGTGGTTATCCCTCCCGACTGCAGGTTGCGAATGCACCCCTTGCAATTCCACCTGCTGCGGCACTTCTCCCCGTCACGCCCTTGTTTGCCTGTGGAGTGCTCCTCTCTCTCACAGGGCAAGCCCACCCGCACGGCTTCCCCGTCTGTCACGGTAATGACAGACGCCTGACTGCAGGGCTAGGGGGTCCACTGCCTGGGGCAGACTGCTCACGACACTTGGCCCCCATGTCAACCTGCTGGAAATGAGAGCAGTACTTCTCGCACTCTGCTCCTTCCAGCGGCGCGTGCAGGGCTTACTGTACTGATCCGTACAGACAAACACTACTGTTGCTGTGCACATCAACAGACAGGGGGGCACACGTTCATTACAGCTGAACACCCTAGCTGGTCAGCTCTGGACGTAGCGCCGGGCACAGGCAGTCTTTCTGATTGCCACATTCACCCCGGCGACGTAAACACAGGATGGCACACGTTCCCTACAGCTGAACGCCCTAGCTGCTCAGCTCTGGACGTGGCACCGGGAACAGGCAGTCTTTCTGATTGCCTCGTCCACCCCAGGGACGTAAACCTCATTGCCGACTACTTATCTCGAGGGCACTTCGCTCCTCCGAACGGACCCTCCACAGCGAGGTAGTCCACTTGCTCAATCAAAGGTTAGGGCAGTTCGATATCAACCTATTCGCATCAGCCCTGATTGCCAGACTTCCGCTGTTCTGCTCGAGGGTTAAGGACCCGGCAGTCACGGCACTCGACACGTTCTCGCTGACTTGGAAACACCTCCGTGCATACCCCTCCCCCCAAGCCCTCTCCTACCCCGCATCCTCCAGAAAATCAGGGAGGACCAAGCGACCCTTTTGCTCGTCACATCGAGGCGACCAAAGAGGGTTTGGTATCCAGAACTGAGGAGCCTGGTAGTGGGACTGCCGATCCCTCTATCACTCCGGCCAGACCTCCTCTCTCCAGCCCATCTTGCAAGCTCTGCACCCTCATCTCCACCCCCTACGCCTGACTGCTTGGCCCTTATCAGGGACGCCGGGATGGCAGCGGGCCTCTCCGAGAGCGCAGCCTCCCTGGTAGCAGCCTCACATACACAATCCACAGCTCACAGGTTTCCTTATTTTGGTGCCAGGAGTGTGGTATCCAACCCGGCCCGCTCCCCCCTTTTAGAAAAGATCGCAGACTCCCTGATCCATCTTTTCGACAAGGTCTAGCTCTATGATCAGAGGTTATAGCTCGACCATAGCGGCCATTCACGCCGGTTTTGCCGTCGCCTCGTCCGCCACTAACTCTACCACGCTGACGTGACTTTCTAGGCATTTTTCCTCCAACGGCCCCCTTCGCGCAGTCTTCTTCCCTAGCGGAGCCTGCCGAAGGTACTCGAAGCGCTCTCAAAAGACCCTTCGAGCCTCTCGCTGAGGCTTCGCTTAGAGATCTTGCCGCTAAGTCTGTCTTCTGTTGGCCATAGCCTCAGGACAGAGGAGATCCACGATCCACGCCCTATCCACCCCGCCCGGCCACATCCGCTGGGAAAGGAGCACCATTCGCCTCTTCCCACGCACTGACTTCATTGCCAAAAACCAATTGGCATCCTCCAGGTCAGCTGAGATCCTCCTTCCTCCTATGCCGGACTTGTCTTCGTTTCCGGAGGACAAAGTATGGTGTCCTGTCCATGCACTAAAGTGGCATCTAGTGCGCACCAAACCTTAGCGGCAGGGTGAACAGCCCTTCACAATTAATAAAGAACCTTTCAGATCACACCCGCCTCTCGTGATACCTTCTTGACGTGGATCGTGGCGGCAATTAAAGCCGCAGGCCCGACGGCTCTCATGTCACTATGCCGCGCGCCCTTGACACTCGCGGCATTAGTGCCTTCTGGGCGCTCTTCGACGGCGTCCCCCTCAAGGAAATCCAGTCTGCAGCATACTGGTCCTCCTCTAACACCTTCACCTCTTTCTTTCTGAAGGTCTATACCCACCTCCCTTCAACGCGGAGCCTTCCCGGCGACTCCAAAATCCTAAACTCCCTCCTTCCGGGCCTCGACAGCCAGCCACCCACATCTGTGCCGGTCTAGCATACTTTTGAGAGACAGGCGGCCAGTTGTATTGAATGTAGATCAGAAGAATCAGTAGTGATTCTCTTATCTACGAGATACAACTGGCCGCCTGTCTCAGGCGCCCGCCCACCGCCCCTCACCTCGCTTCGCACCAGGCTGTCACTCATGTCGGAGGGCCCTCTTCTGCGTTAATACTGAGGATGATTCAGTGGCGGTCTCCTGCACGCCAGGTGCGTGCGCAGCGAGCGCACGGAGGGTGCGTGCGGCAAGTGACTGTTTTTGTTTTGGTTTCTCTGTGCTTATAATGCTCTCGGGTTTTTCGGCGTAGCCTCAAGAATAGCTTACTTTTGAGAGACAGGCGGCCTGTTGTATCTCGTAGAAAAGAGAATCACTACTGATTCTTCTGATCTATTTTTTTATGCCTATGTCATATAGAAAATAAAGGAAATAACAAGAAAATCATTTCAGGGTAATTCACAACCATAATTCCTTCACCCTTTGGTCCTTCAGCAAATTACAGTCAAGAAAACCCCCATTTCATCCATTATTATACTGTTAACTGAAATTGGAACAGAAAATCATGATGAACATGGTTGTCAGTTTATGGTTGCCATGGCAACCAGCAATATCGGACATAGCTAAATTATACATCAAAATGTGCGCAATAAGATTTTAGGAAAAGTCACCAAATTTGGTTGAAATCGGGTAAAGGGTGTAGGAGCGGCAAACGAAAATATGGTGGGGGCACAATGTGCCCCCCCCCCCTCCTCGGGCTTTATAGGGTTAATGTCCTATCCGAGGGACAGAGTGTTTTTGCCTCTTACTGGAGGGGACAGAATGCTTACACACAAAATTGCTCGGTGAGACTCGGGAATCGAACCCTGTACTCTTGGATGTGAAGGTAGACGTGCTATACCCACTGAGCCTTATCACCGCCCTTGCCTCCAAAGTAGCTGGATTACAGGCGCACGCCACAACGCCGGCCCCTAACCATGATCTATTACTTGCTATACGTTCCCCCCCCCCCCCCAAAAAAAAAAAAAAAAGAGAGAGAGAAAGGAAAAGATAAGGGGAGCCCCACTTCACCCATACATAATTACCATGCATCTTTTCCTTCTCACCCTACCCATTACAATTTTACTATTTTACCAGTCAAACATCGCCGTTATGATTTTAAAAAGAAGAGAAATTATACAACTACAACAACTGTACTGATATTTTCTAATTGATAATTCCAATCTACATTTTTTGATGCCTACTTCTGGAAAGAGAGGATTCTTTAACCCAGGATAAGCCTGTAATGAATTTTTGAAAAACATGAAAACGAGCAAGCCATGGGACGATCCACACAATTTGGCCTACGTCATGGGTGCTCTTGGTGAACAACTCCGACTTAGGCAAGACGAACTACATAATGCCAATTTACTGATGAAATCTCACACGAAGTACTGCAAAAGCTGTTATTTAGTATAATTGCAATATGGAGCTATAATAAACATGTTAAACAATATCTATTAATCTTTAAAAGCAATCTCTTCAACAGCTTTTCATTTAGATAAAACTTGTGGGGAAATTCCAGATATGCAAAATGAAATTGGCATCGTTATCCGAACGTGCTGCCCATAGAAGACTGTGTGTAAGTAACGTTACGCATTGATGATCATGATCGAGCGATGGTTCGCCAGTTCAAACTAACGTAGATGAGGGCTGAGTGAATCTAAATCCAAATGTAGATAGACTCTCTTCAACGGCACGCACGATTTACGCTTAGTAAGATGAAAACGGTACCCAGTACACATAGACTCTGAAATACTAGAACTAGGATTAGGACTACTGAGCAGTCAAGGAGTAGGTTCTACGTGGCAGTCCAAGTTTTGATGAGTAGGCCCTACACTCACTCACCGTCGACTGCAGCTGTAGGCCTTGATCTTGATCTTGATCTTGATGGTGTACGTTGATCAGCCCTGGTAGAGCAACACTCAACTTTGGTTCATAGGTCATGGTAGGAGGGACATTACTCAAAATGTTTGGATAATGTATCTTTAAATGAGCGTGGATTTGCTATATTGGTTATTGCTTGTGGTAAGGAATTCCAGTATCTGGTGGTTCTTGGGAAGAATGAGTGTAGATGGAGATCAGTTCTGGAAGTAGGGAGCTTGATTTGAAGAGGCTTCCAACTCCTGGTCCTTCTAAGTGGTTCAGGGTTGAATTCACACCATGTCTTTCGAAGGGCAAATCAACCAGGCCATAGATTATTTTGTGCATGGATATGATACTGTTCATGTGACGCCTATGTTCCAGGGTAAGTAGTTTGATAGCTTACCGGTCAAAACGTCCCCACGTCAAAACGTCCCCGAGCCAAAACGTCCTCGGGTACGACCAAAACGTCCTCGGGTACGACCAAAACGTCCCCGGGCCCAGCTGGCACCAAAACGTCGTCGGGTCAAAATGTACTATGTCATAATTTTCTTATAAAATCTAAGTATCACTTATCAATTCATAACGGTAAATGTGAAGACATTTTGTTATTTAGAGCAGCATTTAGGTAGGTTAGGTCGCTGCTAGCTAGCTGTGCTGCCGTGCGCGGTGTCTGCTCCTATGCAACGCGAATTCGATGCAACGCAGCCAAACTGATCACCGAGCGAGTAGTTGCGATCAAGATTATTCCCATAAGTAGATAAGTGACAAGAAAAAAAAATGGTGAAAATTCCATTTCTACTGGACTCGAATCTCACTCAGATGCAAGTATTTAGGTTACTGGATAACTAGGGTGAGTTTGTGCATGTTTGGAGGTCATTCGACAAACAGGTGCGAAAGTACACTAGCGTCGCGCGCGGACAAAAGCGGGGACGTTCTGGTACTTGACCCGGGGACGTTTTGGTTGGAACACGGCGGGGACGTTTTGACGTGGGGACGTTTTGACCGGATTCGGTTTGATATTCTGGAGCATGGTTGTTACAGAGCTTCCATAATTGTAATCGTTGGTTATGAAACGGGCAGCTTTCCTTTGTATAGCCTCTACTTTTTGGATAAGCCTCAAAGTGTGCGGGTCCCAAACAGGGCTACAGTACTCCAGGTGAGGGCGGACTAAACTCTTATATGCCTGCACTTTGACATTAAGAGGGGCTCTATGGAGGTTACGCCGGAGAAATCCGAGCATACTGCTTGCTTTGTTGGTGATGTTGTCAATATGTGTATTCCATTTTAGATCCGATGACAGGGTTATTCCCAAATACTTGTATTGTGACACCTCTGCAAGGCGATGACCGTAGAGTGTATATGAAGTTGGAATAATGGTACGCCTTTTTGTGAAGTTGATCATTTGGCATTTTGGCAATTTGAATGACATTAGCCACGTTTTAGCCCACTTTTCTAGGCGCTGGAGGTCATTTTGGAGAACAGCACCATCTGACGGTGAACGGATTTCATGGTATAGAATACAGTCATCGGCATAAAGACATACTTTGGACTCAATTCCAGATGGAAGATCATTGATGTATATTAGGAATAATAGGGGTCCAAGGACTGTCCCCTGTGGGACACCTGAAGTTACCTGAGCAGGACTGGACTTTGCCCCTTCGATAACTACTGATTGCTCTCGTTTTGTAAGAAATGCGGATATCCACTTGTGCAGACTCCCTGTGATTCCATAGTGGGTGATTTTCTTCAATAATCTACGGTGTGGCACAGTGTCAAAAGCTCTAGCGAAATCCAGTAAGATAGCATCCACTTGTTTGACACTTGGGTTATCACAGGCATCCGAGATGCTTTGGATGGTGGTAATCAGTTGGGTTTCACAGGATCTTTTGGATCTAAATCCGTGTTGATAATCAGATAAAACATTGTGGTCCTCAAGATGATTTATAACATGACTATATACTATATGTTCCAGGATTTTACAGCAGACTGATGTCAGTGATATTGGCCTGTAATTTGTTGGATCTGAGCGCTTCCCATTTTTAAATACCGGGGTGATGTTGGCCCTCAGCCATCCGCTGGGAAGTGTACCTCTTTGGATGCTAGTATTATACAATTTTGTGAGTATGGGTGTTAAATCTGGAGCACACTGTTTCAGCACGAAGGGTAGGATTCCGTCAGGACCAGGGGCCTTGTGTGGTGATAATCCCTCTAGTAGCTTCAAGACTCCATCAGGATTGATCAGGAGAGTTGTGATGGGTGGTAGATTCGCACCTCTTAGTCCAGGGATGGGTCCACGGCCTTCTTTTGTGAATACTGATTGGTATTCTTTATTCAGTAGTTCAGCTTTGCCAGCAGGGTGTGTGACCAGATTCTCTCCTTTTTGCAAGGCAGGGATTCCGCAACGATTGCCACGTTTGGTTTTGATATACGACCAGAATTTCTTAGGGTTGGAACGCAGTGACTCAAAGATGGTGTTCGACATATACTGTGCTTCTGCCTTGCGAAGAGCCTTACGGACATCTGATCTCAATGATCTGTAACGTTTCCAATTGGCGCCCTATGTGCACAGCGCTAATAAGGCAAAGCGTAACATTATAGTATACATACCCCTGCTGCCAGAACTTGAAGAAAGTCCAGACGAAAGTCAAGACTCCAGATCTAGATCTGGACCCTTGTCCTGCAGGTACTGTTTTTCCTGTGCTGAATTTTTCAGGTAAGGTATCTGCTTTATGGATTTCCGATGTTTTGTAGTCGAGATAAATCTCATAGTGGTGTTATTTACACCAAGGACTAATGTTAGATCTAACAGTTTGTTTCAGTAGGCCTACTAGGACCCATATCTCGGAAGAGTGGCCTGACCACGTAGATTCTAACACAGTGTCGCCGCTTCGCGATCCCAGCGCTGGTGTAGGTATAGTGCTAGCGTACTTCCGTATCCATGTAGATATCTCAAAATTCACCTTGCCAAATGGCACCAAACTCACAGAAATACTTTATGATTCATATCCAACAGCTCACGTTCATTGGAAACAAATCACATGTCGGGAAGCGTAAGTGTAGATGTCGACTTTCCTGTCGGCGTCGCTAAAAATAATCTGCTCTACGACTAACATGAGTGATTGAGGCCAGGCCCTACCTACCTGCTGCGCACGCACAGACTGAAGTTGGCCATTTAATATCGTGAGGCAGATCTTTCAAGTAATCGGGGGCAATAAATAAATTTACAAATTATTTGTGGTAAGTTGAATGAAAAATGGGGGCGCTGTGGCATAGTGGATAAGACTCCCGACTCCCGAACGGAGGACCGTGAGTTCGAATCCCGCCCAGTGCTTACATCCTTGGACAAGATGTTTTTACCCACAATGTCCCTCTCGACCCAGGTGTATAAATGGGTACCTGGCAACGCTAGGGTAATAATAATAGCAGGGCCCTCTGGTACAGCAGTGGCAACACTGAAGAGGCTACCCTGGGTAAATAAGACCTTATTATTATTATTATTATTATTATTATTATTATTATTATTATTATTATTATTATTATTATGTAGTTCCTATATCACACAAGTCGCAAAAATCATTACACTTTTGAGTTTAGTTCTCGCGTAAATTCCCCGTTCGCACAGTACTAGTCGGCTAACTTCAGTTGTAAATTGTGCATCTTGCGTTCGCCAAAATCTCTCGCGAAGAGTGAGTTTTTTTTTTTTGAGTGACGACTTGAAAGTCGACGTCAATATTGATACTTCTCGATTACTGATTTCGTTCAAATATAAGAGAATACTTTGAAATATGCTTTGAAGTATATCCTGTAATTTTGGTGCGATTTGGTTTAGTGAAATTTGAGATATCTACATGGATAGAACAGTACACAAGCGCCGACTGCTAGCTAAATTAGGCCTAAGCGTCGTCTGCTACTCGATACGAATTAACGCACGCGTATGCGAGCGCTTGTAATCAGTAATTATAGTGAGAGCACCTGTGACATCATAACATCCGGGCTCGTCATCTCATTAGCATAATTCTCACCTTAAAAATTCCATTTTTAACATTAAATTACGGACTTAATCGTTATGAAATTTTGATTCTGTTTGCACCGCTGGGTCTTTTAGAATTAAAAGAACAACATATACAAAAAATAAAAAAAAAACGGTACAATGCCCTTTAAACACATATACTTGTCAGAAAGATATACCAGGTATCGCCGTTGTTATGATTAAAAAATAGGGGACACAAAAACACCCGCGGGGGATGAAAATTATTTTTTGTGATGTTCAAAACACTCCCATTTCAATCAATGTAAATCCAATTAATTTCATTTAATGGAGATTTTATTATCTTCCTCACAATATGTAACTTATGTAATTGTAACCTTGCCTTATATGCAATAAATTCAGTTATCAAAATAACTGTATTGCACCATTTTACTCTGTGAGAATATTCCCTTCTATGCCCACGTGTATATCTTGCCGATCTACACTTCTTAATTCCGCTATATCAAAATACTTAATTATATCCTGCCAAAATTCTTTAATTTCAACACAAGTCCAAAGTTTCTGAAATTTGACTACGTTGGCATAACGGGGCACTATCGCATTCACACACACGCACACACACACACACACACACACACACACAAGATATACATCTAGGTTCCACCATGGTGGATCTCTTTACAAATTGATATGAAATTCGCCCAGAAATGCAGGAGCAGTACAGTGCACAGGAAAAGTGCAAGGTCGGTAGTGATGTTGAACTGAATCACTTAATATTCCTTGACATTTTCCTCTCTTCCCGGGATGTCTTTCTCATTCCTCAGTTAAGATGTCTTATACATTAACTACTGTATGCAAATAGTAATAATGATGATAATAACGATAAAGACATTACTCGACGTAGGACAGCATATATATTGTGCTGATATCATGTTGTCATAATTATTTACAGTCCCTGACGTCGCTGGGAGAACAAAAGATACCGTTTCGATCAAAGTCTGGAAAAGTGACTTTATTCTCACAGTAAAAGTTTTCTGTGTTATGATGCCTCTTCATTTTTCAATATTTTCAACAGATTCAAGATTTTATGAGCTCGCGGGATCTTGGCTCCAGCGCGCGAGAATTCCAGCAGGCCGTAGCTTCTACAAAACTGAATATTGCGGTTTATGAGAGATTGATACGCGACACGACAGTTTGGCTGAAGGCCCGTCAACAGTCAAGGTTTTCTGATGTATTCTGAATAGTATTATCGTGCCTGTTCAGATTTGGGCATACTTATATCTATTGTTTCTTTCCTTCTAATCCTTCACTCCTTCCCATGATTAAAACTTGTTTACAGTTACACTCATATATGCATTCGAATGTGGCACTTACATTTCACTTCAATGGTGCCAACCAATTTTTGTAAGTTGTAGCGGTTTTGAATATAATTTACAGTGTTTTGATAAAAAGACATTTCTTTCGAGTTCCTCGAACCTTGAATTCACAAGATATTTACTTAAAAGACGACCATAACTATAGTACTCAAAATTACTTTGATTAGTATCATATAGGAATTCATAATCAAACAAGCAAACTGTTTGTGTCGTTCTATCATAAATTAACAACTGATTCACAGATTTTTTCTGGTTGTATATTTGGCCGTTTGTTGTTGTTTTTCAGTAAACGCCATTTCCTAACTTTACTATTCACCTTGTTAAAATTGTACGATTTCGCGACGTAGGAAATTCCCTGAGGAAACAATTAAAACACAAAATAACAAATACCCGATTAATTAAACAACATAGAAGAAAAATGGCCAGAGCATAACTTACAAAACGTCATGTCTGTTTTTCATGATTTAGTTCTATGTGACACATATATAAACAGGGTAGGCAGGTATACAAGTTGATGATTGTGTAATTTCCATTAATCTCAAGATAGGAACGAACCAGAAGATGGAACAATTGCATGCAATGTAGCATTCAACTAGAATTTATTTCATTTCATGGGTTTTTTTTTCTCATTAGATCATATTGAAAATTGTATGTGGGCACGTTATTGTTCTTTTTTAATTGTAAACAAACAAAAGAATACACGCATATCATATATTATTATGCACCCAATAATGTTGATAATATCCACTTGTGTACCGGAATTTAGGTTTCGGATTGTACAAATATTAGGGAGGTATGACGGGGACCTACCTTTAAGCATTAATGTCAAGATAACAAATAGCAGAAGCAAGATCGTTTGGCTGTAAGCCCCGAATAATCAGTGGTTGTGTGTAGAAAAGAAGGGGAGAGCAAATCAAGAAATTCAGACCAGGTCAAAACAGTAATACATTGTGATATATACCAAGTCAAAAAATGCCAAGTTCTTCTACAAATCATTGTTAATGTTGGATTCTTGCGCTGTTTTCAGTTCCCTCAGAGTTCTGTGAAATGGAAGCACAGAAAATTCTTATTACTTTAATTAATTACTTACTCCTTATATTATGTATCACATGAGAAATTTAAAACAGTCGTAACACTTGAAGCTCTGATAACATTTTTTAAAGTTTAGTCGGTATTTTTCGCTACTGCTTATGGTCTCTGTACTCTCCATCTGGGGCCCGTTTCGTGAACTTGTCATCAGTGACAACTGCCACATTTCTATGACAAATTTGCTCTCAGCAAATCAGATGCAAGGATTTCAGTAGCTTGTCACATCTATGACAACTTGTCACTGATGACAAGTTTTATGAAACGGGCCCCAGGTTGAATGGTACAACCACTCTCAGTCGTGCCTGACAATCTGTCTGGCGCTTCAACAGATCGACTGCTGAAAAACTTTACATCAGCAATAACGAATAATTGTCAAAAAAAGGGAATGTCCCGCTGTTTTAGAGGTATGTCGTTATCTATATCTATATATATATATATATATATATATATATATATATATTGGGTATACAGTATAGGGGACACTAAAAATTTATGTCGAGCCACCAAATAAAACGAAACAAAACAAAATCATTTGATGGCTCGATCGGGCAGCTAAGATTCAAAATGAAGTTTTCTATTTCGGGCCACTCCATTTCTTCTCGAGTCAGGCCACCAAGATTTCAAATTTAAAGACTTCAGTTGCCCGAGAGGAAAAACCATGGTATCTACTGTAGCCCTAATATATCATACATGAATAGGCGTGATAAATTACTGATGACACAGGATGTTAATTGCAGGATTTTCGATGTATATAAGCTTTCGACATTTTTCTTTATTGGTCTGTACAAATCAATGGAGTAATGGAAAAAAATAAACATAAACGGAAGTCTAGAATAAGAATATGGAACAAAAGGTAATGAAATAACAAACTACGGGATATAAAGAACGACACCGTAGAACATCTGGCATCCTGCTACATCATTTGTCATCAGTTATTTATCACACCTGTAATATGCTCCAAAGATGGCAATAGCCGGAGGTCAGTATATCAGCATCATACCACTTTATCGCAGATGTAGGCCCATTATATATGGATCAAACACGAAATGTGATATAAAGCAAGCTGTAAAAAAAAAGTGCATAATACAATTACACGTTTTTACACGTAAAATTTTATGAGTTGTAACCATACCATGTTATATTGATACTGTCGAATAGCTAATTAAGTGAACTGGAGATAGGATTAAAAGGGAAAGAAAGATATATAGAACATTTGTAAAGTTAATTTTGAAAATGAGAATTACATAATTTAAATAGTGAATAGGATGCGAAAAAAATAATAGAAGGAATTGCATAGAACTACAGAACTTGTGTATGTATGATGACTGAGTTCAAAGCGCGCCGGTGGGTGCCTATGCATGCAATTGAAAGTGGTACAGTTGTATTTAGATCGAACTTGAACGTCTGCCAGCTGGATATAAATTGAATGACAACTTTGCGTCGTTAGATTGAACGAATTTTCTCTCGATTGAAACTGTAAATGAATGATATTGAATTGTGAAAAGAATTACCATGAACATGACAGCAGAGAAGTTACGAAAATCGTTCCAACTTGAACCCCAATTCTTGAATTCAAATGCAACTCTGATGAAATTTGGCGAGAACATTCATGCTGGTGTCGAGTGTACGCCTTTTTCGCTGGTTGCATGCTTACAAATGCCCTTCACAGTAGTGGGTTCACAATAATATTTCAAAACAGACTTTTTCAAGAGAAATATCTTTGAAAGCATGGTATCTTATCTAGGTTAAAGACAATGCAACAGTGATTACCTTGCTCAGGTGTCAATACACACATACTCGATATGCATTAATATACAGTGTATCTCATTACGAATATAATAGTGACATCTTCAGTAAACTTAATGACGAGAATTAAGGATGATAAATCATAATCATGAAAGAACTATTATCATCGTCTTACCATTGGCAATGATGATCGTGACAAAATAATCTGGATTATGATCACTATTAGAACTAGAATTATTGTTCCTAGGGGATTTCAATGTTACCCTTCTCAAATTCTTTAGTTAACAGCACACCACTGGAATGGGCATTTATCTTAATTAGATAACTGGAGTTTTTGTAGAAACTAGATTCAGAATAAACATTGAAAAGAAAATGAGAAAGATATCAGTTTAGTGTTTAATTGTATTATTTTGTAAATATTGTAATAAAGGTTCAATTTAAACAGCAGAAGAATGAGAATATTATAATGAAAATAGTATGATATAAATATAAAAATATGAAGTATGATAAAAAGAAGAATGACTTGCAGGAACATAGGATGATGAAGTAACGGAAGAGGAAATAAAAGGAGAAGAAAGGGGAAACGAGAGAAGAACAATTACAAATAGGAAGAAAGAAGAAAAGTTAAGAATAGACTGAGATTGTGAAAGAGAGAGAAAAAAAAATAAAGACTTGACTTTACTCTTTGGAGGGACGGTTCTATTCGTCGGCATGCTGTATGTTGTGAATATATTTTGAAGATACACACGTATTGTCTTATCTAACCAATAGATGATACGTAATGCGCGGTTAAAGTTTCTGTATGCCACACATGCAGTTGTTATGTCATTAAATTGGTTTTACAGCAGCGAATTTAGTTATTTACACAATTTGCACGGAGAGGATTCAAGTTCCATCGCTCAGCAACTAAGTCTCGTAGTACATGATGATACTCTTACTGACGGATCTTGTGTAGGCTCCTCGTAGTCCTCATTGCATGACTGTGTCATTTTTCTAGATAAGACAAGTAAAGGATAATACATTGTATGCACTGTCTGTTGGCAATTTCGAATGTTTGATATATTACATTGTATGTCATTTTTTTTTTCATTTGTCATATCCCTTGTGCGTTAAAAATCAAGGATTTGTTTTCATGTGATGAATAAACTGACTTGAATTTGGAATATTGTTTGAAGGAAGTACCTTCTGTTCGTTCCCTTAAATTCATTACTTACTTGAATCGACACAATCGAGAAAGCCTTCAACTGTGATACGATTTTGATTTAAAAACGTTCACCATGATTTCCGGAACACATAACATTTATTTTCGATACCGAAAAACTCTGAAAGCACGATTACCTAAGCAGCAGGGGGTTTATATTTACACATGATCTCAGTCGAGGCGCCACGAAATTGATTCAATAGGATTGTCCTTAAAATTGCAGTCAATAAGTTGAATTACCTGTGTACATAATTATGTATGTAATATATATGCGTGTGTGTTGATTAGGTTGTCCACGTGTTAGCAAGATAAAAAGATAAGTAACAAAACTGGAACAAAGTTCATGCTGTATTCACCAACGGTTTATATCTGCACACAAATTTTCGAGCGTCTCGCCGCCCTTTCTCAAGTGTTGATACTGAGAGAACAATAACAAAATTAAGCCATAACAATATATTGCAACCGTGTTACCGTGTTGCGCTTTTTTCAGTTTTGTTTTTACTCCGATACGTATTGTGACGTATCTGTTTAATTACAAATAATTGATTTTTCATATACTTCATAGTCATGCTAGTCTCAGATTATTTAAAGATTATCTATTCACCAGAATTTGGAAGTTAATGTATGTGTATGCTGAAGTTTGAAAGGAATAAGAAACTGCTTGTACAAATTTTACATTACCATCACAGCGTGACGATTCAGTTTGATTTATATAAAAAAATCGAATGTTTATATTAATCATGATAATTTCAGATTATGTAAAGATTATCTATACACTAGAATTAAAGTTAATTTATGTGTATGTTGAATTTTGAAAGGAATAATGTACTGCTCTTACATCACCACCGCAGCTGCGTCCTTTGAGGAATTACTTCTGTATCAGTCGTGCCAAGTTTTTTAATGTATGCTTTATACTCACTGTCATTTCATTATGACGTCACATTGCACTGTTGCCAGGATGCGCGCTGGGTGCTAGGATGCTATATTATATATATATATAATTATTAGAAGAAAGAGTCTCAAGTACGCCATGGATCCAACGATTAGAAAAAAAAATTTATTACAAAATTTTCGGTCTGCCTCAGACCTTCGTCAGTGCAAAGACAATGATGGACAATGATCATTGTCCATCATTGTCTTTGCACTGACGAAGGTCTGAGGCAGACCGAAAATTTTGTAATAATTTTTTTTTTTTTGTAATCGTTGGATCCATGGCGTACTTGAGACTCTTTCTTCTAATAATTACAACATTCGAAGTCCAACACATGGAAAATTCCAAGATGAACATATATATATATATATATATATATGTGTGTGTGTGTGTGTGTGTGCGTGTGTGTGTGACGGAGGAATGACTCGCAGACGTTGCAGTAATGTTCACCCAAAGATAATGCAGCACCCACAACGTACGAGGCCAAACCCGCTTCTGATATATATATATATATATATATATATATATATATATATATATACATGTCATATGTGTGTGTGTGCGTGTGTGTGTGTGTGTTGCACATTTCTGTTGATAACGTTTACAAACTCTTACAATAAGACCAGACTGAGTCTCCTCTAGTCCTCTTGATGATGAAGAACAGTATTTGTATGGCGACATTATTATGTAGAGTAAGCAAAGATGCTCAGCTCCCATAATTCTTGTATGTCACACGTCATTCACAAAGTTGCTGGAAAAAAAAAAAAAAAAAAAAGGTCTTCAGTTGAGTGTTGAAGGAATCAAGATTGTTACAATTCCGTTGTGGAATTGGCAGAGTGTTCAAACGAAAAGAACACTCTGTCCTATTATGTAAAGTGTATAGGGAGTGGCATCGGTGCTCCTAAGCTAGTTCGTAATTAGCTCATGTACACATCGGTACAAATGACCTTTCTTTTTTTCTCAGTTGGTTAGGTACTTCACTCGTATTAAAAGCGGCATAATGCATAAGCTTGCCCGACGTAACAATTTATAGAATTCATGTTCAAACAAAGAATGAGCTTGCGTTTAGAGCAGGTGATCAGAATACTCCATCAGTTGACAATTTAGCAGGCATCCATTTCATTGTTTTGTATTGAATGCAATAACAGCCTATTTCCTTTTATATTGCGAAATACCATTCTTGCTGTCTGGTGGATGTGCTGGCAAGTACCATTTAGATAAGGATCACATGAATAATAATCGCATCACAGATGCTTATCTCAGTGAATTTACAAACCAAAATGCCTGTTGGTACAAATGACCTTTTTCTGTTCATGCGCAAAGTGGAATTACGAATTGGTCTATCGCTGAAGTTTCAAGCATTCAGCTGCCAGCTCGACCTATTGTTTGGGTATGCAGCAGAGTTATGTATAACGATTGAACGTGAGGCTTAAGTTGTTGTTGTTTTTTTCCTCCTTTCTTTTTGAATTTTGAATACCATGGTATGTGGATGTTTAGTGCCAGAAAATAAAGACCACGAGAATGTTAACAGTACGCAGATGCCGGTGAAATATTTCGGGGATTATGTTGCGATCAGTGAATTGTATGTGATGGAACTGACGTTTACAAGAGATAGGGATGTCAGTTTCAATGTCTCGGCAGTTTCAGTGCCGTGGAATTCTTGACGTTTCATAGGGTACGTCTTCATGTAACAAAGCTTACGAGTATTATAGACGATGAGATCTTTTCATTCTGTCTGAAGGCCATGCGTACAGTGGTATCGAATCAGTCCTTGATCGTTAGTCAATAGAGGGTGCGACTCAGGAGAGCTACTAGCCGGTGGGTGTGGTCGTCTACCACACCCACCGACTAGCAACTCTCCTGAGTCGCGCCCTCTATTGACTAACGATCAAGGACTGATTCAGGCTAAAAATACGTCGCCCGCTGGACTATAATAGGGTGTGGTGGCACGGGCGCTGATCGCGGAGGTTGAGAGCAGTTTGGCGGTGAGGACAATTTTTTTGTTTCTTTTTTTTTCTGTTCCACGAAAGGATGTATAATGTTTGAAGGTTGGGTTTAAGCTGTCTTTTGAGTTTTGAAGCCAGAAAGAAAAGACCTCTGTTCCTCCCACCTCCCCCCCCCCCCCTCTCTCTCTCTCTCTCTGTCATTTTGGAGTTTGGTGACTTTAAGGCTTTTTGATTTATCATGGAAAAGTGAACAGTTGATAACATATGTCATTAGACGCTTTTAATATTGAGAAACAAAGGTGATAAAAGAACCGTCAATAACTAGAACGAAGTTAAAAGTGTGTGTCATATAAACTGAAAATAGTATTGAAAACTAGTCTGTTTTATTCTTATGGGACATCATGTATGTCACGCCACCGTACCACTAGGTGTTACAAAAATATTTCCCACTTTTGATCCTTGATATTTCGAAAACTATATATCAGATAACACTGTCATTGAAAGAGTAATAACTGAATAGTGTACAATTCAGTTAGAGGTGATTTGAACATGAAAGCATAAATCAGTTTCAATAGATCCATGATTAATTTTGAAGTTAAATTCCAGATTTTGGTCAAATTTTAGCCCGCTGTACAAAGTTGAACTTTACTCAGGAACCAATAATGTGTATGTTTTTGCTTACAATGACCCTGAACAATAGACATGAATACCACGAATGCCACCTCTCAGAGCTCTGCTGACTAGGCTCTGGTCTCTTGCTCCAAGGCACATGCATGCTTTATTCAGATTTTGATTATGATTGATTGCCCTGGGCACTGCTAGTCTGAATTAATGGCAAAGGGTAAAATGAATGCACATGAAAAATAAGCACATGTTTTCATACACTTGCTTGCATACACTACATTTCAGGATGAATAGAGACTAGCTGTCAATGTAGAATTTCTCATGAATATGTAATAGAGCATTCAAGCCCTGGCCATTGTCCAGGATCAGTGTCTGGGTGTTAGCCCCACACTCCCATACACACCAATTGACGCCTGTGTAAAGTTGAAATTTTGTATAGAGGGTTGAAAATAGAGCTAATTTTTGAATCCTAACTTAAAAATGAATCTTGAATTTAATGTAACTGATTTATGCTTTCATTTTCAAATTGCCTTCCAACAAAATTGTACACTATTCAGTTATTGTTCATATCGATGCCAGTGTTTTCTGATATCAGTTCAGTTCAGTTCAGTTCAGTTTTTATTTCTGCATTTCAAAATCAATACAAATCAACAAATCAACAAAATACTTACATAGTCATTTGCACAGCTAATATTCGTAACGTTTGGATCTTACATACATTTTCTTTTTTTCAAGAACGAATATCATATATGAAAGGAAGCAATAGGAAATGATAAAAATGAAATGCAGGGGACCATCATCATAAGCTAAGCTTGACGAGGAAGATGGCCCCAGTTAAGAGATACATAAAGAAAATCTTGCCACTCACTGAGTGGGGGGTAATTGTGCGAAGGGCACAATAAAGAGATACATAAAGAAAATATTGCCACTCACTGAGTGGGAAGTAATTGTGTGAAGGACGTGCGGTGCAGTGATGCGGTGTGCATTGTGTTGGGATGAATCTTGGTTTGTACGTTGAGTGTTATTTTGTGTATCAGTGTGATGAGGTGAATGTTACTTCAGTTATGGCCGTGAACTCATTGTTTAGGGTGTTTGTTGACCAGGTGGTATGAATATTTATGTGTCAGAAGTATACTGGATTATGAGGGTGTTTTTTAGTTCTCGTTTGAAAATGTTCAACGACGTACATTGTTTTAAATTAGGTGGTAAAGAATTCCAAATATCTGGTCCATTATGTTTTAATGATTTTTGAGCTAAAATGATTCTGGGGTTTTCGAGATGGTAATCGGACGACTGACGTGTTGGATATGAATGAACGGTGGAATTTGGAGTGAAGAAACCATCAAAAATTTTTGGAGGACAATTAAATGTATATTTATACATAAAAACAGCAGTTTGATTTTAAAGGTGTGAAGATCCTCAATTTTCAGTGTTTTTAGTTGACGAAATAGGGGATTGGATGGGGATAAGTAACGGGAATTGGTAATCAAACGTACAGCACGTTTTTGGAGGGTAAGAATTGGATTAATTTTAGTTGAGCCACAGTTTCCCCAAACGATATTGCAGTATGTGATATGTGGTAAGATCAATGCATTATATAGAATAGTCAGGGAATTTTGAGAAATGAAGTTTTTCAGTCGATATAAAATTCCTACAGTTCTTGAGACAGACGTGTGGATATTATGAATGTGATCGTTCCAAGTTAAACTCGAGTCAATTATAATTCCTACAAATTTAGTAGATCTTACTTCAGTTAAGGATAATCCATCAATATTAATATTATAACTGCTGTTAATGTTCTGTGAAGCAGTAGGTTTGAAACGTGTAAAATTTGTTTTAGAGACATTAAGGGATAATTTATTACATATAAACCATTGGGAGACTTTGTCTATTTCCGTGTTCAGAGTATTAAACAGTGTTTCGAGGTTCTCATGGGAGAAAAAAAAATATTAGTATCATCCGCAAAAAGTATGAATTTAAGAGTTTTTAATGTATTTATTACATCATTGATATATACAAGGAACAGTAGGGGGCCAAGAATTGATCCCTGGGGAACACCACATACAATATTAGAATTCGGAGATTTGGATGACTTAAATAGTACATATTGCTTTCTGTTGGATAAATAATCAATAATCCAAGAAAGTGCTAAACCACGAATACGATATCTTTTTAATTTGTAAATCAATATATCATGATCTATGGTATCAAAAGCCTTTGATAAATCCATGAAAATTCCTATAAAGTGTTTTTTATTTGCAAAAGATTCAGTAATCTTATCTAACAATTAAATTATAGCTAAATCGGTGGAATGGCCCTTTCTAAATCCAAACTGATTAGGTATAAGAAGGTCATTTACATGAAGAATGTACAGGCGTTTATGAATAATTTTTTCCAGAATTTTAGAAATACTAGGTAATAACGATATTGGTCTATAATTTGTTAAAAGAGAAGGGTCGTCTTTTCTTTTGAAAATTGGAACTACTTTCGCAATTTTTAATGAGTTTGGGCATATTCCAGAAGACAGTGAAAGATTGAAAATGTAAGATAAAGGTGTGGTTATTTGTTTGATGATTTTCTTCAGTATATAAACACTTATTTCATCATGGCCACTAGATCTACTTGGCTTTAATCTGTTAACAATCTCCAGTATTTCTTCCTCATCTGTTGGGGTAAAGAAAAGGGATTTGTCGCAGTTTGGTGGAAGAAATTCAGTAAAGTTTGAATGAACATGTTTGTTTTTTATTTTTGAAGCTAATTGGGGGCCAATATTTACGAAGTATGAGTTAAAAGCATCAGATATTTCATCAGGGTTTGTGAGTTCTTTGTTGTCATTATAAAAAACGGACGATGTTTCCTTATTATTTTTACCTGTTATTTCATATATAGTTTCCCATAAGCCATTTACGTTATCCTTTTGATTATCAAACTTATCAGAATAATACATTTTACGAGAAATACGAATCAAGTTACTGAGTATATTTCTATACTTTTTGTAATCTGTAAAATGTTTTGTATTGTGGGTAGTAATTGCCAGTTTATACAATTTATTACGGGTTTTTATTGAATTGATGATTCCCTTTGTAATCCAGGGCTGTTTGTTCTTTCTACGTGTTTTTTTCTTAACTAAAGGAATTTTTTTCGATGATAATAATATAAAAGTTTATCTAGGAAAATATCATAAGCTTTATCGGCGTTATTTTGAAGATACACTTCTTTTATTTATTTATTCTCCACTCATGGGATGGATTGCCCTGGTCAGCTAAAAGCTGGTTTTCACAGGGGTCCAACCAAAATACAAAACATGCCATCAGTACAAACAACGAATCAATCAATAATATACAACTGAAATTACATAAAAAAGCCAGAATGGCATAAGCTATACAATTTTAACTAAGGAAAAAAAAAAACCTACATACTAAGAAATTAGAAACCATATAATATAATCAACATCAAAAATCGAGGAATGGGGGTGGGGGATGGGTGAGAAAAATCGTTCTTGTACAATCTCAAATAATCTACTAATTTCGTTGACTCATTATCCTGCAAAAATAGGTATATCGGGGCTGTGATTTACGTAGCGTTTGAATGCTTCAATTGATACAATTGTTGAAGGATAATTAAGCTCATTCCAAAGTTTGGCCCCTCGATAAGATAGGGACCGTTTACCATAGTTGGTCTTCGGTTGAATGAGTTTCAATTTGGATGGGCCGGACCTTGTGCTATAAGTAGTCTGTCGAAAACAAAACATTTGATTTAAATAGGGAGGGTATAATTCATGTAATGAACGGTACATTGTACATGCTAGTTGTTTAGCCCATCTCACATATAGCCGATCTAATTTCAATGTATCATATAAATTATCAGAAGATGCATATAATCAACATTCATAACAATACGAAGTGATCTATTTTGCAGTATTTGTAATTGCGAAAGGTAAGATTTGGAGGCATTTGCCCAAACCGGACTACAATAATCAAAGTGACATTGCAAAACTGATTTATAGAATCACAAAGCAGTGTCATTACTAATATACGGCCGCAATCTCTTGAGAAGATACATACATTTAATAACTTTTTTCTTAACATGATCGACCTGATTATGCCATAAAAGGTTTTGGTCAATAACAATCCCTAAATACTTACAAGCTTCAACCTTTCTAATTTCACTGTCATCTATATAAACATGGCAATCATTAAAGAGGTTATTAACTCTTGTAGCCTTTGGCGTGAACCAATAAACATCACTTCGCATTTCTTTGGATTAACCATAAGCTTATTATCTTTTAACCAATTTGACAGACTCAACAAATCTTCATTTAATTTTCTTGTAATGTCCCTTAGATCTTTGGATGAGGTGAATAAACAAGTATCGTCAGCGTATAAAGCTAGATCACAACAGTGTGCATTATTCGGCATATCATTAACAAAAAGTAAAAATGATAATATTCTTCCTTCACTAAGTCAAGATTAAGTAATTCAATATTCTCGTCTGATTCTTTTCTGTACATTATTGGCCTGGGTTTTGAAATACTTTTGACGTTTTCAGAATAACGAAGAATAATGAATATCGGTAAATGATCAGATATATCATAATATAAGATACCATTAATGAATTTATTTACAGAAAAGTTATTTGAAAAAAATATTATCCAACAAGGTTTTAGATGTTTGGGATATTCTTGTTGGGTTATTAATATGGGAATGGAAAGCATATGAAAAAAGAATAGTTTTTAATTTTACCGCTAAAGTATCTATTTTCGTCATGTCAATATTATAGTCGCCCATAATATAAATTTCCTTATTTTCTTGTGTAATCGTGATGAGGCATTCATCAAAATTTTCTAAAAACGTTTCGGTTTTATAATTTGGTGGCCTGTATATAACACCAATTATCTTATTTTGCATTTTATCATTGATGATTTCCACAAACAGGCTTTCACAACCTTCAATATCAATATCAGTTCTTATTTTTACTCGCAATTCGTTATATATATATAAATAGGGCTACCCCTCCCCCTCTACCTCTCTTACGATCAGAGCGAAATATTTTATATCTATCAAGGCTAAACAAATTTGGAGACGTGTGCCCTAGCCAAGTTTCAGTTATACCGATTGCGGAAAAGGGAAAATTTTGTAAAGAAAGAAGTAGTTCAAATGAATCAAAATTTTTGTTTAAGCTTCTAGCATTCCAGTAGAATAAGCTAAAATCTTTAATGGGGTTATAATTAGTGTCAACATTCCTATTTGTGGAATTACTACGGGAATTATTAACATGACTTGCAGTGGAATCAAGTGAAGATTTGAACATATTATTGAAATCCGAGATAGTGTAGTATTTACTGTGATTACTTATGATACCCTGGTCAGGATGATTGTTGTTATGAGCCATTATGAGGATTTGAGTGGAAAGTTGAGAATGGTTGTTCTGGGTCCATGTATTTTTGTGTAGTACGTTGCAATGTCTGTGCGTGAATGTAAATGTGAGTGTGTGCATATGTGGGGGTGTGCAGTGCATGTGAGTTGATAATAACAATAATGATACTGATACATTTTTACGTTATACAATAGAACAAATGTTACATCATATAGTCTCGCTAAATTTATGTCTACAAAAGTAAATGGAATCCTCCTACACTTAACGTTGGTGAGGTAAATTCGTATGCGTAATATGAAATAACAATGATTATAAAAGAAGACAAGGCGCTTATATGGTAATAACAGAAATATAATTACTCCAATAATAGCATACGAACGAGGTGTTCTAACAGTTAAGGTAAAAAATTAGATTGGTTGTTTTACAGAGTCATGCTGACAAGCCCCTTCGAACGTCTATGCATTTACGTAGAGATAGTTTGTGAAGGTGAGACATGAAGGAGGAATGTACATCTGGAGGAAAATTCTTGTGTCAAACTACAATGAAAGGGTTCACAAGTTTACAAGAGTGCAAACGGAACATTCTTGAGTGATTTATAACTGTGCACGGACACTGTTTTGACAAAAATAAAGAATTCATTCTGTATACATTATCTACTGGTAGTTTAGGAAAATCCAGACCAATTGAATTTGTCCCGATCGTCAAAAACATCAGCCGTTTGTTTATCTTATACGAAATTTTTAGAATTTGATTTAAATGTAAGCTGGTATGTTGTTTAATTCGTCAGAAGCGGAAATAAATGATACTCTGCTGATCAATAGTGCTCTATGGGGAAGAAGTTCAGTTAAAAAAACAAAACAAACAAACAAAAACAAAAACAAAAACAAAAACAAAAAAACAAACCAAGATGCGGCCAACTGATGTCATTGTCAATATCAAGGTTGAAAGGTAAGTGCAGTCTAGGTATAATCAGATATGCACGTAAATAGAAAGTCTTTCCGTTAATGCAGCGGCATATGAATTATAGTTTTTGAACTATTAAGGATCAAAAGTGGGATTTTTTTCATAATTCGTATGAATTATAGTTTTTGAACTATTAAGGATCAAAAGTGGGATTTTTTTTGTAACACCTAGTATAATGAGATTTTCTTCTTCTTTTTCTTCTTCTTCTTCTCCTCCTTCTTTTAGTATGTTAAACTGTGCTCGAATGCTACAAGTTTTGATACAGAACGTACACTGTACCGCATGTCCCAAAAAAAAAAAATTACAACGGGCCCCTCCGCAATGATATCTGTAAAAATATTGAATCTATCTAAATACAAATTCAGGGTATGAAACTATAACTCATTGCCCACATTTTACAGAAAACCCCATTCGATTTGCTTCAGTGGTCAAAGAGAAATGAAGAATTTTGTAGAGGATGTCAGGAATCTCTTCCCTCCAAGTTGTGTCTATTAATTGTATTCACACACAAGATCATCGAAGTGCTAAACTTGGAAGAATCAGACTCATGACATGCTTTACAACAATCCACATATCTCTGTGAGCGCTTAACCAAATCGAATGGGGATTTCTGCAAAGCAGAGCTAAAATGTTATATTTTAAGACCCTGAAGTAGCATTTAGACAATTTAATCATATTGGGTGTTTTTGGGGACATACTGCTGTATGTCCCCCCCCAAAAAAAAAAAAAATACAATCAGATTTTCGATTTTACAAGAAGAGATTTTACAAGAAATAGGAATGTCAAATTCAGTGTTTTAGAATTGGTGAAGACCCATGAGGAGTTTATTCATGCAACCAGCTTATGACAGACAATGAAATGTTCTCTTTGGATATGTTAAAATCTATCCAAATGGCACAAAATTTGAAAATTATATGCAGTTTTTATTGTGCAAAGGGAGTACATAGTGCTGGTGCTGATTGCTGAAATTTTGAGCATTTCGGCGGTCAGGATAACCCCGTGGATTCTGGTGTTTGTTTTTGTTTTTTTTTCTTCTTTTTTTTCCATTCAAACGCAATTATGTCCGAGGCTCAAATCCTGATAATTATATCTGATCACTATTCTGAAGTTATTCAACCAGGAATAAAATATGTTTCAGACTTCAATGACAGAAATACTGAATTTTCGTCATTTTTTGTACACGATCAATGGAAAATTGTGAGGTTATGAGGTCAGCTCACTCATTTGCATATTCATATCCACTTTACAAGAACTGTTTCGCAGAAATTAGCAAAACTTCAAAATTTCATGACACCCTTATTTTCATCCGATTTCAGTCAAATTTTTACCACTGAACTCGTAAGATTTCACTCTTTTTTATCAGACTAACTTATTTTTGGACTGGAATACCTCTTGAAGTATTAGTATGGAAGTGCCCGGAGCCACAGGAAGGGAGGGTGGGATGGGAGGGGTAGAGAATTAAATGATGGGAAGGATGAGGATGGAGGGGGAGCGGTAGAGAGGGGTGGAGGACATTGGTTTCAACCACTGGATGGGGTGGGAGAGGCAAAATGGAAATAGATTCCATTTGAGTGCTTTATTTATGTGTCAAGATTTCTTTTTTTAAGAATATTTTGGTTCGCTGAAAAGTACAGCTGGATTTGATTTCACTGATTATTGCTGTATTATGTAAAGCTGATTTGTGTTCATTGAAGTATGTATGTATTTTTATTTCTCATTTATTTGAACTGAATATGGAATCAAAAAAGATTATGGAAAAACAAAAAAATCTAGTCCTACCAGTCTATATACTTCGTATACTCTACTCGTACCGTACCATCCTACGCACCCCGCGCACTTGACACTCCACGTCCATATTGTGGACAGGTACGTACGTATTAGATGTACAGTACAACACAGTAGATAACAGAAAGCGCAGATCCTATCCTAAGTATGTGGAGCCGAGAAAGGTGCAAACGCCGGGAAATGTGCAAACGTCTTGCCGGGAAATGTGCCAATCTCTAATCATCGACGGGAAATG
Organism: Diadema setosum; assembly: GCF_964275005.1. NCBI lineage: Eukaryota > Metazoa > Echinodermata > Echinoidea > Diadematoida > Diadematidae > Diadema > Diadema setosum. Next base: position 11,500,940 of record NC_092698.1, read on the forward strand.
TGCAAACGTGACGCCGGGAAATGTGCAAATGTTCAATTTTGCCGGGAAATGTGCAAACCGTTCATTTCACCTATATTATGTATAGATAGAAGAGAAACTCTCAGTCAAACCTGTGGATGAATCACTACTACCTTTACCACATGTCCTTGCCACCACCTGTCTATAGCGACCACCTGTCTTTTTTTAAAAACATTTTCTTGTATACCCCACAACGGATTTTCACCAGATTTGGCAGATAGCATCTTATTATAGTGATATAGTCGTAATTTCTTAAAATGAGGGCCCCCCCCCCCCCTTGGGGTTGAAGCCTCAGCGGCCCTGAAGATTTTTTTTCTTCTGCCGAACCGAAAAAGATAGAGCTAAGTTAGTGCTTTGAAGACATTCATGACTGAAATTTCATTTTTTGATATGGCGGATAGATGGGTGCTCTGATTTGGGGGGGGGGTGTGACGCAGAGGAGGTGGATTGTCCACATTTTCAGCATCTTCTCGATAAATCTCACGACAGATTATCACTAAACTTATCAGATAGCGTCTTTACGGTGATATTATCTTTATTTGTTAAAATGAGCCCTCCCCCCCCCCAATCGCAGGGGGGGGGGGAGGAAGATGAAGCTTCAGATCCCTAATCTGAAATTTTTTAATCTTCTTCTGTCAAACCGGAAAAGACAGAGGTAAGTTAGTGATATGAAGACATTAATTTCACGTCTGATTATGGCGAATCCAGGGGTGCCCAGATCGGGGGGGGGGGGGGTTGATGGGGAGGAGGGGGATTTTCCACATTTTCAGCTTCTGCTTTAAAAGTCTATGACGGATTTTCATCAAAATTGGCAGATAGCATGTTTATGGTAATATTAACGGATCTTAATTGACAAACAACTACCAGATAATTATTATTTTTGCAGTCATGTCAAGATGTCATCACACATTAGCAATATGTACTGTAGACCTATTGGGAGAATAATCATATAATATTGACTGGCCTTGAGGGAGATAGCAGAAAATATTGCCCAAACTGATAGAATATTGCCAGAGTCGAAGACGAGGGCAATATGGTTTCAATTCAATTCAATTCAATTCTTTCTTATCTTTCTTACGTAAGATGGCGGAGTGAACGAACGTAGTTCTGGCGTGCACTTGACTTTTACTTCCCCGGAATTCACATACACCTCACTTTTTCACATCTCTACCGAGAATGATGTCTGAACGTGAGAAGGAAAAGAGAGACTTCAATCTTCGAAAACAAACTGGAAATAAAACTCGCTCAAAAACCAAGCCAAATGAAATAGAAACTGAAGAAAATGCGACTGGCGTGTCTTCTCGTGATGAATCGCCAGATCCCTCCGTACGGCCCAAGGAACCCAGCAATCCTAGCGGCCCCGCCCAGCAGGCTACGAAGGACCAGAGCGAACCGTCCATACGGGAGCTTATGTCCATGATGACTGATCTGAAAGAAACTATCACAATAAAAATGGACACTGTCCTTTCGGAAGTGGTTTCCTTTAAGAGAGACCTAGCTGAAATCAAAAGGAACATTACAGAAATGGAGCACAGCGTAGCTGACACCTCGGATAGGATCGCCGAAGTTGAAGATAATAAGTTGTACGGCCATATCGTGTTTTCTGTCACTGGTGACATCTTTTAACACGTACCCTAATATCAGACCGCTTGCACGCTTCCGTGATTTTGAATGAAAGCTATTGTTCTGTGCGTGCGAAGCTCCCCTCATACAAGAGGCAAGCGGTGACAGATTTCCAACACGCATTTCCCTATTGATACACTATCTCCTGACGGGACGATGAATGCTCAGACACTTTAACTTTTATTTGTAAGTAAAAATTCTCATAGGAAACTCTCTATATACTGATCGTGGAATATGTCACCAGCCCGTATTAACTGCATCCAAAATGCCATAGGTGGTGACAAATTCTACGATCAGTATATAGGAAACTCTCGGCAAACTCTCTATATACTGATCGTGGAATTTGTCACCACCTATGGGATTTTGGCTGCAGTTAACACGGGCTGGTGACAAATTCCACGATCAGTATATAGAGAGTTTACCAAGTCTCCTTACACTAAATAAGTCGTGGATTGTGATCTATTTTATTCATGTTGGATAAGATAACATTCTAAAAGTGGCAGAGTGGTCTTGAAGAGAAGGGAAAAGTGGGGTTGATGGAAAATAAACAGGTTAATTACGATTTATTTAGTTCGGAAGTGGTATGGAGACAAATTCCACGAGCAGCGCGAGTTTATCGAGAGTCGCGGATGTCACCGCCTATAGGAACGCCACGCAGTAAACACGAGCTGGTGACAAATTCCACGATTAGTTATACTAATCGTGGAATTTGTCACCGCTTATGGGATTTGGACGCCAGTTAACACGGGCTGGTGACAAATTCCACGATCAGTATATAGAGAGTTTCCTACTGTGATTCGTATATGTTGGATAGGATAACATTCTGAAAGTGGCAGAGTGGTCTTGAAGAGACGGGAAAAGTGGGATTGATGGAATAAACAGGGTAATTACGATAGGTTTAGTAGGAAAGTGGTGGTGACAAATTCCACGATCAGTAAATAGCGAGTTTCCTACTCTGATTCGTTTATGTTGGATAGGAGACATTCTGAAAGTGGCAGAGTGGTCTTGAAGAGAAGGAAAAAGTGGGGTTGATGGAATAAACAGGTTAATTACGATTTATTTAGTTCAGGAGTGGCCGTAAATTCAACGACAGAGAGTTTGGTCGAGAGTTTCCTGGTATTATCTAGGGCCTATCGCGGAATCTGTCACCGGCTATAGGAACGCCACGCAGTAAACACGGGCTGGTGACAAATTCCACGATTAGTTATACTAATCGTGGAATTTGTCACCGCCTATGGGATTTGGGTGCCAGTTAACACGGGCTGGTGACAAATTCCACGATCAGTATATAGAGAGTTTCCTACTGTGATTCGTATATATGTTGGATAGGATAACATTCTGAAAGTGGCAGAGTGGTCTTGAAGAGAAGGGAAAAATGGGGTTGATGGAATAAACAAGTTAATACGATAGGTTTAGTAGGAAAGTGGTAGTGACAAATTCCACGATCAGTATATAGAGTTTCCTACACTGTATGTTGGATAGGAGACATTCTGAAATGGCAGAGTGGTCTTGAACAGAAGGGAAAAGTGGGGTTGATGGAGTAAACAGGTTATAATTACGATAGGTTTAGTAGGAAAGCGGTGGTGATAAATTTAATCCCTATCAATGCATCCTATCTAACATGGATAAATCAGAACACAATCCACGACTTATTTAGTGTTTGAAGGTCAAGGAATTTCTCTTTAATACTGATAGTGGATTTGTCACCGCGTATGGGATATTTTGATGCAAGCTAGGAGCATATGGGCTGATTGTGATCTATGAGTCGTGTTGTATACTAGTATTGTGATTCGCCTATAATATTATGTGCACATGGGATAGCAACATTCTAAAAGTGGCAGAGTGATCATGAAGACTGAGAAGGGAAAAGTGGGGTTGATGGAATAACTGGTTAATTACGATTTATTCAGTACGAAAAGTGATGGTGACAGAAATCACGTAACAGTTGACTTGAAATGAGATCGCGCAACAGTCGACGACTTGAATAATTTAAACGCATAATCATGCTTGAGATCGCGCAACGAACGAGCGATTTGAAAGGTTGCCAATCGCGACCCCCACCGTACCGATCAACTGTGATTGCGTGAGTACGAGTCACTTTAATCAGCGCAATACGCGAGCTCTATACTAGCTGTCAAAGGCGAAGTTGTCCGGCCGTGGAAATTTGTCACTGGTGACAAATTTCACGATAATGCCAAGTTGGGCCCAACCTGAGAAAAGAAATAGACAAAGTACGATATGATCTGGAAGAAAAAATGCTGCTCTACGAGATTCACAACAGGAAACTAAATCTACTCATATACAGCGTCACCCCACAAAGCAACGAAAATGTCTACGAAGCAGTCTACACTGTCTTCGCAAACCTCCTTGGGGTTGCCCAGGACCAGGTGGAGAAAATAGCTCTTACCAATGCACACCGAGTGCCTCGCACGAGGAATCTCAGGGAAAACCAGAGTGACTGAGCGAACAACCCCCGGACCCCATCATTGTCCGATTCAGCCGAATGGTGAACCGCGGTATAGCGTTCTCCGAGCTTTCGAGAGGCCGGTACAGCGAGAGGACCCGCCAAGAGCGGCCGCACCCGGAGCTGCTTCACCTGGCGCCACCAAAGTCTCCAACGAACGGATCACGATCCGTTCTGATCTACCCCCGAGTATGAAGCGAGAAAGAGGCAGGCTCGCAGCCATCGCGTACAAACTTCGACAGCAGCAGAAAGTATCCACCAGAATCATCATCAACAAAACCAAAGTCATCCTCCAAACTAGGAAAAAGCAAGAAGAGGGACGTCCAGATCCTTGGTCGACCTACAGTGAGTCAGGAAAGTAAAAAAGAAAATGAATTAATATTGGAAGGGAAAAGAACAGGTTAGCATTTTTACATATGTCAATGTATGTCAAGCTTTCATCTTCTTTTACTATGTTTATAAATGCAACTTTATTGTTTTGTTTCATAAATTGAATCTATTGATTACAATAATTTTGAATCTGATAATGATGGGACAAAAAAAAAAAAGTTCCTGTCATTTTTAGTAATAAACAAATAGACTTAACTATAGAGATTGATGAATTATCTTTTGTAAGTATATATGATAACTTAATTTGTGAACTTAAGTTTTATAACTTCCATTTCTATTTCTTTTCTGACAAAAAATAATCGTATCCCTCCCTTTTCTGAAACTGTGCCTGACAAGGGTTAATTGCACAGTAACTTATCATTGAGTTCATAAATAATATTACTCTAATAAATATATATTGGAATAGTCGATTTAGTTTGTTAAGTGTTTTCTTATAAAGCTGAGTATTATTTTGCCTTTTTGTTCATTGACTGTATCGATGTATACATTGGCAAAAAAAAAAATAACATTCTCATGAAGCCGAGTTTTATTTTGCCTTCCTGCTCATAGACGTTATTGATGCATACATCGGCCAAAAAAAAAAAAGTGCCTCATATCAATTGGTTATATTTTCAAACGACTTCCCTTTACCAGATCATTCAATCTGCAGCTTATTACAGGGGTCATAAATCCACATTTCTACAGCGTTGTTACTGCCCTAAAACATGGCATAAGTCTTACACTCAATGATTTTGCTCTCAATTCCCTCCTCAGTCTATATCCCTATACAACCCTTTGATTTCCTCCTGATTTTATTTGCCGAAATACTTTTCTGTCAACACCATAATATTATGTTCCCGTATGGACCACATTATTCCGCTAATAGCTACGCGCATTTCCTTATTTTTTCAATGCTCAGAGTGGTCATTGTAGTAGCACAAATACCAATGGGATGTTGTGTGATCTACGTCTTTGTTTTGCATATTATGCATAGTCGCATACCTTTTATACGCTTCTATTACAGTCAACAAACATTCATCTTTCAGGTGGCATTGCCATTTTTGTTTCCTTTTCTGATGTGTGGCAAATTGTAACGTTTATACTGCACTGAACTGTGACAAAACATATAAATACATGCTGGTTGCATACTCTTTGCATTTATTGTTTGCTTCTAATCCATAATTATATAAAGAATTCTCCCCCCCCCCCAAAAAAAAAATAAAAAAATAAAAAAAATAAAAGATAATAAAATAAATAAATAAATAAATAAATAAAATCAATAAATGAATAAATAAGATAATAATGATAATGATAAATAAATAGATAAATAAATAAATAAAAATGAAAATCTTCCCGAAATTGAGTTAACCAACAATTTTTTTTTTTCAATTTGCAAACCGGATATTAAAACAATAGTGTATTATGCCACGATCCCTTTCGGTTAAGGATACCAGCCTGACCTATCATTCAATATTACAGTCTTGACTTGTATGCTAAACTGTGCATTAAGCATGCTGTTTGTTCACGTTCTTATAAAGTTACAAATATTTCTTTCGCAAATGAGCATACACCTGCTCATATACCGGTTTTGACCGACTGTAAACTTCCCTAATGCAGTGGCGACCTAAGTTGGCTGCTCAGCTCGCTGAGTTGACATAGTCTATTACATTTGGCGCCACTTGCAGCGTGATTTAGTCTCATGAATTTGTCTTATGCCTATATTCATGTACACTAATGATTGGTAATGGTTTATCTTTTTTTTTTATGAAACTTCTGAAATGCTGTTCCCCCTCCTTTTAGTTTGCTTTTTTTTTTCTTCTTCATGCTTTCGAACTGATGTTTTTACGATACGGCATATTTTTTTTGTCTGTCTCTAGCATGCTCGTATATAATGTACTGGTTTGCACCTGTCACATTCCTGATACCCTGGTAACGAATTGGCCGCTCAGCTCGCTGAGCTGGCTTACAATGGCTTGTAGTCGTTGCCATTTTGTCACCACTTCCTTTTGTCACACGATTCGTGGTTGGTAAAATACATGTACATTAACGGTTGAAAAATGCTCTAAGCACAATCAAAGACGTTGTCCGCCGCCATATACAATAACGGTATGGATTCTGCTAAAATCTTTTTAAAGTTATTAAAAAAAGGATACAAATTTTATGATATTATAATGATCTCTTCTGCAATATGAGCACATGCTCCCATGCTGGATTTCACTGTCTATATAATAATTGCCTGATACATGGTGCTGACTGATTTTGTAATTTAAATTGGCTGCTCAGCCTACTGAGTTGACAGATAGTCTGTTGTCGTTTTCTCTCTGGAGCCGCTTGTGGCGCAATATTGTCACATAGTTTGTGACTGGTCATGTATTGCTATATGGTTGAAAACGTTTCATACGCATTATTCATTATCAATATACCAGAGCCGTAAAGATTCTGCTAAAACTATTTTAAAAAAACGTGTTTTTTTATATCAAAGTTATCTTTAAAAAAGATGGTATTGGCCGACATGCCGCTTGCCGTTAATTTCAGCTAAAAGTAAAAAGAAACATTCAAGACAACACTCTTCCGTTCTCTGAACCATTATGACTGTCATTGTCAGTGTTGAAAGTTTATTTCTAAGTTTAATTATTGGAAAAAAATAACTATGTTTTGCATACAAGATATTCCACTGATGGTTCATTAGGCAGTAACCACCCTACTGGATAGGTTCACCGACCTATCATATTATCCAATCTCAACATTTACTCTTTATGCTTCATGCACTTTGAAATGCTGTTTATTTTCATTTTTATGCTGTTATGATTCTCTGTCGAATCAGGAGCACCTGCTCACATGTAAATGTATACTGGTTTTGCCCGGCTACTTGCCTGACATGCCTGAATTGGTTGCTCAGCTCACTAAGACGACAGGTATTTAGTAATCAGCTGTTATTTTGGCGCCCTCTATAGTGCAATTATAACACATTGTTTGTGGAGGGTTAACAACACTTAGAAGATCTGTCTAAGCTATCATGCACCATCTCCCATTTATATAAAAATGGCATGGATCCTGCTAGTACTATTTAAATTCTGGTTTTTTCTCCTACTTCTGACTGTATAATGAAAGTTCATCAGTAATGGCACAGTCCGAAATACCCCCTAACATTATTTTAATTTGAAATAATCCACAAATAAACCTTCCCCGGGTTGTACTTGTTGTAATTTTGAAGCACTCTGGCACTGTGATAGTTCTGTTTATAATCTAAGCCACCGTATTTTAAAGATCACAGAACAGTTATATCATTAAATCAAAGCCTATGCTTCATGCATTGAATTATTTTCCACAGTACATTTTTGTGACATTCAAAATATATTTTTCCTACAATGAGCACATTTAAGCATTCGATTTGCTGGTTGTCTACATTTTTATGATGTTATAACTATCTCTTTTGTAATATGAGCATATGCTCATAAGCTAGGTTTTTTCACTGGCCACTTGACTGATGTATAATGCTGACTTGAATTGGTAATTTAATTTGGCTTCTTAGCCTACTGAGTTGACATAAATAGTCTATTAATGCTTTCATTTTGGAGCCACTTATGGCACAATTTACCACATGGTGGTGACCGGTCATGTGCTGCTATGGGTGAAAATGTCTCACACGCATTATCCGCTATTTATAACAGAGCGGCAAGGATTCTGCTAAAACTATTAAAATACTGTCTTTTTCCTTAATATTTCAAAGTAATAAAAAATGGCATTGGTCGATCCACCGTTTGTCATTTTTTTTTATCAAAAAAGAAAATAAAAGAAAAGAAGAAACATTAAAGACAATGCTTTTAACGTTCTCTGAACCAATGGTGACTGATTTGGTAATTTTAATTGGTTGACGTTGACCGTTATGTCATTGTGAGTTTAAAGTTTATTCCCAAGTTGATAATTACTATAAAAAATATAATAAAATAAAATAAAAACAAAAACTGACTGTGATCTGTAATAAGGTATTCCAATGACAGTTCATTAAGCAGTAACCACCTAACAGGCTAGGTTCACCGACCTGACACATTATCCAATCTCTCCATTTACTGCTTATCTATGCTTCATGCACTTGAACTGCTGTTTGTCCACATTTTCATGCCGTTATGATTCTCTGTCGCATTGCGAGCACCTGCTCACATATAAACGCATACTGGTTAAACCGGCTACTCGCCTGAAATGCCTGAATTGGTTGCTCAGCTCACTGAGACGACCGGTATTTAATAGTCAGCTGTTATTTTGGCGCCCTTGTAGTGCAATTATATCACGTTGTTAGTGGATGGTTAACAACACTTCGAAGATCATTCTGTCTAAGCTATCAAGCACTTTTTCCCATTTATATATATATATATATATATATATATATATATATATATATATATATATCTCGAGTCAACAGAACAATCAATCCTACTGGAAATCATAAATGTGGAAACAAACGATGTCAAATATGCGCTCACCTAATCACAGATACAGATATCAAACTTGGCTCCGGCCACACCCTCCATCCGACGTCAGGGGACTGCAACAGCAAGAATGTAGTATACAGCCTTACATGCAAACAATGTCCCCTGGCTGTCTACATCGGAGAAACAACAAACTTCAGACAACGATTCAACAATCACAAAAGCACCATAATTAGAAGTCAAACACAACATCCAGTCGCACAACACTTCAACAAAACAAATCACACACTAACAGATCTACAATGTTGCATTTTATACAAGGACATGGAAGCATTTGAAGAAAGACACGTGAAAGAACTAAAAACAATCATCCGCACACGGAGCTTCCAGGGACAGGGCATGAACGTAGATCTATCATGGCTCACGAACTACACTTTTTACAAGTAGGTGCGCCGCTTACTGTTGTATGTTCTCCCGTTTACCCCGCTGCAATAGGTCTTATCATTATATTGCTTGAGTGATATAATGCTGACGCTCCTTTTAACCATTTCTTAGAACCAGTCTTTTTTTCCACTCCGAGACGTATTGTGACGTATCTATTTAATCAAAAGAAGAAAAATATGATTTTTCACATATTTCATATTCATGCTATAGTCTCAGATTATTTAAAGACTATCTACTCACCAGAATTTGGAAGTTAATGTATGTGTATGCTGTTCAGTTTGAAAGGAATAGTAAACTGCTTGCACATATTTTGCATAACCATCAGTGTGACGACGATTCAGTTTGATTTTAAAAATCGAATGTTTATATTAATCATGATAATTTCAGATTATGTAAAGATTATCTATACACTAGAATTAAAGTTAATTTATGTGTATGTTGAATTTTGAAAGAAATAATGCACTGCTTTTACATTACCACCGCAGCTGCGTATTCAGAGGAATTACTTCTGTATCAGTCGTGCCAAGTTTTTTCATGTATGCTTTATACTCATTGTCATTTCATTATGACGTAACATTGCACTGTTGCCAGGATGCGCGCTGGGTGTTAGGATGCCTAGCATTGATGCGTTAAAGCGCGCATCCTTGGTAACACGGTTGCAATATATTGTTATGGCTGAATTTTGTTATTGTTCTCTCAGTATCAACAATTGAGAAAGGGCGACGAGACGCTCGAAAATTTGTGTGAAGAAATAAACCGTTGGTGAATACAGCATGAACTTTGTTGCAGCTTTGTTACTTACACATACATATATATATATATATATATATATATATATATATATGTATGTATAGCGAAGAATCAAGAAATAAACTAGTAATGCATTATTTCGCCAATAAGAATGAGTTTATTGAGCAACTCAAATTTTCGGTGGCCTCCACCTTCTTCAGGAGTCTCGACGGGGGATGTCCATACCAAAACATAAATTGAACATGAAGAGCGCGCACTCATACACAGAATTGGTTGCTATGAGAGTGCGTACCCTTTACAGTGATGTTGCCATGTAGACGCAATGTAGTCAAGGTACCCCACGCATAAGGAGGAGGACATTGACATGTTTATTACGTAACAATGGTGTTAAATTACTTTGTATTATCACATGTTATGATATCGACATATGTACTCATCAACGTACCATAAGTTACAAAATTAGGTTAAAGAACGCTCCAACAATTAAAATGTTTCATTACTTAAAATACAAAAATCATCGGTAGGCAGAAGTTGGTATAATAATTCCTGTTAAGAAACAGATGAAATCATCAATTACAAAAACCACAGTTCGGTGTCTCGCTGAAATCTAAACAGATTTGAACATGCAAGTGTGAAATTGATTGACTCATACAACTGAGTGATAGGATGACAGTGTGAATCCATCAACAGAAAATAATACAAAATAAGAGTAAATTGATTATTAAGATGGAGACATGATATTCGCTATAATTCGTCATAATCTCAGACAGAATAACCAACAAATTTCTCTATCACAACACCAGTGGTAGTGAAACAGTTATCAATTAGAAAGATATTTTGCAAAAAATATCTTATAATCCTCATCATGACTTATTCCTCTCTTTAACGGAAGAATGAGTAACCGTTTAGAATGGATAAATCCCTGTTCAACCCTTCACCTTGAAAGCTCTTACTCTTCACGATTACTCGTAACTCGGCGAGTTTTCTTTCCTCTGCTGATGTGTAATCTCCCCCGAAAATGCACACTCTGACATCCTTCAATGAGTGGCCGGGGAGGTTGAAGTGTTTAGCAACGGGAAGGTCGTTCCGATTTTTCAGGATGGACGATTTGTGATTATTAAAGCGCATCCGGAATTTGGTGCTGGTCTCACCGATATAGATAGCGTGAGGGCATTGTGCACAGTGGCGTATCTAGGGAAAACGGCGCCCGGGGCAAGCACGAAAATTGCGCCCCTAATTTCTGAAAAAGTGTTCAACCCCAACCCCAACCCCATCCCGGTAGGAACTTTAAACAAAGTCCACATGATGCTTTTTCAAGCACTTAAAAGGGACCTTTTGAGGGTGACTTAAATGTAATAAATTTTGATAGATTTTGGCGAGCGAGCGCAGCGAGCGAGCCGAAAATTTTTGTATTTCAGCTTACAAAACATGGAATTCTTGTCATTTTTTGCTTACCAAATCTTACAATTCTAATCAAGATATAGTGACGGCCTTATAGATAACGATTTATACCAAAAAACTGAGGACTTTAAAAAATACTCTAAATTAGTGCGCGCGAGTGAGCTGAAATTTGTAAATGTCCTCGTCATCATCACGTATTGTATAAATTTCGTATAAATTTTGGCGAGCGAGCGCAGCGAGCGAGCCGAAAATCTCTGTATTTCAGCTTACAAAACATGGAATTCTTGTCATTTTTTTGCTCATTGAATCTCATAATTATAGTGACGACCTTACAGATAACGATTTATACCAACAAACTGAGGACTTGAAAAAATACTCTAAATTAGTACGAGCGAGTGAGCCGAAATTTGTATATTTCCGCGTCATCATTATACGTTTTGTTCTTATCTTGTTTGATTTGTTGTTTTTTTGCGCCCCCCCCCCCCCGTATGTTCGAAACCGTTGACGCCGTCTTTTGATCCAATTGGCGATCGCTTCAGAACGAATGAAATTGCAGCCGCTGCTCCGTGAAACATTTTGCCTGCTAAATATAAAATGACATGTGTGAACACAATAGACACTGTCATTTTGTCACCATCACGTTTTGTTCTTACCTTCTTTTTTATATAAATTTTGGCGAGCGAGCGCAGCGAGCGAGCCGAAAATTTTTGTATTTCAGCTCACAGAACATGGAATTTTTGTGTGAACACAATAAACATTGTCATTTTGTCCGCGTCATCATCATGTTTTGTTTTTATCTTGTTTGATTTGGTTTTCTGCCCCCCCCCCCCCTCACCATTCTCCCTCCCCCTTCCGGGCGAGTTTTTTTTTTCCTTCTTCTTCTTCTTTTTCTTCTTCTTTTCTTTTTTTCTTCTTCTTCTTCTTCGTTTTTTTCCTTTTTTTTCCTTCTTCTTCTTCGTTTTTTTGCGCCCCCAAGGAGTGGCGCCCGGGGCACGTGCCCCTCTTGCCCCCCCCCCCCCCAGATACGCCACTGATTGTGCACACATCAGACAATACAGTACATTACTGGAATCGCAGGTAAGTCTCTGTGGACGGAGGGTGACATTGTTGGAGATTTTCACCCTAGTGTCAGTAATAAGGTGTTTACAAATTTGGCACCTAGGCTTAGCACATGGTGTGTTACCACTCGGTGGTAAAGGTGCTGGGAGTTTTTTTTTTTTTTTTTATAATAATAATTGTTTTGGATATAAACTCCAAATTTTATTGTCCAAGAATGGAAATTCATTTTGCCCAGTTTGGTACTTACAAGCAATTTTCTGAGATTTGGGGGCTGACGCTGGGCGTGCAGAGGTTGATCTCCAACAAGTTTCCCTAACTAGGGGTCGAGTGCCAGTGTAGGCCATTCTTGTCTGATTTGTTTCACGAAAGATGTGGTAGCATGGTGGTAAGTGGTCACGAATGGAAGGCGTGCCTTGTTTTCCTCCAAATTAGTTTTGTTGAGGAGAACTCTTCGGGATTTCCCTTTTACTCTACGAATTGCATTCCTGATCATTTTTGGAGGATATCCTCGTTTGAGGAATTGTCTACCAAGTGTAAGGATCTCTCTGTCAAACATATCCTCGTCCGAGATGATTCGGCGGAAGCGAAGCATCTGACTATAAACAATCGATTGTTTGATGTGGTGTGGGTGAAATGAGTCAAATCTCAAATATGAGAAAGAGTCGGTGGGTTTACGGTACACGGATGTTTGTAGCGTTTGGTTGTCCTGGTCTATCGACACCAATACGTCCAGGAAATGGACCTTCTCCTGTGAACTTTCCATTGTGAATTTGATGCTTTGATTGCATGAATTGAATGCCTGGTGGAAAGCAGCCAGTTCTTCAACAGAGTGATCCCAAATTATAAATATGTCATCAATGTAACGAACATATACCGTAGGCTTCTGAGGATAGCTTGACAGAAATTCCTCCTCCAGGGTAGCCATGAAAATGTTGGCGTACGCCGGTGCCATCTTAGTTCCCATGGCAGTGCCCTTTTTCTGTAGATAATACTTGTCGTCGAACTGGAAAAAGTTGTGTTTCAGAATGAATTCTGTCATTTGAGCTAATGTGTCTACATCTACAGCCTCGTCCTCATTAGCATGGTCACGGAGGAAGCGGCGTATTGCTTGTACACCGTCCTCATGTGGGATGTTAATATACAGACTTTGAACATCCATGGTGACGAGTGTCGAACCAGGGGCAACTTGAACCGATTCTATCTTTTGTAAGAAGTCCGTCGTGTCTTTGATGTAACGCTTGATTCTCGGTAAAAATGGTTGAAGTTTCTCGTCAACAAATTGAGACATTGGTTCAGTAAGGGAACCGACACTGGACACAATGGGTCTGCCTGGTGGGATTATCGCATGTTGTTTGGCTGCTGCAATGATAGAATCGGAACTTGCTGCTTCCTGTTTAGTTACACTCGTCACCATCTTAGGAAGCTTGTGTACTTTAGGTAAGAGGTAAAATTGACTAACCCTAGTCTTCTCAGGAAGAGATATGTTATTACCTGTCAAATGCTTAACACATTCCGTAGCCTTCTCACGAAATTTATCAGTGGGGTCCTCTGACAGAGGTTCATAGTAATTATTATCTGACAACTGTCGCACTGCCTCAGAATGGTAATCCTGAAAGTGCTGAATTACCACAGCGCCACCTTTATCGGCGGGCTTGATAATAATCTCATTATTGTTCTTGAGTGATTTTATAGACTCACGTCTTATCTTGTCGGTTTTACTGAGCTCTGGTTGCCGGACGTCTCGGAGAAAGTTGTCAAGATGACGCTGGACGTTAGAAGTGAAAGCGTCGATGTGGGAGTTTCTTCCCGGCGGCGGAGTCCACTTAACTTTGGCTGTGGATGGTTTGTGTAGCTTGTTCGGCTGCTTGTTAGCGTTGTTGTCGTTGTCGGAGAAGAACTCTCGCAGCTTGATTCGTCGGTTGAAATCTGCCGTATCTTGACATAGCCGAATGCCATCAAGGGGTTGAGGTGGGCAGTACGACAGGCCAAGTTGTAGAGTCTCCTTCTCTTCCTGTATCAGCTCGTAGGACGACAGATTGATAACCATTTCAGCAGAGTTCCGTTCGTCTCTGGAAGGTTCTTCTCGAAGTAACGGGGATTGCTGGATTAGATGGTCAAGTTTTTGTGACTTCTGCCACATGAAGTGTTTCACCATTTTCTCATAATGGCGTTCCAAATCGTCAATCCTGAAAAATCGGAACGACCTTCCCGTTGCTAAACACTTCAACCTCCCCGGCCACTCATTGAAGGATGTCAGAGTGTGCATTTTCGGGGGAGATTGCACATCAGCAGAGGAAAGAAAACTCGCCGAGTTACGAGTAATCGTGAAGAGTAAGAGCTTTCAAGGTGAAGGGTTGAACAGGGATTTATCCATTCTAAACGGTTACTCATTCTTCCGTTAAAGAGAGGAATAAGTCATGATGAGGATTATAAGATATTGTTTGCAAAATATCTTTCTAATTGATAACTGTTTCACTACCACTGGTGTTGTGATAGAGAAATTTGTTGGTTATTCTGTCTGAGATTATGACGAATTATAGCGAATATCATGTCTCCATCTTAATAATCAATTTACTCTTATTTTGTATTATTTTCTGTTGATGGATTCACACTGTCATCCTATCACTCAGTTGTATGAGTCAATCAATTTCACACTTGCATGTTCAACTCTGTTTAGATTTCAGCGAGACACCGAACTGTGGTTTTTGTAATTGATGATTTCATCTGTTTCTTAACAGGAATTATTATACCAACTTCTTCCTACCGATGATTTTTGTATTTTAAGTAATGAAACATTTTAATTGTTGGAGCGCTCTTTAACCTAATTTTGTAACTTATGGTACGTTGATGAGTACATATGTCGATATCATAACATGTGATAATACAAAGTAATTTAACACCATTGTTACGTAATAAACATGTCAATGTCCTCCTCCTTATGCGTGGGGTACCTTGACTACATTGCGTCTACATGGCAACATCACTGTAAAGGGTACGCACTCTCATAGCAACCAATTCTGTGTATGAGTGCGCGCTCTTCATGTTCAATTTATGTTTTGGTATTGACATTCCCCGTCGAGACTCCTGAAGAAGGTGGAGGCCACCGAAAATTTGAGTTGTTCAATAAACTCATTCTTATTGGCGAAATAATGCATTACTAGTTTATTTCTTGATTCTTCGCTATATTGGAGCCAATACGTGAATTTGCAACATATATATATGTGTATATATATATACACATATATAATAAACTCATTCTTATTGGCGAAATAATGCATTACTAGTTTATTTCTTGATTCTTCGCTATATATATATATATATATATATATATATATATATATATAACAGCAATAAATAGTTTCTGCTCGGAGTCCTAAGAAAGTATAGATTCACAACAGTAGGTCAATATAAACTCCGTTGGAGACGTAAATTCGACGAATTTTCGCCCATAGGGCCTTGTCAAGTCAATACATTTGACACTTTATTTTGAAGGAGATCAAAATAAAAGATGCGTCGTCCTTTTTTATCTTCGTTTCCTTCTCCCTCTCTCTCTCTCTCATCTGCAAATTTCTACCTCCTTGCTTTGTGACGTGCTTTCTCCTTGTTCTTTGTGACGTCCTATTTTGTACGGTTCTTGTATTTTCCTTTCCTTCCTAGTTTTCTTTGTGACGTCCTACCTTGTGCGCTATTTGTCTATGTGCGCCCTTGTGCGCTATTTGTGTATGTGCGCATTTTGTTATGGACGCGCTACCATAACAGTGACGACGCATCTTTTATTTTGATCTGCTTCAAAATAAAGTGTCAAATGTATCAACTTGACAAAGCCCTATGGGCGAAAATTCGTCGAATTTACGTCTCCAACGGAGTTTATATTGACCTACTGTTGTGAATATATATATATATATATATGTATATATATATATATATATATATATATATATATATATATATATATATATATAAATGGCACGGATCCTGCTAGTATTTAAATTCTGGTTTTTCTTTTCTCTCTTCTGACTGTACAATGAAAGTTCTTCAGAAATGACACAGGCCGATATACCGCTTACCATTATCTCATTAAAAAAAAAAAAAATAACAAGCAAGCCCTCCCTGGGTTGTACTTGTTGCATTTTGAAGTATAGCGAGGTGCCCGCACCTCGTCAGGGGCCCGAATACTGTCACCCCGCTTAAAATTGTTTTAAGCGCACTAAACAAAAATTTATGCCCGGGACTGTGTTCAGTAAGCTTGAAACGTGGCAGGGCTACCACAACCAAGCAAATTGTGGTGAAAACCGAACAATTTTTCGCGAAAATCTGAAATTTAATCGGAATATGTGTTCTAAGAATCACCACTGTCCCCGCACGCATCTTTTACGTGTATGTCTATGGGAGCATCACGGTCGCCCGCACACGTCTCTTACGTGCTTTGTCTATGGGAGCGCGGGTGACGAGTTGCGGGCCCCTTCCTTAGCGCGCAACTTTTTCGCATCGTTCGCGTTTGACGACGATAGCAGCAAATTTTCGATATCGATCAGTGAAATTGTGGTTCCATCGGAATTTTCAGCATTTTTCCTGTATGTGAGTTGGATTTCAAAGAATTTCAGTGGCGAAATGTGATTCAAATATGCGCAAACATTAACTATGACGAGGTGCGGGTCACCCAAGTATACTCTGGCACTGTGATGGTTTAGAGTCTTGTAAGACATCATCCTTTAAAGTTCACTGAACTGTTGATATGAGCACATGCTCACATGCTCGGTTTTCACTAGCCACTTGCGTGATACATGATGGTGAATTGAACTGGTAACTTAAAGTGGCTGCTTAGCCTACCGAGTTGACATATAATCTGTTGTCGTTTTATTCTGGAGCCACTCGTGGCGCTATTTCATCACATGGTTTGTGACCGGCCATGTGTTGCTATGATAGGAAATGTTAAATACGCATTATCCATTATTTATCATCAAAGCGGCAAGGATTCTGCTAAATTCATTAGAATACTGTTGTTTTTTCCTCTTTTTTCAAAGTCATAAAAAATGGTATTGGCCAACTAAGACACATTGTAGACAACACTCTTGCGTTCTGTGAACCATTATGTCATTTGAGTGTAAAGTTTATTTCCAAGTTCAACAATAACAACAACAACAAAACTGACTGTGACAAGCAACAAGGTATTCCAATGACAGTTCATTATGCAGTAACCACCCTACAAAATAGGTTCACCGACCTGACTTATCAATCTCAACGTGTACTGCTAACCTATGCTGCACTTGAACTGCTGTTTGTCCATACACCGTGTATTTTATGCCGTTATGATATCTCAATAGCATTACGAGCACCTGCTCACATCTAAATGTACTTGTTTTGTCCGACTACTGAACTCGCCTGACCGCTCGCCGAGTCGACATACTTATTAGTAGTCAGCTGTTATTTTGGCGCCCTTGCAGCGCCACCTTGTCATATTGTTCGTTAATAGTCACATCTCCCTGGCCATGTACATTAATGGTTGAATGAGTTTCCTTTAATAGCCATGCACTATCTGATGTCCATACAACAGCGGTATAGACTCTGTCTGAACTATTTGTACACTGGTTCCGTTCCTTTTGACTTTCTCCTTCCTAGTGTATAACATAAGTATACTAAAAGGTGTATATATACGGTTTGATATTTTCTACAAACTCGTCATTAGAGTAAACGCCATAATTGTCCCCGCCGAACGAGTTCGAGCAGGGGACTATGAAACGGGCTCCGTACGTGTGTGTGTCTGTGTGTCCGTCCGTCTGTCCGTCTGTGCGTCCGTGTGTGATCAAAATGTTCAATTTGCTACTTCTCTGTCATTTATGAGCCAATTTTGATTCTGTTTGCTTTATATGATAGCACTACATGGGAGCTTTGAAACTTCTACACAGAATTTCAGTTGTGACCTTTGACCTTGACCTTTAACCTATATTGTACATTTTGCTTCAAAATGCTACTCCTTTGCCATTTCTAACCCGATTTTGATTCCGTTTGCTTTATGTGATGGCACTAGGTGAGGGCTTGGAAACTTCTACACACAATTTTGACCTTTGACTTCTTTGACCTTTGACCTTGATTTTTGACTATATTGTACATTGGCTACAAAATGCTACTCCTTCGCCATTTCTAACCCGATTTCGATTCCGTTTGCTTTATGTGATTGCACTAGGTGAGGGCTTCAAAACTTCTACACAGAATTTTGACCTTTGACTTCTTTGACCTTTGACCTTGATTTTTGACCTGTATTGTACATTTTGCTACAAAATGCTACTCCTTCGCCATTTCTAACCCGATTTCAATTCCGTTTGCTTTAAGTGATGGCACTAGGTGAGGGCTTCAAAACTTCTACACAGAATTTTGACCTTTGACTTCTTTGACCTCTGACCTTGATTTTTGACCTGTATTGTACATTTTGCTACCAAATGCTACTCCTTCGCCATTTCTAACCCAATTTCGATTCCGTTTGCTTTATGTGATGGCACTAGGTGAGGGCTTCAAAACTTCTACACAGAATTTTGACCTTTGACTTCTTTGACCTTTGACCTTGATTTTTTACCTATATTGTACATTGGCTACAAAATGCTACTCCTTTGCCATTTCTAACCCGATTTCGATTCCGTTTGCTTTATGTGATGGCACTAGGTGAGGGCTTCAAAACTTCTACACAGAATTTTGACCTTTGACTTCTTTGACCTTTGACCTTGATCTTTTTACCTATATTGTACATTTTGCTACTAAATGCTACTTCCGGCGGGGACATATATTACGCATCGCATAATTTCTACTTTTCCTTGTTATGTATTATGTTACTCTTCTGCCATTTGCTTCTGTGTATTTTTGCTTGCTTCTCAGGATTCCGTCGAGGACTCCAGTCAAACTGCAACAAGACAAGATTCCGATACCCACAATATATGTCCTTAACTACGCTACCTCCTTATCCCACCACTTTAGCACCTGATGTCATGCATTTGTTGTTCGTACTCCTTCGGTTTTCTTTTCCACTGTTCTACATGTTGACTACTTTGCTACATGTCTTGTCTCGTCATATTGTTGTTCCTTTGTTGTGTCTCCTATCAGGTCTACATCTTAGTTTATCAAACTCGCACCAGTGGCATAATATAAACTATAGTGTTTGTTTCTTTTCATCATGGCTCAAGCCCTAAATTTCCTTTTTAATTTATTGATGAATTTTTGAAATAGTCAGGCAATATCCCACCACAACTGAGACGCAACATAAATTTTCCAGCTTTGAAGATTTTATTTCAACAACAGCTAATACCGCACCCGATTTGGATTATAATCGTGGCCAAAACGATTCTATTCATCGTCCACCTTGTTATTCAACAGAAAATCAGTTTAAACAACAAAATATTAAACCAGTTGAAAATTTTATGGTTTTACATTTAAATATAAGAAGTATTAATAAACATTTTGATAATTTACTGCATTTGTTAGAAAATTTAAAAGACAATTGTGCTGCGATTGCATTAACCGAAACATGGCTTTCACAACACTCCAGTAATTCATAATATATACCCTCCCTGATTATGATTTAATTGTGAATAATAGATTAGAGAGTATTGGTGGAGTCGGAATTTATTTACCAAAGAAGTTAGTTCATGAAAGACTGAACTGTATGAATGATACAGTTGAATCACTTTTCACAGAACTAATAATCCCAATTGGTAAAAATATTGATTGGTGTTATATACAGACCTCCAAATTCAAGCGTTAATGAGTTTATGATTTATCTGCAGGATTTATCAAATGATCCAATATTTGCAAATAAAGACTCTTATTTGGTTGGTGATTTTAATATTGATTTGATGAAGTGCAATTCCTTGAATATATCACAAGAATTCATTGAATTATTAATGTCCGTCTCTTTTATGCCTATGATCTCAAAACCCACCCGAGTCACAGAATCTAGTGCCACTTTAATTGACAATATTTTTACTAATAAAATTTCTCTTCCGGAATCAGCTGGTATTGTGTTATCAGATATATCCGATCATTATCCCATATTTGTATTTTCTGTTATGAAGAATAGATCTTATAATTCTGAAAATTATTTAAGCAAACGTATATTTTCTGAAGAAAATGTTATGAATTTTCAAAGTAGTTTAGAAAATGATGAATGGTCTTCTCGACTTCTGTTTATCAAACTGAAGATCCAAATTTATCATTTGATAATTTCATGCAAATAATCAATATGAATTTAGATTTTTATATTCCAATACGTAAGATTAGAAATAAGGATAAAAATATTCCGAGACTTCCATGGACTACAAAATCAATTTTAAGATCGAATAGAAAAAACAATCTTTTTTACAGGTACAAGCATAACCCTACTGAGCAAAATAGATCGAAATATGTGAATTATAAGAACATTCTTACAAATGTTCTTCGAATACAAAAAAGGAAATATTATACAAATCAACTTGATTTATTCAAGCATGATATGAGAAATACATGGAAAGTTATCAAAGATGTATTGAATATATCTGAAAATATTTTTAACGTTTCAAAAATAAGATGGGGTAACGTTATGAGTGAAAAGTCAATTGATATAGCTGAAACTTTTAATGAGTATTTCTCTTCAGTTGGTAAAAATTTAGCGCGGAATGTTCAACCGACGCATAAAACATTTAATTATTTCTAAGGTGCGTCTAACCCCAGTTCAATATTCTTTGTATCAACTCATAGAGAAGTTTTCAAAATTTTATGTGATCTTAATGATAAGAAAAGTTCTGGTTAGGATGGTATCAATAACCGTTTACTGAAAAATATCATTGTTTAAATCATTGATCCCCTTGTCCACATTTTTAATCTATTTCGACTGGTGCTGTACCCGATAATATGAAAATAGCTAAGGTTGTCCCAGTGTTTAAAAAGGGGGATAAAAGTGATGTCAATAATTACAGGCCCATTTCTTTATTATCAAGTATGTCAAAGACTATAGAAAGAATTATACATATCAGAACATCTAGATTTTGCCAAGCAAATCATATATTTACTGATTCACAATTCGGTTTTCGTGAAAACCATAGCACATCACATGCTCTACTTTCGTTTGTAGAAAAAGCGACACAAGCATTAGATAGGTTTTGTTATATGGTAGGTATCTTCCAGGACTTCTCCAAGGCCTTCGACCCTATCAATCATGAAATACTACTCAGCAAATTATATCATTATGGAATTCGTGGGAAGGCCTTGGAGAGGTTCAGGAGCTACCTAACAGAAAACAATTTGTGACTTTCAACAATATAAACTCTCAGATAGGAGATATAAATTGTTGTGTTCCACAAGGTAGTTTATTAGGCCCACTGCTTTTTATTATTTATATGAATGATTTTCACAGATCTTTGAAATTATTATCGTTTATACTTTTGGCAGATGATTCCAATCTTTTTTTCGCTCACCCTGATCCTCATACTCTTCTTTATACCCTGAATTCAGAATAGATAGAAGTTTCACATTGGATCAAGGCTAATAAACTTTCCCTTAATATTGCTAAATCTAAGTTTATGATTTTCAGTAATTCAATAGAAATATTGCCTGGGGACATATGTATCGATAATATTCCTCTTGAACAAGTCAATAGTACAAGATTTCTTGGTATTTGTGTTGATAATAAACTTACATGGAGAGATCACGTCCATGTTCTCTGTAAAACAATTTCACGAAATATAGGTATAATTAATAGACTGAAATATTTACCAACTTCTACATTAACTAGGCTTTACTCCAGTTTTATTTTACCGTATTTGAATTATGGGATTTTAGTGTGGGGCAACACACATCAATTCCTTTTGGAAAAAAATTATTATTGCAAAAAAAAAAAAAAGTCGTTAGGAGTAATCTCCAATTTAAATCCCTGTGCTCATACTGATAATTTGTTTTGTGATAATAAATTATCAAAGATAAATGATTTATATTTATTTCAGTTGGGTCAATTTATGTTCAAATATAATAAGAATATCAAATCAAATAAATATAATCAAATGTTTGATCAAATCTTTCGACGCAATGATGCTGTACACGAATTATCCTACTCGACGTTCCAGTGAATATCATTTACCATTACTACGTACAATAAACTCGCCCAAAATACATTCGTTTTCACTGGCCCGAGGTTCTGGAACAGCCTTGATAATACTCTAAAAGATGCTCTGACTTTACCTTCTTTTAAATCAAAACTGAAAAAAATTCTTTTGTCATCCTCACGTAAACAAACAGATAAAAGATTTTTTTAATTTTTAATTTAAAAATTAATAAATGAATTAATGAGTATTTTTTTAAACAATTCAAGAGTTTTGTGTTTTAAGCAAAATTCAAGAATTTTAAGTTCTTCTTCATGCCTTGGTGACCTTTTCAGATAACTGAATGTAGACATTGTCTTATTTTTTCCCTCCCTTTCTTTGTCATGCCTATCTGTAGTTTTATTTTCTGTCTATTCCGTCCATGCTTTTGTTCTTGTCCTTGTCAGTCTTTTTTTTCTGATTATTTTGCCTGACATCAGGATATCAAAAACTTATACATGGAGTCCTTGACGGATCTTGATGCCCTCACCTTCTAGAGTAATTCACAAATTCTACAAGCTATGCTTTTCTTGTGAATTCCTTTCATGTAAAGTTAAACATTAAGATTGTATTGTTTACTTGTTTATTTATACAAACCAGCGTTAATATCATTATGATACTTGTATTCATGTTTTGTTGAAAATTACGTGATTGAAAGTTCCTTTTGATGTTATGTATTCATGTAAGCGTTATGTATATTACTTTGTATTACTTTATATGGAAATAAAATCCTTTTGAATTGAATTGAATTGAATATGAGCCCCCCCCCCCCCCCCACCAATGGAGGGGGTTGAAGCCTCGGGGTCCCTGGGGGGCGTTTCATGAAGGAACTTGTCGGATAAAATATCTGACAAGTCAATTATATCCGACAAGTTTTGAGAAATTCTTTAGTCTGATTGGCTGATTTCTCTGAACTTGTCGGATATAATTGACTTGTCGGACATTTTATCCGACAAGTTCCTTCATGAAACGCCCCCCTGAACTCTGGACATGTAAATCTTCTTCTGTCAAATCGAAAAAGATAGCGGTGAGTTAGTGCTATGAAGACATTAATGAATGAAATTTCATTTTTGATTATGGCGAAGATTTTCCACATTTTCAGCTTCTTGAAAAAATCTACGACGGATTTTCACCAAACTTGGCAGATTGCATTTTAGGATGATATGATCTTCATTTGGTAAAATGAGCCCCCCCCCCCCCCACACACACACACACACACTCCGCTGAAGGGGGGAGGGAGGTGAAGCCGCAGAGTCCCTAAACTCTGGAATGTTATCTTCTTCTGTTGAACGACAACAACAACAAAAAAAGATAGGGCTAAGTTAGTGCCATGAAGACATAAATGACTGAAATTTCATGTTTGATTGTGGCGGATCGAGGGGTGTCCTTATAGGGGGGGGGGTAGTAGAATGAATTTGTTCCCTTTCCCTAAAGCGGGGCTACGAGGGTAGCCACCACGTTAGACAGACGTGAAATTTCATCTAAGTAGGTCTACCTTCCAAAAATGTGATAAAAGTGTGTTCTATCACTCTTAGTTGTACAGAAAATTTCTTCAAATATATTCCTTTTGTAATGCGTAGGGTTTTCAAGAAACACCTGAAATTCTGAATTCCATCCGAACGACCCCTTTCGAGGGGCTGAGATGGGGGGGGGGCGAAGCTCCACCTCCTCCCACTTTTGGGGTTGGGCGGTGCTTATAAACAAATACGCTACGTGCCAAGCTTGGCGAATATCTACTGTATACGGGTTTCAAGAAGAAGCTGAATATGTGAAAATTCCGCCTCCGCCGCCCTTAAAATTACATTCATGACTTAACTTACTATAGCACTCTATTAGCTCCATCACTTTTGTATAGATTTTTATTTATTTTTTCTTAAAGCTGAGATGGGATTTTATTACCCGAGGGATGCTTGAGTATTCAAGAAAAAGATGAAAATGTGAAAATTAAGCCTCCGTCCTCCCCCCCCCCCCCTCCTTTGAGCATCCCTTCATCTGCCATAGCCAACTTGAACCTACATTATGCATAAACTGTTAATAAAGCACGGTACTATATGTCTATGGTTAAAGCAAATTTTCTAAACAACCCTTTAGATTTAGGCCTTCATCTCACCCTAACCATGCCCACCCTGTCACTGCACATTTTGTAACCAAAATGTGCCGTCAATGTCCTGCACATTTTGGTAATTTACCAAAATGTGCAGTTACCAAAATGTGCCGTTACATGTTACGGCACATTTTGGTAACTGCACATTTTGGTAAATTTACCAAAATGTGCAGGACATTGACGGCACATTTTGGTTACTTTCTGCTCCTCCACAATCATCATAAAAACAAATTGTAAGTGCAGTTGGTTTTTGTCCCCACCGAATGAGTTCGGTAGCCTAAAAGCCATGTCACATCTTTCCGGGCAAGCTACACGGGCTTGTTGCGAGTAAGGTTTTTCCAGCAAGCAGGAAAATTACCTCGCCCGTAGTTGCCCGGAGGTGCGCACGCAAGTCCGATTTAGCCGCAGCCAAGTTTTGTGCAGCATCTCGCAAGCAACTCTCACGCAGGTACTTCGCAGACCTCGTATGCAGTCAGCGTGGCCAAGATAATGACATTCTGTAATTTCTGTTGGACTTCTGCCATTCCTTCAGATGAATTTCTAACCGAGTTGTCAGCCCCCACGCGCCTGGCACGCAGGTCACACAGAATATCCGCAAGAAGAACCAAGTAGAACGCGTCCAGCAAGTAACACACATGCACAACTCGCCCAAATCCTTGTCCGTCCTCGGAAATTGTCCGGTATGCTGGAAAATCCCCATACGCAACAAGCCCGCGTATAATTTGCCCGGAAAGGTGTGACAAGGCCTAAACATGGTTACGGGTAAAACGGATTTGCGTGCGCACCTCCTGGCGACTACGGGTGAGATATGTGCTAGGTACTGTTATGTGCGGGTCATCTGCAGGGACTTCCGGGTAGTAAAAATTGTTCTTCGCAAGTCGCACGCAAGGCTTGCACGTAAGGCCGTGTTAGACCTTTCCGGGCAAGCTACGCGGGCTTTTTTTTTTTTTGCGAGTAGGGATTTTCCAACGCAAGAAAATTTTCTGCGGGCGGACAAGAATGTTCGCGAGTTTCGCGCTTGTGTCTTATACCTGCTAGCCGCGTGCTACTTACCTTCTACTTGCGTGTGTTCAGTGTGACCTGCGTGAGAGCTTTGAAACTGATCCATTTTCTGTTACGATCGCATCGAGCGACTTACGGGTACTGCGAAGTACCTGCGTTGGAGTTGCCTGCAAGGTGCTGCCGGTAAGGGTCTCCTACTGGTGTTCTGCGTGTACCCCCACGACTCAATTGGAACATATTTTGAGCATGCTCAAGGCCTTGTCATACTGTATCTGGGGAAGTTCTGCGGGTTGACTTGCGGGGAAGCAAATTTGTCTATCTTTACTGCAGGACCATATCACCTTATTTCCTTGACCATATAATAACTCTCAAGCCCATCCATGGGTTTTTAGTTCAGTTAACAAAATGTGCAGATTGTCCAAAATGTGCAGGCAAATCCACTTTTAACTGCACATTTTGGTAACAGTAAAATGATCCCGTCAGGTATAGGTGCACTAGATCGGCACATTTTGGTAACAAATGTTTTTAACCAAAAAGTGTAGTTACCAAAATGTGTCATGATATAGTTACGGCACATTTTGGTAATTTACCAAAATGTGCGATTTACCTAAATGTGCCGTAACACCCCCCCCCCCCTCCCCTGTTTGTTGCCCATTAGTGAGATTTCATTACCCTCGGGATGCTAGCTCCCACGTTTAGTGAAAATCTGTCAGAGATTTTTAAGAACATGGAAGTGTAAAAATTCTTCCCGGGCATCCCCCACATCCCCCCCCCCCCCCCCCCCCCCGTCCCTATCTGTGCACCCCTGGATCCGCCATAATTAGACATGAAATTTCAGTCATCAATGTCTTCACAACACTAACTTAGCTCTGTCTTTTTTTTTTCCGATTCGACAGATCTATATATATATATATAAAAAGATTTAAAAAAAGAAAAATCCAGTTTAGCGACTGGGAGATTTCAATCCCCCCCCCCCGCGACAAGTTTGGTGAAAATCTGTTGTAGACTTTTCAAGAAGATGCTTACAATGTAGATCATCCCCCTCCTCCCCTCCCGGCCATAACCCCCTCCCCCCCCCCCCCAATCCGGGCACCCCATGGATCCACCATAATCAAACATGCAATTTCAGTCATTCAACTCTTTATAGCACTAGTTTAGGGACTCTGAGGCTTAGAACCCTCTTTTTTCGGGGGGGGGGGGGGGTGTTATGATTAATTTGAATAAATTGAGATCCCACTGCCATAATGGTGCTACCTGCCGATTTTATTGAAAATCTGTCAAGGATCTTATTAAGAAAATATTAATGGTGGAGGTTCATGCGCAGTTTATCTACCATCTTATACACAGTACTGAGTATCGCTAAAGCAACATTGCACATTTCCCGGCGACGTTTGCACATTCCCGGCAAAATTGAACTTTTACACATTTCCCGGCGTTTGCACATTTCCCGGCGTTTGCACATTCGCTTCCCGGCTCCACAGCCATGCCAGTACGTACATGTACCGTATTCTTGATGCTGTGGGACTTTCTCCTCAAAAACCATCCCTGCGTTCACATTGGTCCCCACAATGCGGGGAAAGTCCCATGCTGTGGGAATTTCTTCTCAAAAACCATAATGTGAACGCTCGCTGAGACTTGTCCCCTCATCCCCTCCACCCCGCGTTCGCATTGGTCCCCACGACGCGGGGACAGCCACAAGAGATTTTATCTTTTTTACGACTGACCGTTCACACTGGTATCTCATCTGTTCCCGAGCTGTGGGGGCATTTTGGGGCTTGGAGCGAGCTCTGCCACTTGAATCCAGGCATAGCGCATGCGCACATTAAGTTGATGACCACAGCTGGACGCTATCAATTGCGCCCCAAGGTCACTCTCCCCTCCAAATCTTGTCCCCGTACCCGACTTGCTTCGCGGGGACGAGGGGACAAGTCCTAGCGAGCGTTCACATTATGGTTTTGGAGGAGAAAGTCCTGCAGCGTGGGACTTTCCCCGCATCGCTGGGACCAATGTGAACGCGGGGCCAAGCATGTCGGGTACGGGGACAAGATTGGAGGGGAGAGTGACCTTGGGGCAAAATTGATAGTGTCCAGCTGTGGTCATAAAATATATGCATGCGCGATGCCTGGTTTCAAGTGGCAGAGCTCGCCCCAAGCCCCAATTGCCCCCACAGCTCGGGGACAGATTAGATAGCAGTGTAGAGGTCAGTCGTAAAAAAGATAAGATCTCTGAAGACTGTCCCCGCAACGAGGGGTCGCGGGGATAGTATAACCACCATGGCAGATACAAACAATGTAATCTAATATGGATGACACAGAATAGATAAAACACAATTACATTCTTTGAACGTCCTGCAGGAAAACAAGGCAAAAATCTGCCCAAGATTTATCACCAAAGGTTTTGTTACATACATGAAAATAAAACACACCTCAAGCCATTGCTTGCTGTACACTAATATATAGCACAGCATATTTCTATTCACATTCTATATGCATTCTCTATACTCCTATGACACCCCCGACACCCTGTCAAAGCAATATTGCTGCAATCTGCTCAAATTCTTGTGCAACATCCTCAAAAGCCAGCAATATGCTATGCAACATCCTCAGGAATTTGCAACAAGCTCAAAACACATTATATTCAAACATGTGAAAAACATTCATAAGAAACATACATCAAAGTACTTGTTACTTCATAGAGAATTGTGTGCAAAACATGAGATAGAACACTGAATGTAAGCAGCACAAAGAGATATGAGCTGCGAAATTGCGCACTACATGCTCGTGATGTGCGCTCCGTGCACATACAATTTGTACAACATGCTCATTTTTAAGTTGTGGACCATCCTGTAGAGGCATAAAAATTTGCACTCAGTGAAAAAGGCTTGAATATACTCAGTTACGTATTTTCATTATACACATACATCAACCCCTGAATGCTACAAACTGTGTGATAATTCATGTATGAGAATACTCATTTGACATCGATCCTTATAAAAAGTACACAGAGGAATACAATAAGAATGTGAACTCTAAATTTCAGAGTCTATTGAATATCTTAGTGGCAAATCTATATACACATACATAAATATTTGTTGTTCTTTTTTTCATTAAGAAAAGCTGGAAGAAATTAACTGAACAGCATAGTTGGTACATCATGTCATGCTTTTGATACAGATATATTACTCACATTCAGTGCACAGCTCAGCCTAGTGCTAGACACAGACATTATACATACAATGTATGTAAAAATTACACCGTCTTGTGCCCCTCCCTCTAGAATAAAATTCATGCGTACAGCCGTGATCCTACTCTATGGACACTCTGTAGCACAACTAACTTTACACAACATACAGCGCACTCCCATGACAATGAACACAGATAAAACGAAATTTCGTTATAACAAAGTAAAAGTTCAGGTCCCAAAATTATCGTCATTATAGTCTATGGTACAAAATTCGCTCATAACGAACACGGTTATATTGAAATTTTCATTATTATGAAATCTTTTCTGAGCACCACTGACATAAAGACAAACAAAAGATATATGCTACATTATAGCAAAATGAAGACAACTTACAAAAAAAAAATTACAGATACATTGCGAAACAAACATTTACAGAGCGTCTGCATGGGCGGACGCTTCAAATCACTCTGTGTTCGCTCCGTGTGTCACGCACCGTTTCTGAGAAGAACGTAGGATAGGTTATAATGATACGTTAACCTGTAATAAAATAAGGTTTGTTATCACGAAATGCTCAAATTCTGATATACATGTACCTAGATGTGTTTGTTAATTCAAAGATGAAATATGGTTCGTTATTACAAACATTGTTGCGTTCTTTGGAAGGTTCGTTATTCGTAAGGTTCATTAGTCCAACAATGAAATAAGGATCTTATTACAGAGGTTCGTTAATCCAAAAATGACAGGAATCTTCGTCATTCTGTTATGTTCATTAATCGGAACATGAAATAGGGTTCATTAATCTAAGAGAAAGAGAGAGAGTAGTAGGGCAGATATGTAGCAAAAATTGGTCGAGATGCTCACATCCGGCGGAAAGAATTAAATTTTGTATGTAGGGGTATTTTGGGGCGCTGATTTCAAATATTGCCAGATTTAAGAGATCTGACCACGGGGTCGGCCGCCATTTTGAATTCCAATACGGCCGCCATCACAAAACAAATTTAAAGATCCCTATCTTCAGTTCTGAATGACCTGTGGCACCAAAATTTGGTACACATGAGCGTTTTGACATATTGAATTTGATGACAGATTGATTTGAAGTGTCTTGACAAACATTGAATGGCCGCCATTTTGAATTCTAATATGGCCGCCTCGACGAAATATTCAAAATCCTTATCTCCATTTCTAAGTGGTGAGTGACGCTGAAATTAGGTGTAAACAAGTATTCTAACATACTGAGTTAAAATATTAACTAATGTGATGTGTCTGACAAACGCAATGCCTGCTATTTTGAATTCCAATGTGGCTACAAAGACAAACATCACAACTAAAATTCACGGGCATGTCAAAAAGTGCAGCAAAAACGAAGCATAATGCACCTTTCACTGACGTCACAATGTAAATACAGCAGCGCGCACCCAATCAGTTACAAACGCGCGCTCAATCAGGTAGCCTAATTTACAAACCTGAGGTAGAGATTTTCAACACTCCAACATGGCAACTATGTATAAAAATTCAAATTGGCTGCTGTGCAGCTTGTTAGACATATCAAATAAGTCTGTTATTGAAGTCATCATGTCACCATGCTTTTATGTATCAAATTCCAATGGCTTATATCATTCAGAACTGAAGATAGGGATCTTTGACAGCGGCCATATTGGAATTCAACATGGCGGCCGACCCCGTGGCCAGATCTCTTGGATCCGGCAATATTTGAAATCAGCGCCTCAACATACCCCTATATGCAAAAAATGCTACTAAAAACTACTTATCCAATGGAGTAAAATGGAGTCAAAAGGGGCCTGAGCGTTCTATCCTAGCAGAATCTTTGTCAGAGGCAAAATGACAAACAGGCAGGAAAAGGACTTCACACAACAAGAACAAGAAGATTAAGGAACAGAGGGATTGAAGAGATGAGTAACAGGGATGGAGACAAACACCTGAAAAGAAAGTAAGAAATATGATACAAACAAACAAATATGACACTGTAGAAACAAAAATACAAGTCGAGAAGTGGGAGGGAACCAGGGCAAAGAAGGAAACTGAACTGGAACAAAACAATTAAAACAGAACAGATAAGACAAAGCGGATAAGGAAAATGACGTGGACGTGATGCAACAACAGAGAATGAACTAAGTGTAGCAAAAAAAGCTGCTGAAAACTGCTTATCCAATAGTGGCGAGCCATATGTGCTTTATTTTATTTTTTTATCAATATCATTATCATTATTGTTATTATTTTCATTATTGTGTATATATACTTTCAACTTTGATATGTTTGATTACCTTTAGGCCTACATATGTACTTGCATTTGTTGGTTGACTCTCACTTTGATTTTATTGCCTCCTCTTTGTACACCTCATTAAGGCTCACTGTTTGCTCAGCCCACCCCCCCCCCCCCTCCCTTGCTGTTGCTATTTCACTCTTTTCCTTTCTTTATCCCTCTGTTGTTCCTTAATCTTGTTTGATGTTGCCTCCTTATTCATTGTTTTCCTTCAATGGTTGCCCCCATTGTCCTCAGGATCATTACTGACCCTCCTTGCCTTTTGTCTGTCCACCCTCCTGCTCTAATCCCCCTCCCTTTACCTGTTGGGCTCCTTGCCCATGACCTCCTACCCCCTCCTTTTGTTTTCTTTGTTCTGTGTACCCAGCCTCTCCCTGACTTTTATCGTTGAGGGAAGTCCTTATAATTTGTGATTGCTTTCCCTTTCTGTTTGTCATTTTGCCTCTGACGAAGATTCTGCTAGGATTGAAAGCTCAGGCCCCTTTACACTTTGACTCCATTACACTAACAAAACTTCGGAATTACACACCTTATATCTTCTTCGGATAATTTAAGCAAACCTTCGCAATAACCAACCTTCGGTCTAACGATTCTTATTTCATTTGGATTAACGAACCTTCGGAATAACTAATCTTCTTTCATTTTCGGATCAATGAACCTTGGGAACAACAAACCTTATCTCACTTCTGAAATTACGAACTTTCAAAAGAATGAACTTCAGAATAACAAACTTTATTTCAGTTTCTGATTAATGAACCTTTGGAACAACAAATCCTGGGAATGGCGAACCTGCAAATAAGGACTCTTCGGGATAACGAACTTTAGTAATGATGAACTTTGGAATGATGAACTGCAACCAAAATCTTAAACCATTTAATTTTATGTGTTTACAAGCTAGGCATGAAAGTGCAAACAACTTTATGCTCTCTGTTTAAATGTAACATTTCAATAAAATTAATGAGATAGCAGCCCATTTGGCATAGCTTTCCAGGGTATGATGAGTATTCAACAAACAATATACATGTACAATACAAAAGTGTACACGCATGTTGCGTATTGTACTGCATTTGTTTAGTTATAGCGTAATATAGTTATAATGAAAGAAAACTGCTGGTCCTGAGGATTTCGTTATACATGTATATGGGAATACACTGTATTCTCCTTGAAATGCTTAACTCCATATTAAATAGCATTATCAATATGGTAGCCAACATCATGGTATCTGGGACTATTCAAACATGATGTGACAATTCTTCATAATTTGTATGCACAGATAAAAGACACATCACTAAAAGTTATTGTTCCTGTCACTGCGTTTGACTATCAATAATTTCATAACATGGAAGTCAGAAGGAAATCAACTGCATGTACACTTTATGCTATGGGTTCTACAGTGAGCATCAAAAATAAAAGTAATCCAACTTTAGAGGGCTGCAGTTACATAATTGTCAACTACGGGGAGCGCAATGTTGGTTGCGAGGAAAAGATTTATTTCTTCTTTCCAGCAGTACCTCATTGTATTGGCAAATGTCATGCATGACTGAGCACATTTACTTTGAATACAACAATGACAAGTTGCACTTCATCCAAGTTTGGCTGTCATCATGAAGGAACACTGAATGTCTTCCTGAAATGGATGAGATCTGTTAATGAAAGTGGTCAAGTAAACAGGCCAGCCTGCAAGACTTCAGGTTTGTGTTTAGGGTTTCCTCTAACCTTTCATGGTCCATAACCTTTAAAATGGCAAGCTGTCTGATAACTTATACATGTATAGTCCTTCCCACAACAGCCAACCCACACAGTCCATTTTCTCTCTTCATATTCAACACATATCTTGCAGTGACAGACCATGTCAGTTTTTGGAGGGTTTTGTTTGTTTTGTTTTTTTGTATTTTTAAGGGGACCAAAAGGCTAAGGAAAATTTGTGTTGATCTGTTTTTGATTTACAAAACATGTAACAACGATGTATCTTTAACATGGCTACGATTTCAGTGAAAAAAACCAAAAAAACAACAACAAAGAAGTAATTACAGGCATTTACAGAACTTGAGGATATACGTTATGTAATACAATTCTGTGTGCCTGACTTTCATCCATTTGATTCTGCAATTTGCTGGCAATGTGCATACGTTCAAAGCTGTTTCTAAATTATGGGTTGACAATATGCATGCATACACAATGGGTAGCTTTATTATATATGTTATGGCTGTTTATACTGGGTGCATGCAGGGCAGAGTGAAATATTGCCCTACAAATGATGTACTAGTATTGCTACAGAAGATCACCCTGGCAAAAGAATGTATCAATTCTGCCCTTTCATGGAGTCTGAGGGAATAATTTTTCAGATGAAAATAGTTGTGATATGTTTGAGTATGTAGTGGGTCACATATATGATTTGTATGATCATCATCACTGTATGACATCAAGTATTTCATATTTCATATCATACACTGGGAAATGGCTTATATCTTGTGGTCCTGTCTCATTTCAATTAAACTTGATTGAAGTTTCTTGCGGATGTAGGCTATAACAACCTCCATGGGACGACGCTCCAGCTCATGGACCTTATCCACTGACAAAAGCACCTGGTCTGACTTCAAGCGATCCAAGAGTGTCACACACACCACTGCAGCTATCAGGTGGTGGGAGAAAAATCATGGAGACCAATTTACAACTTCTAGCTGAAACTGTTCTTTTAAAGACATGAAAGTACAGTTATGAATTAATGCCAAAACAGAACTAAAAATGTCACTATGGCGACTGGTATTCCTCCACCATAATGCATGGTTCTCCTAATAGGTCTATAGTACATCTTGACAATGTGTGATGACAGTTTCCATAACTGGTAAAATATCAAAATGACACTTTTGTTCCAAATGTGTTGAATGTTCACTTTCCTTGAACTAGATTTGATTGGATGAATGGCTATATTGTCTACAAATGCAGGTATTTGGGGATTTGAGGATTTTTACTTTACTTTTGACCCTTTTGTCAGCTTATGCATTGAGTAATTTCAAGGTATGGAGAAAAAAGTGTATTTTCAGTAATATTTAGTGAAATAATAGCATTTTAACCTGGCCTTTGACCCTAGAATTCCCAGGAGAATCACTGTCACGTAGAACATACTAAGTTTCACGACGATACCTTGAATCATTTTAAGAATTGGAGGAAGAAGTGAAATTTAGCACTTTCACATGACCTTTGACCCTTTGGCAAGAAACTTCCTAGAGAATCTCTGTTGGGTAATATATGTATATACATGTATTAAGTTTCAACAGAAATGCTGGCATTGCATAAAATTCGCCCGAAGAAGCCAACAGATAATTGGCAAAATGTCGCAACAGTGAGTTTGTTTTCCAGATTTTTTATTCAACTAATTATTGAATGAAATAGGTGTCTTGCACATTTACCTTTGATAGCGGTCACACATGCTAAATTTGTGGTAAATTGCTCAAAAACTGAGAGAGGAGTTCAACCCATAAGACTTTGCAACGGACCTACCGCCGGCCACAGACTGCGCGGCCAACTGACCTCAGAGTGATTCCTATATACACTGTACCTCAATACACACTATGGGCCGAATGCATAAAACAAGCAATTGCTTGTAAGCAATTGCTTCAAGTAAAAGCACAAGCTCGTCTAGCAAAAGGTCTAGCTCAAGCAATTGCTTAAATCCATATGCATAACCTTTTGCTTATGCTAATACCTTTTGCTTGTCCCGCACAAGCAATTGCTTGCGTTTTCAACAAAAGGGACGTCACGCCTGTGCGAAACACAAGAACAAAGGCGAGTGTGGTAGCATGTATTTGAAAGGGCATGTCTGTGTGGAAACTTTCCTGACATAGCAGAAGAGCTATGAAATGCACACATAGACACATACACACACACGTATTACTGGCTGATTCCCATCACTGCAGCTTACAGTAGCCCGGATCTGCCAGATCGCACGCGGAGAGAGGTCTCCTTGCTCTCCACCGAAGTCAGACATCCTACCTGTTTTTCATCACATTTTGCTTGCTAACCACTGGAAATTCCTGTTGTTGAAATGAAAAAGTTTCTACCCTACTTATGAGTAATTTCTTGTAGATTTATACCACTCCTTCACAAGTGAGGTCTTTCTTTCATAAATATGAAAAGTTCAAAAGGATACTTAAAAGGGTACGTTCCGGTTAAGCAAAAGCTCAAGCTCATTTTACAGAGCTTGGAAAATCATAAGCAATTGCTAGCAAGAACTAGCAAAAGGTATGTTTTATGCATACGTTTTTAAGCAAATGCTTGGTCTCTAAGCAATTGCTTGCGAGCAGCAAGCAATTGCTTGTGCTTGCTAGCAAAAGCTTCTGCTCGCAAGCAATTGCTTGTTTTTATGCATACGGATTCGAGTAAAA
This sequence comes from Diadema setosum, assembly GCF_964275005.1. NCBI lineage: Eukaryota > Metazoa > Echinodermata > Echinoidea > Diadematoida > Diadematidae > Diadema > Diadema setosum. Next base: position 11,536,547 of record NC_092698.1, read on the forward strand.
GGCTAGCACAAGCAATTGCTAGCGTTTATGCATTCGGCCCACTATGTGTGGGTGGGGGTAAAATAAATTTCATAGTTCCCTAATCATCTTTCAATTTACCTTCCCCCCACTCAGTCTCTATCCATGGAATTAGACTTAGGGATAGAAAATTTGCCAAATATTCAACAAAAGTGAGCATCAGATTGTTTTATTTCAATTCTAAAAATGCCAAAACTACGTCATTTTAAAGGGGACTATCCTCACCCACACAGTCACCCCCCCCCCCCCCCATCAACTTCCACACAGTGATGTCGCACATGCTTACTCTTTTCACAGAAACAAAGCTTGAATATATCACCAAAAGTGTGCCCCCCCCCCCCCCCCCGGGTGTCAATCCTGGGGGGGGGGGGGGGGCAGGGGGTAGTTGTCCCCATCTATGAAAATATTGGAGGGACAAGTATATCATCTCCCCCCCCCCCCCCATAATTCCCGAGATGTGAAAATTTTCTTGCTTTTTTATAGAAAATTTTCCAAATATTTCACCAAAAGTTTGCACCAGATTGCTGAATTTCAATTCATAAAATGCAAAATCTCTCTTGCGTGAGAGGAGAATACAAAAACTCTCCCTAGAGAATTTTTATTTGGTATTACATATGTATAGACATGGGGGAAATAGGGACATCCAGATTTTGACTTTTGACAGTTGACCTTGAGCCTGTGATTCCAAAAGGTGATATGCACAACTTTGTCCAATCTTACATACATATTCCAAGTTTAAATGAAAGAAAGATATTATTCAGAGGGGTGAAGGCTCAGGTGTGAGTTTCTTCAGTTTGTCTCCCTCTACAAATTAAATTTGTTAAGATCGCAACTGCTGATCTGTAAATTAACATACATGTCGGAAAAAAAGGAACCAGTAGGACTCGAACCTGTCATCTACTGCTTTCTGGGCAGCGACACTACCACCAGGCTGTCCCTGGTTGCCGGCAGTGACACGATGAACATGGAACAAATACCACAGCTCGGGTATTTGTTCCATGTTCATCATGTTCCATGTTCGTTGATCCGAAAATGAAATAAGGTCCATTATTCCAAAGGTCCATTTATCCGAAAATGTTCAAGGATCGTTATTCCGAAGGTTTGTTAATCTGACAATGAAACAAGTTTCATTATTGTGAAGGTTCGTTAATCTGAATATGAAAAAGGGTTCATTAATCCGAAAATGTAACAGGGTTTGTAATTCCGAAGTTTTGTTAATCCGAAAATGAAATAAGGCTCGTTATTCCACAGATTTGTTAATCCGAAAATGAAATAAGGCTTGTAAACCTGAAAATAAAATGAAATCTGTAAATCTGAAAAAAAAAATAAGGCTAGTCATTCCGAAAATAAAGTAGAATTCTTGTGACAAAATACGGTGATGTAATTAATATGCTGTCCTATGCGTGCGTTGATATGCGTGCGCATATGTGTGATTGTGTTGAGGTCAAGTACATAGAACTCTTGAAATTGTTTAAATGCCCATCTTATCAGCCCTCACCCCATTATCTGTGCCTTATAGCATCACGTTTATTAGTAGTTTAAAATTCATAATCATCATCATAACAATTTAGGAGAGGCATGTTCACTTTGAAAAGGGAATGCCTGCATGTTCATACTCTTTTTGGACACATAAACACACACACACATGCATACACTAAGTTTCAAGAAAAAATCCTGCAGGCATTGCATAGATAAGAGAAAAATAATGACATTTTGATGAGTTGACCTTGACCTTTGACCCCCCCCCCTGACCTTTGACCCATGACTCCTAAATCCCATACATGATCACTGCCAGTCAGTACATGCATATATTCTAAGTTCCATGAAGATACCTTGAAATATTTGTGAGATATGGAGAAAAAAGTGAAATTTTAACATTTTCACTTGACCTTTGACCCTTGACCTTTGACCTCATGACCCAAAGCTCTCTCTGGGGAATCTTTATTTGGTAGTTCATGTATACACCAAGTTTCAAGAAAATACCTCCAGGCATTGCATAGATATAGGGGAAATAGTGAAATTTTGAGCATTTGACCTTGACCATTTGACCTTTGACCTTGAGCATGTGCGCCCAAAAATTGATAGGCACAACTTCGCCCACTCATACATATACGTGCCAGTTTCATTAGGATACCTCTAACAGTTTTTTAGATACGCTGTCCACAAAATTGATTACGGACAACCCGAAAACATAATGCCCCCGGCGACACTTCGTGGCGGAGGCATAAAAAAAGCAACAAACCGTACATAATACTTAAGACAACAGCTTTTCCAATCTTTATTGAGGTAAATCATGCCGAAGACTGGGAAAAGAAAAACAACAAATTACAGGAACATAACCGTTATAATGTATTTTCATTGTGACTATCCAATGTTCTAAAAATAGCAACAACATGTGATGTAATAAGGCAACAGTTTGTCGACCAACATTTACTGTATCCTCAAGACTTGCTTAAGAAAACAATGCCCTTAAATGTTAACAACATAATATAGGGAATACGTCTATGTTCTGGATTACTTGAATTATTTTTATAGAAATTTGTATGAGTGATTTCTGACTGTCGCACCTTTCATTCTCAAGTATTTGAGAATGTTTCTGACGCTTGGTGGCATGGACACATTAGAACCTTATAAATACAAGCAAATATTTTCATTCAAAGTTAAAATTTTTAATTTGAATTTTCATTTTGCGAATGGAAACTATATGTTTGTCTTTTTTTTTCGTTTCCTTTGCGGTCATTTTATCCAAATGTGAGACACTTTCTTCTAATCTGTATGACAAAACAATTGGCATTCTTGCAAACTCTTACCCGAGAACATTGGAAACTTGGGGCGGGGGGCAGCTTGATTGATGTTAGACTATGCAGTTTGGAAAAAAAAAGTCTTAAAGTTCTATCACTTCTGATTCTAGAGAAGAATATTATTGAATATTCCTTAATTCAGGAGGTTAGGGCCCCCTGGGGCCCCCAAGGAAAGCATGGTGCCCATTCAAACACTTTGAGATCCTATCCCCCTTGGAATGCTACTTGCCAAGTTTGGTGAAAATCCATTATGTTGTTTTCAGCAAGAAGATGAAAATGTACAATTTAGGTCTACATTCAAATCCCTCACCCCGACTCCAAAAAAAAAAGGGGGGGCAAGCAGACCTGGATCTGCAATGAACAAACTTGGAACTAAAGTCATCAATGTGTACACTCAAAATGACTTTGTTTTATCACTTCTAGTTCCAGAGAAGAAGAATTGTAAATATTCCTTCATGTTGGGGGGGGGGGGGGGGTAGGCACCCCTGATTCTGCCATAGACAAACTTGAAACAACAGTCATCAATATACTGACTCACTGTATTAACTTGGCTCAATCACTTCTGGTTCTAGAGAAAATCTTGAGAGATTCCTTACTGTGGGTGGGTTGGGCCCCCACCCAACAGGTGGGGAATGGTGCCCATTTGATGGAATTGAGATTCTATCCCCCTAGGATGCTACCTGCCAAGTTTGGTGAAAATCGGTCATGGGGTTCTCACGGAGAAGATGAAAATGTGAAAGTTTACACACGACGGATGACACACAATGGACACCGGACAAAGAGCGATCGCAATAGCTCACTTGAGCCTTTGGCTCAGGTGATTACGATAACGCATTTTGTCATTACAATGAGTTTATTTCATTTTTGGAATTATGAACCTCATTTTATTTTCGGACTAATGAACCTTATTTCATTTATGGATTAACAAACTTTCAGAATAAGGGACCCTATTTCATTTTTGGATCAACGAACCTTTGGAATAAACAAACCTTTAGAATAGCGAACCATATTTCATTTTTGGATAAACCAACATTCCGAACAATGAACCCTATTTCATATTCTGATTAACGAACCTTTGGAATAATGAACCTGATTTCATTTTCGGTTTAACAAACCTTCCGAATAGCAAACCCTATTTCATTTGGGGTCATCCCACGAAACCGACACCCACGAGTCATACAGTCCACGAGACTGACATCAAAAATAGGTCCATGAGTCATACACCCCATGAGTTATATGGTTCACAAGTCATACAGCCCATGAGTTCCACACTTTGCAGAAAAGGCTCACGAGACCGACACTAGGCAAAGAAAGTCCAAGAGACTGACACTACCAAAAGAAGGCTCACGAGACCTGACAGGATGAATAGTGCCATCTATTTGTCAATTACAAATATGTACTTGGACAGGGTGTTCCATGAAGGAGAAAATAACATTCTGGCGGATGCAACTTCGTCACGCTATCAAGCAAAGAGATTCAACTAACTGAACAGCACCATGTACCTATTAAAGACATCAAGTATGTATTTCTACATATGTTACTTTTTTAGGGGGCAGTTTTGTCATGCTACAGGGAGCAACATTGTTACCAATTATTATTATTTCTTTTTTAGTAAAATTGTGTTCTTCATGGGACCCCAACCCCCCAAAAAGGATGAATAAATAAAATGTGTTTCTCGCTTCACTTGTTAAGTAGGCCTTATTAGATATAATTCCTGCCTGCAAAGACTTTTTGAGTTCAATTTGTCATTATCTCTGTAACTATGATGTACGACATTCAATGGATGAAAATGTTGTATAGCGCAGCAATTCACCTCGATTTGTTGCTCATGTTTGTAAAATTATTCTCCCCAAAATGGTACATTTTTTCATGAAATAGAATAGCTGTTTTCAGACAGCCGATCACATTATTTTCTGTGAATTTATGCTAAATCAACACCTTTGCAGATGACTACACCCCTCCAGATCATGTAAAGCAGGTCTGCACTGCAGCACTGAACATTTTGTAAAATATTTCCATGTAAACTTCACTTCAATGCTGGGTATTTTTTTTAGTTGGTTGATCTGAATGTCTGCATCATTTCATTTATTTTTTTTTTCTAAGTAAGCGTATTATGTGTTTTGCAGGGAATTTTGCATTTTGAAATCAATGTGTTAAAATTAATGCACACTTTTACTGAATTTTGTTTATTTTTTTTGCAAACACACACATGTATACAAACACTTGCGAGCAGTATAACTTGTGGGCTGTATGACTCGTGGGTGTTGGTCTCGTGACATGCACCCATTTCATTTTCAGATTAACGAACCTTCGGAATAACGCCACAAATGATCGGATTAACGAACCCTTTTTCATTTTCGGATTAACAAACATCTAGGTATAGGGAATTTGTGTGTTTTGGAATAACAAACTTTCGGAATATGAACCATCGAAAAAACGAACAGCATCCAATAAAATACCGGTAATGAGAATAACTAGGAACAATTCGATGTGGCCATGTCTCTTGCATCTCACATAGTCGGTATTTCTACCAACTGAAAAATCTTATATCCTACTCCTTTCAATTAACAGTATTGCCAATGCGCAGAAAACTTCAGCACATGATAAAGAGCCCTGTCACAGATATGCACTGTGAGATTCCTTGGTGCAACGGTCACTTCCAGTTGTCTCGCTCGTGTCACAGTTCCCATATAATTCAATTGAGTTATTTGTCCGCTTTTCTGTTGTAACTCCTTTTATCTTGGCTATGATTTAGCTTTAAAAGAGTTGAAAGTTTCTAAATTTGACTGATTTGCAGTCACTAGAGTCATGGTTCACTACTGCATGGCTACAATGTGCTGGTCACACGATGGAAAGCGAAGAAATCTTCAACAAAAAAAAATACCCCTGGATAAAGACAGAATGTGACCCGAGTGCATATGCAGCCAAAACCGGGGCAAGTTTGTCCTCTGAGCTATCCCATAATGCATCTAAAATGCTGCTTTGCGCACAGCACCAAGGTATTGGCGACACTGAGAATTGGAAAGTGGTTTCTTTTTGTACGTACATAATCTTTTGAGTGTATAAATGTAAAATTCAATGCCACTCCTCTTTTTACAATTAAGCAATGACAACATGACATGAAAATACAGCAAGTTCTTTCTCCACCATTCCAAGGGAGGAAAAATGCTTCTCTAGTCAGGCACAACATTTACAGTTACAATGGTGCCCTTGTTATGAATTAATTGCAAGCATATCAGTTCTGTATTGTCTTATCTTATGAGATGCGTATTCAAATTCATGCTACTGCAGTAAGTTACATAAGCTGGTCATCATATGCACACTAGGGATGATAAGAACAGCATGAGAATGTGTATAGATAATACATAGCTGATATTCTTACCTTTGATGTTGACAGCATTGCACATTCCAGCAATGACTGCAGACTCCATCTCAATGTTCCTCACTCCAGCATCTCTCGCTCTCCTTATATATTCCATCTTCTCTTCCTCAGAGTACTGGCATAGAGCACCATCCAATCTGGCTTGACCTACCACAGAAACAATGCATTGACATGCAAATGTAAATTGAATAAGAATCATAAACCAAACTGGATATTAAAGGGGATGGCTAGTAACTGATCAGTGGGAATCAGTGGGAATGCTGGGGGATGATTGTTCCAATCCTTGTGAGATTCATTTAATAGTACATTATGTATCTATTGTTGTGTGAAAATTATTTTACTTCAGAATGGTCTCATATTCAAGTAATGTGCAGTTTAATGTTTCCAGGTTAGCATGCCTGTACAGTGACGGGGCGACGGGGCATTCCCACTGATTCCCATTTATCAGTTACTAGCCATCCCCTTTAAGCTCATACAAACTGCTTTTTTCACCAAAACAGAATTCTGAAAATTCCAGACTTATTTATTATAATCTCAGAATTTCTATGTATAAGCTAACAACCAATGGATTACCTACCACCTGTTTTTCTTCATATGTAAAGAAGAAATCGCTCCATGCATTGTTATCCCACTTGCCTAAGTGATGCCTATCACCTTCCCCGTATTCGTACTATTTTTTTTTTCAAAGCAAAAAATTATATTTACTGGACCCAGATACTGGAATGACCTCCCTCAAGACATTACTTCTTCCTTATCCCTATTCACACAAATTAAAACAGTTATTACTTAGTGGATACACCCTGCCAGGCTTTTAGCAACTTTCTTTTAATATTCCCATTCTTTTGTATTCATCTCAGCACAAAGTAATTTAATGGTAACAATAAAACATTCAGCATTCTTTTTTCAAACATGGCGAAAATTTGTAGAGTCTGGTCAGAGCAATATACACAAAATGTGGTCTATTAGTTCATTCTCTATATTGACTTTTGTACCGGAATAATTTTAGTTGGTCAAGATAAACATATCTGTTCTCTGTATAACTCCACGCCTATGAATTTGGGGACCTACAGTTTTACAAGTATTATATAGCTTTTATGTAGGCCCCATCATATTTGTTATTTCCTTGTGACACCTCTACATCATCATTTGGGCAATTCCACGGTAACTGACGTTACGCGGAAGGATTTTCATGAAATTGTTTATGTTGTAGTTTTGTGAATGAAAGCACCTAGGGCTTGTAATTAGTATTGATGAATGAGTTTATGAGAGTGAAGGAATAGGTGGAAAGTTTTTCCCTCAAACTGCATTTCTTATCACAAAGCAAGTGAAAATGTGTCGGTAACTGACGTTACGGAAGAAGGACATGGGAAATTATGGTGTGGATTTAAATGGAAATATCTCATGTCCCTGACTTCTAACCTTTATGTGTTTAATATGGCAGTATACATAGGTTCTTAGGAACAGGTGTGCAAAATAATGTGCACTTTAGATATATCCTTTTAGCACCATGCCAATTTCAGTGAAGGCATGACGGTAACTGACGTTACGTAACTGACGCTACCCTTACATTTGCCATAGGGTTTACACATGCAAAATCATGATTGGGAATAGTTTTGTGATATTTTATAATTCTGACCTTTCAGAGTGATGTGTTTGATATGGAATCATACCTTGGTTCATCAATTACAAATACCCAAATGAAATGAAACAGTAATCCATTTTCTTTGTGTTCTATGAAAACTTAAAGATAAACATATCAGTAACTGACGTTACGTAACTGACGTTACACATACTTTTGCTATGGGGTTTACAGAGAACTAATTTATTTATCAGATTATTATACTGCTGCAGTATACCAGTAACAATCCCAGGCATTTACTTAGCAACAAATTAAAACTGGTAAAATCTAAAGACACAAATGGGGTGGGGCCCTTAGGGGGCAAGCTCCCCCCCCCCCCATGCCATAGCAAAGTTGAGCAAAAATAATGTAAATGCACCAGAGGATATTTCTTGACATTTGTCTGAAGATTGAATGCTTATTCAACAGTTATGATTACACAGAGCCATTTAGATTTAGCAGTTCCAAGTATAGATATTGACATAACTAAGGTTTTTTTTTTTGTTTTTTTTTTAATGAACAGGAAAGTTTCTATCTAGAGTGCCCCATCCATAATACCCTGCACTACCACACAAAACACAAATATTTTTGTGTGTGAAAAAAAATATATCTTTCAGGTCATGGGGAAAAAACATATAAATATCAAGTCATAAATATGCATAAATATGTATGAAATCTACTGTGATATATTTCTTCTTCTTTTCTTTATTTTACTTCTTCTCCTTCAAGGCATTGTTAGGGCCACAAATGATCTCCATCATCAATTGATTTAAATGAATAGTGTTACACTTTTAATATTTTTTCTGTGAAGAAGAAACATGTTTTTTTTTTTTTTTTTTTTGGTCAAAAGGGCACTATTGGTTTATTCCTTGCTTGAAGTAGTATAATTGTTTTTCTTTTCCTTTTCACTGGTATATTGTGTATATCAAGGCTTGCAAATACATCCCAGATACCAAGAAATAGGACTTTGCAACGAAAGAATTCTAAGATCACTATAAACTAATCTTCCTGTTCATAATTATCATGCATTACAAAATGTCCCTGCATGAATGAAATAAAGTAATCAACAAATCTGAACAATTTTTTTTTTTACCCTAGAATTACCTCTCACTTTGAGCAACATAAGTGTTAAACGTTGAGCAACATCAGTGTTAAGTTTCAAACACAGTACATGCCTTATGTACCATAATACAAGATGTGCCATATTAACTAAACCACACATTTAAGTGCAAACGAAGAAATATATCTGTTTGTGCATTTGCCTTGAGGTAGAAACTTCACTTTAAGAAACTTCCAGAAAAAGAGAAAAATGCTAGCAAAAGCAATCATTAGCAAAGATTATAAAATTGTTGGCACACAGCTGTACACAAGCTTTTCAATAGAAAAAGGTGGTTACCATGCAACCACATCATTGATTAGGCCTACAAACTTTGGTAGCTTTATCATCTCGTAGGACTGTGAATGTACTGTATAGTAATTTGAGTGCATATATTGCATGTGGTAAACCTAAACTTCCAGATGATTTAACCTTAAACTTGTGCTGAACCAAAAGTCAAAAGCTAAAGCCTCCCCCCAAAAAATGGTACTTATAATAAATATGTAAATAAATAAATTAAAATAAAATAAAACGAACAAAAAAAAAATGTATCCATGGACATACCATGAACCTTTGACTTCCCAGATGTATTGAAATGGCCTAAAGTCAAAAAATTTGCCTCTGTTATAATTACTGTCATGGTAACTGACGTTACATACTGGTATATGACGTTTCGGTAACTGACGTTACACATTTTGAAGTGTTCATTTTGACTCTCCAGTATACCAAGTATCTTTATTTCTGGTATTGAAAGGAAGGCATATGGGCATACATTAGAAATCCCAACTTACATCATACAGCTCACTTTCTTTGATGAATAAAGTTAAAAATTCCTTGTTTTTGGTTACTGACGTTACATCCATCATTGTTAAACTAATTAAAAGTTTTTATCAAATTCTTTAAAGCAACCAGCTTTTTTTTTCTATCATGTGGTAAAAGACTTGTCTGGTAACTGCATACATATAAAAGATTGTTGTTTAGAGTACTAGTAGAGTGGATATACAGAGAGTAAGTTATGTGACAATAGACTCTTTCTTACCATCGACTTATAGGCATATTTTGGCAACCATTTTGAAAATCAAAATGGCTGCTTTTATTGAAAAACATAATGATTCTTAAAACTTCAACTCATGTATTGTCTGAAAATGTATGGTGTTTGAAACAAATATCATTTTGAATTTTCGGCGTCTGTGTCCTACATACCGTGGAATTGCCCATTTGACCATATGCATTTGTGATCAGTTTGTTGTTGTTTTTTCTTTCAATCAAAAGACATGGTTGTAAATATTTTGTATTCTTACTAATTGTTTTACTATCAATTATTTTGTAATTTCATTGAGAAAGTGGAAATATGAAATATTGAACTAAACTGAACTGAATATGTTTAAGTTACAGTTGCAATTTAGGTAATGTAAATGCACTTTCGTACACACTGCACATGGATCTTTGCTCATCCAGTCCACTGCGACCCGGATGCATTCTCGACTCAGAACAGCCTAATACGACTCCTTGGTGTGTAAAACACTATTTTTCCTCTGAATGAATGGAAAACTAAGGTTGACCTTGCAAACCAACAGTCTTTTAATTGTGTTACAATACCTTAGTTTGAATGCTTTTTTTTATGACGTTTACTTCAACCAAAGGAACATATTTCTCTAAATGAGAATTCAAAATATTCATAAAAACATCAAATGATAGATCAGTACCATGAGTGCTATATACTTCTCCCCAAGTTTCTTCATTGAAACTATTCTTCAAATTCTGTAAATTATCCGGTGTAACTTTTCTGAATGCTTCTCCAATGGGACTTATTGGTTTCGTGGTGACTGGATGGATGTGAAAATTGGGAAGTGGTCTGATATATCAGATAAAATAATATTTGATTTAGGAGTGGGCGTAACATTACAAAATATATTATCAATAAGAGAAGCTGTATTATTTGTCACTCGGGTGGGTTTAGTAATGGGTGGTAAAAAGGAAGCTGAAAACATACTATCAAGTAAATTCTGAGAAGCATTTGCTGTGTGACATTTAAGAATATCTGATATTGACGTTGCCCATAATATAACATTCTTTATCAACAAAGATTGGGTTATGGATGAGATCATGTAAAGCTTCTAAGAATAATCCACTGCTGGAATTTGGAGGTCTGTATATCAATGTAATCAAAATATTCCTAGACTTTGGGATATTAATTTCAGCAACCAAAGATTCCATAATTTCATTCATAAAGTTAAGTTCAGTATGTACAAAATAATCTAAATGTTGTTTAACATAAAATGCAACCCCTCCTCCTACGTACCTTGATAGTTCTATTGTTTGTAATAAAGTCATAACCAGAAAATGCAAAAGAATTAGGGGCATTTTCAGTAAGCCACATCTCAGTGAGCCCAATAACAGAAAATGAAATCTGGGTAGAATTATCTAATAGAGATTGTAAATGTTCGAAGTTACTATTTACACTTCTAACATTCAGGTGCATCAATTAAAAATTATCATTCGATATCCCTAAGGACTGAAACTGAAAGGCATGACTTCTCGAGTGTGATTTCTTAGAGTTCCGTAAAGAAATACATACTTACTGACATACTGTTGTTGTTCATGAAGTGAAAATGTGAAATTTTAGCAACTATTTCTGAAAATTATTTTGTTTTCAAAGTAAAGTTTTGCTCCATTTTGGAATATTTTATTGTCATTATTTAACAAAGTAACATAATGGCAGGTTAAAATGACGTTTGAAATTTTCATAACCGTTTCGATCATCAAAAAAATATGAATAGTAAAGTTACAGCAGTTTTGCAGTGACACTTTCCCAGCGGTTTTTGTGCGAAACATGTTCATTCAAGAGGAAAGCGAGGTCACGTCAAAATGAAAACAGTAAATTAATTGCACCCATCTGCTGCGACTGTATACATCACGACTGATCAGAATATCTTGTGTGTTGGAGTCAAACTAACTAGCAACCATATAAAACTTGTCCTGATCATTCAATCTTCATGAAGCACTTCAAAATTTTCCAGCATCACACAATTTTAACACCTGAAAAAGAATTCACTACATGTTGAATTGATCATACATTCATCTCATTGTATGTACAAAAATTACTGCATACGGCATATATTTGGCGAGTATAAATTTTTGCGAATCGGGAATTCCCGACGATTTCTTGAGTGGTTAAATTCATGATCGTGGAGTCCTATACCGAATGGAGAAATGTAAACGCGTACGTCACATCCACATCGGGATCAGGGTCAATATTTTCGTGAGTCTTTGATTTTGCGAATAGCACCTGACTCACAAATTCGCAAAAATAAAAACCTTGCGAAATATTTGGCATATACAGTACACTGAGGTATTTCTAACTTGATGTTCACCTTCAAAGAAATCTGAAGCACAGAGGGTGTTTGCTTTGATGATGCTGAAGTTGTTATATGAAGGCTGACAAGATTGGATGTCATCAGCTACCTCTTGGCTCAATTGAGTAGGGCGTGTCACAATCCTACCTAGGACAGGCTGAAAAACATGATTATAAGAAGGACCACTATAAGCAACTTTGCAAGACATGAACAGAGTTTATAATGACATATCATTTTGTGTGTGTTGCTTGTGGTGCTGAATGAAACTATCAGTTGACAATGTTACCATATCATAAAGCGTAAATTGAATATCAATTTGATATTTAGATCATCTTGTAAAAACAAGAAAAGAAAGAGAAGAATAAAGAAATACCCTATATTGCAGTATCTATGTGGTTGTCTGCTATGTGCTAGGCAGCTGTCATTTTCATGAAATCTCCTCTTGTTATTTCAGGGTTATAACATTGAGGTATGGGAATGCTGGCACAGTTCTAGGGGCTTTGGTACCACAATTCCCATTACAATATGTGCAAGATGGTGTACTGCCAGGCATGTGGGTGCCACAATAGTTTGGATATTACAAAAAGAGAATTTCATAACATTGTTTTTCCAATCCTGTTAATCATGTGGAAATACAATACATGTATAGGTTCTCATGGTTAATTTCATAATTTTATCATTCAAGTTCTTATTCTGAGCATTTAACTTCACGCATTTCACGCTCGCAACATTGAAGCAGCAATGACATTCAAATTCACTATAGGAGCAATCAATTTTTCATTTGTGTCATTCAAATCTAAGATAGGAGCATGCATTTAAGGACGTTCCTCAGTTAAAGTGAAGTCCACGTCATTTTCTTCAAACTTTCCATACCGTAACTTAGACCCATCCGAAGCCCAAATATGTAAATAAAACCATAGGTTCATGTGCTTGTTTTTCTTCTAAGGGACTTTGAAGAATATGACTAATCTGCAGTCCTGTACGAAAATGATAGCGTTACAGGATCAAGACCATGATTGGCAACAAAATCTGCACTGACAAATTTAAATCCCCATAATTCTTTCAAAATCCACGTTATTTTCTCCAAATTTGCAAGAATTGCAGAAAAGGGTATCCAAAACGATGGAAAGGTTTTAAAGTTAGGGTTTAAGCCACTCTCACTCTTGAGCAAGCAGCACCCTCACGCAGCTGAAAACACCGAAATTTCTCAAATCCTTCTCATCGACTTTTTCTGTTAGGGGTGAGCTAAAGGACAAGGTTTATAAAACTTATGCTGTACATTCAAAACCCAGGTCAATTTCACGAAACTTGACCAAATTGTAGAAGAAGGCTTATTAATTCCAGAAAAGCAATAAAAAGTGGGGGTTCATGTGCTCGTTTTTGAGCTAGCAGCACCCTCATGTGACATATATCATCGTAAGTCCCTAAAATCTGTTCAGGAACCTATGCAAGGATGCCCCGACAGGGTGGGTTCATAAAACTTATGCTGTACATTCAAAACCCATGTCATTTTCCCGAAACTTGACCAAATTGTAGAAGGCGGCGTACTCATTTCAGAAAAACAATAAAAAGTGGGGGTTCATGTGCTAGTTTTTGTGTTGGCAGCACCCTTATGTTAGAAATCATCCTAGGACCCCAAAATCTGGTTATAAACATATCGTGGGTGCCTTGATTAGGTGGGGTTCATGAATGTCATGCTGTACATTTAAAACCCATGTCATTTTTACAAAACTTTATCAAATTGTAGAAGAAGGGTTACTTAATGGAGGGGTTCATGTGCTCGCTTTTGTGCTAGCAGAGCCTCCTTGCGACAGAAATCAGCGTAAGACCCCCAAAGCTGATCAGGAACCAATGCAGGGATATACCCTGCTAGGATGCATGAATGTCATGCGGTTCACTCAAAACCCCATTTTCTTTAAAAAAAAACAAAACAAAACAAAAAATGTGTCACAATTACAGTGATATGGTGGAAAAATATTCAGAAAGGAAGGTCCATGTGTGCTTTTATTATTATTTCCCTTACACAGCCATAATGATATCATGTGGACGAAAGCGTGGAAAACTCTACATTGACATGCTTATTTGTTTGTTTGTTTCACCCACTTGCTGTAACCATGTGCAGAAAGTGATAATAGAGGAAAGAGAATATAAGGAAATGGGAGTTTTGGCATTAGTCTGACGGTTCTCCAAAGGAAAAACAAATCTTAATATAATGACGTTGATTGTAGATTGCATGTGTTGGTTGTTGCAGTGGTTGGTAAAGTGTGTGTTGTGAACTATGGATATGTACCCCGAGTACCACCCCCCTCCACCCCCCCCCCCCCCCCGAAAAAAAAAAAATAATTCTTTGATTTTCCTTTTGTTACACCAGATTTAGTAATCAAAAATCAATATCTGAATGGTGAAAGTGATAAATAAGTGTTTGGTAATACTTTCGTGAACTTGTATTTTGTAACCAAAAATTAAAAAAAAACACTAATATTTTGTATTAGTAATGACAAGTTTAGATCTAATTTAGATTTTAACAGAGATACTCAGATTGTTTCAGTTGTTAGACCTGAAGATGAAATGTGTGTCATAATATGTTTGTTTTGTTGTTGTTGTTGTTATTTTTAACACCTAGTCTAGTAGACTAGTAGTACCCGACTCGGGCCTAGGTATCTTAGCACTCGATTCAACCATGTTGATGGACAGATAATGAACTGCATGTCACAAAACAAATCTATGGATTGAAAATGGAAACGGCTCAGTTCCACTTCCAAGCTTCCCGATCCCAACGATCAGTGTTGTGCTACCATGACCATGTATATGCGGCTCGGACTGCTGAACTTTGCGTAGTACGTACAGATTGTAACGCGTACAGTCAACACGCGAGCCTAGCGAGGCCGCCCAGCGCGGCCGCGGTGGGGAGCTGTCGGGTATCCATACGTACCACACTCTAGCCCAATCTACTAGCAGCTGCTCAGCTCAGCTAGCTCAGCTCATCACTCGTGCGTGTGCTTCTACGCTCTTTGTTACGTCACTGCCACCCTACGCAGCTAGGATGCGCACAAACACAACTGAGGAATGTCCTTAAGCGATGAGCATTCAAATTCATTTTTTCGTGTGTGCGTGCTGTGTGAATCTGTATGCCCACTCATGAATTGGAATGACAGAAGTATGAAATTGACTAGGAAACCTACATCAACTGGAACTATCACTGAAAGTGATTAATATATCTTGCAGTTTGCAAGAATCTTTACTTTTGAAGGAGGCAGACTGAACCAGAAGAAGAATACTCCTGATCCAGCAGCTCAGATTCCTATGAAAAAGAATTGAACCAGGATTTGTCAGGTACAGACACAAAGGACATTTTGCACAAATACACCTATAGATCATCATACAATGTACACACCAAATTTGACCTTAATAACTCGAATACTGAATCAATTATATTTTGCTTACTGGTAGCCACATGTGCCATGTTTCAAGTGAAGTGATCAAAACCTGAGTAAGATAAATAAATTGGCAATTTCTACGACTTTCATTTAAAAATGCTGTTACCATCATACCATCATATGGCAATACAATGTTTGACATTTCAAATAAAAACTGACATTTGCACTACATATGACAGCCATTACATGAGCCAAATTTCAAGTCAAATGCTCAAAAGCTGAGGGAGTTACACACTGTAGCTGAATTCACATAATTGCATTACTTTTATTCAAAATATGCTGTTACCATGGCAACACATTTTTCAACTATGACGAAAAGTAAATTTAGCTTAATAATAATAATAATAATAATAGCTGCTTATATAGCGCATAATATTCCTGGAATCTCTATGCGCTTTACATAAATGGGTAGAGTACCATAAACTACAACTTACATAATTTTAACAAAACAATATAATTAAACATACAAAATACAACTTATCATAATCATTTAATAACAAAACAAATATGTTTTTAAGGACTTGAGGAAAGTGTGAGTACATGTGATGGCCCCAAGTTGACTTGGTAATTTGTTCCAGAGTACGGGTGCTGCTGACTGAAAAGCCCGATCCCCATATGAACATGTTTTGGTTGCTGGTATAACTAATAAATTCTGGCTAGAAGATCGTAGATTTCTTTGTGGAATATATTCAATGATCATGTCAGACAAATATGTTGGGGACTTATTTATCAATGTTTTATGACATAATGCAAGGATCTTAAACATGATTCTCTTATCTACAGGCAATGTAGCTTATCTAGGTAATATAGTGGTAACATGTGCCAAGTTTGAAGCCATATCCTCAAAAACTGAGAGTTAGCTGAATCTAAAATTTTGTATGATTTTCATTCAAATTACATTATTACCATGGCAACATGTTGTTCAACAATGAAAGATGAAGTTTACTCATCTTTGTACTATGGTGGTGAAACATGCCAAATCTAAACCTAAATGCTCAGACTGAGGGAGTTAGCTGAAATCCACAGCATTTTTATATGATTTTCATTCAATATATGCCGTTACCATGGCAATGCATTGTTCAAAAATGACAAAAGATTAGGTTTGCACCTCAACATTCAATAGCGTTCACATGTGTCAGATTCAAGCTTAAAGGTAGGGGATACCTTTTACAGACCTCCCAAAATGCAGCAAAACATTAAATATGAACCTCAGGGGACTTGTTTAGGCCAATGCTGAGAAATTTGGAAGTCAACAGTTATCTACAATTTGAATAATGCACAAAACTCAACTACTCAGTAGTTCTGTGTGTAAGCCACACTTAAGCCTTTTGTTGCAGTCTTCTGTATTTTTTATCTATAAACACAAATCTAAAAGTATAAGAGCTGATGTAATAACATATAGAGTGTGTGGCAAGAATGTATATAGAAATGTTTGTAAGTTTTGATGAACTTTCTTCACAAAATATACATGATGGACACACATGCAGTGCATGGGTCTGCAAAGGTAGCCTAGTAATGTACTGGAATTTACGGTGAGCCCCGAAAAAAAATTCAATTCAAAATCTAACGGTCAATAAAAATGTACTAAATGTTACCTTCCACTTTCAATACTTTATGGGAGTTTCTAAAATGATACTCTCTTCAACATACCACTGTATTTATACAACTCTTCATTTGAGGCATGCAAATGGGATTCCCTACCTTTAATACTTGAAGACTGAGGGAATAAGTTGAATCTACAATATTTTGGTTTGCTTATTAGTGAAAAAATGATGTTACCATGGCAATGCATCATTCAACAATGATAAACTGAGTTTGCGCATCTATGTACCATAGTTGTCACATGCGTCAAATTTCAAACTAAGTGCTCCAAGACTGATGGAGTTAACTAAATGCACAGTATTTTTGTATGATTTTCATTCAAAATATGCTGTTACCATGGCAACACATTGTTAAACAATGATAAAAGATTCAGTTTGCATATCAACATACCATGGTGGTCACATGTGCCAAATTTCAAGCTAAATGCTCAAAGACTGAGGGAATTAGCTAAATGCACAATATTTTTGTATGTACCTTTTATTGAAAAAATGTTGTTACCCATGGCAACACATTGTCAACAACAAAGGAAAAATGAATTTGAACATGTACTACAGCGGTCACATGTGCCAAATATCACGTCAAAGACTCAGCGAGTTAGCTAAATCCACAGTATTCTTTTATGAATTTTCATTCAAAATATGCTGTTACCATGGCAACACATTGTTAAACAATGATAAAAGATTAAGTTTGCACATCAACGTACCATAGCAGTCAGATGTGCCAAATTTCAAGCAAACTACTCAAAGAATGTGGGAATCAGCTAAATCTACAATATTTTTGTATGCTTTTTAGTGAAAAAAATGCTATTACCATGGCAATGCATTGTTCAACATCAACAGGAGATGAGTTCTGCACATCTAAAGTGGTGGTCACATGTGTCAAATTCAAGTCAAATACTAAAACTAGAAATGTCGCTATGGCAACTGATGCCTCCGCCATAATGCATGATTCTCCCAATAGGCGTATAGTACAATGTCTTCACAATGTGTAATCCATGACAGTTTCACATAACTGGCAAAATATTGAAATGACAGGTCTGTCAGAAATGTCTTGATCTGGGTTTGCTATAATTTTTTTAAGAGTGCAGGTACACATATTTGGGGAATTGATAATTTTTACTTGAATTCTGATGGACCTTTTTATTAGTTTATGCATTGAGTAATTTCCAAGGTATGAAGAAAGAGTGTAATGATGGTACACACACACACACACACACACAAAAAAAAAATATATATATATATATATATATATATATATTTTCTTTTTTTTTTGGGGGGGGGATTGAAACCTGGCCTTTGACCCTAAACCTCTGACCTTTGACCTTCTGGCTGGAAATTTCCCGGAGAATCTCCATTAGGCAATGCATGTATTAAGTTTTGAAACTAATAATGCAAGCATTGCATATACTAGTATATGAGGGACATGATAAAATTTTGAGGAGATGACCTTGACCTTTGACCCCTGACTATTGACCCATGACCCCTAAATTCCCTAGATAATCCCTGCAAGTCAGTACATGCATATTTACCAAGTTCCATGAAGATACATTGAACCATTTGCGAGAAAAGTGATATTGCAACATTTTCACCTCACCTTTGACCTTTTGACCTTTGACCTTATGACATGAAACTTTCTCTGGAGAATCTTTACGCAGTAGTACATGTCCACACCAAGTTTCAAGGAAATACCTTTGGGGCATTGCATAGATATGGGGAAAATTGCAACATTTGTAGCATTTGACCTTGACCTTTTGACCTTTGACCTCTTGCCAATGTCACTAAAATCTACTCAACTAATTGTCTCATCATACATCATCCTTGGACCACGTTTGGTGAAAGCTGCTTCATCCAGTTTTGAGTTATCACATAAACAGATAAATTTTAGGATTTGACCTTGATCTTTGACCTTTGACCTCTGTCCGATTTCACTGAAAAACTAATCAAGTCATTGTTTTATCATACATCATCCTCCAACAAAGTTTGGTGAAATTTGCTTGATGCAGTCTTGAGTTATCGCGTAAACGAATACAATTTCATGATTTGACCTTGACCTTTGACCTTTAGCTGATTTCACCCAAAATCTAATCAAATAATTGCCCCATCATACTTCATACTTGGACCAAGTTTGGTAAAATTCCAGTAAATATTACTCAAGTTATCGCGTAAACCAAAGCGGACGGACGTACGGACGTACGGACGGACAACCCGAAAACATAATGCCTCCGGCACCACTTCATGGCGGAGGCATAAAAACTCAGGGAGTTTGGTCAATCCACATATTTTTTATGATTGGTATAAAAAACCGCTGTTGCCATGGCATCAGATTTATTTACACACACATAAAAGGTGTCATAACATTTGGTAGGACTTTGCAATAATTTGCCATTGCCATGGCAATGTATTATGCAGCACAAACAAAAGAGGCATCTTGCACATTTTCCTTTGATAGTTGTCACACATGCCAAATTTGGGGTTAATTGCTCAAAAGATGACAGAGTAGTTTGATCTACAAGTTTTTATGAAAATTTGCCATTGCCATGGCAATTCATACTTTGATACTGACGAAAAAGGTTTCTTGCACATCTACCTTTGATAGTGGTCACACATGCCAAATTTGGGGTCAATTGCTCAAAAAATGAGAGAGTAGTTCAATCCACATCATTTGGTAGGTTTTTGTAAAAATTGTTGTTGCCATGGCAATGCATTATGTAAAAGAGGTTTCTTGCACATTTTCCTTCAATAGCCATCACACATGCCAAATCTGGGGTTAATTGCTCAAAAGATGACATTGTGAGTAGCTCGATCCACAAGTCTTTATGAAAATTTCCCGTTGCCATGACAACGCATTATTTGATACTGACGAAAAAGGTGTCTTGCACATCTTCCTTAGATAGTGGTCAAACATGCCAAATTTGGGGTCAATTGCACAAAAACAGAGAGTTATTTGGTAGGACTTCGTAAATTTTCAAGGTATGGGGAAGAAGTGTAATTTCAGTATTAAATGGTAAAATATTAGTTTTTAAACCTTGACTTTGACACTTGACCTTTGACCTTATGACCCTAAAGTTCCAAAGAGAATCACTGTCAGGTAGAATATGTATAAATATGTACTAAGTTTCATGATGATACCTTGAGTCACTTTCGAAATATGGAGGAAGAAGTGAAATTTAGCATTTTCACATGACCTTTTAGCTTTTGGCAAGAAACTTCCCACAGAATCTCTATGGGGTAATATATAATATCAAGTTTCGAGAAAACCCTGCAGGCATTGCATAAATATGAGGGAAGTAGTGACATGTTGAGGAGTTGACCTTGACCTTGACCCCCTGGCCTGTCACCCCTGACCCCCAAATTCCCTTGGTAATCACTGCCAGTCAGAGTTCATGCATACCTAGTATATACTAAGTTCTGTGAAGATACCTTAAAGGGGATGGCTAGTAACTGATCAGTGGGAATAAGTGGGAATGCGCGCGGATGATCCTTGTGGGATTCATTTAAGAGTACATTATATGTCTATTGTTGTGTGAAAATTATTTGCATCAGAATGGTCTCATATTCAAGTAATGTGCAATTCAATGCTTCCAGGTTAGCATGCCTGTACAGTTTAGCATGCATGTACAGTGTAGCATGCATGTACAGTGTCAGGGCGATCGTTAACGATCGCCCTGACACTGTACATCTATGCTGTATAATGTACTCCCCAAATTTGATTACGGACAGGACGACGGATGGACTGAAGGACGGACGGATGGATAGACAGACGGAAGGATGGAAGGACGGACGGAAGGACAGAAGGATGGACAACCTGAAAACATAATGCCTCTGGCATCACTTCATGCCGGAGGCACAAAAATGTATGACTTAATGAGTACATGTATGAAGTTCAGTAGATTTTAGTCTATGACAAAGGAACAGTACTTACAGATCATTTTCTGCTACTAGTAATGATGACGTTATAAATCACGAGTCTGACTGAGAAATTAAAGAGGAAACTACAGCCTGTATGAATAAATTCTTGTTAGACCATACATAGTCCTTTTTTTAAGCCTTTGATATTCTCCTTTTTCCCACTGGAATCCAAGACTAAAGACTATCAGAGTAATTTCAGAGAAGTTGACCCACCTACACTGTACATCATATAGCCTTTGGCCACTGGGTTCTAACATAACAAGGCCTAAAAAGTAAGATTTAGGTAAATCAGTACTAGATTGAAGATCTAAGTGAGATGTAGACTTGTCTTCTGTTCATAGGTTTCTAAATATCTCACAGCTTCAGCTTAGCTGTATCATCACAAATAAGAATGTCAATCAGAGTAGCATATTTAGAAGTTCCATACAATTCTCTTAGTTCAATATCTTCCAGAACAGGTAAACCATTAATGATCCATCACACCCTGATTACACTCAATTTTCAAGCACAGAAAGAGTGATGATGTAGCGCGAAAGATGAACAGATATCACAGTGCTAAAAGGAGACAACTGGAATATGATATTGAAAGACCAGGCATCAATACTCCAGAGGATATTGGTGATGTAGTCGAGCTCCCGTCAATGATTATGCAACCCAGGGTAAAGACAGCTGATCCTGCCTCTGTCAATTCTGAAATGAGCAGCAATGTCAATCCCCTATCCCAGCTCAAGGCACCTTGTTTGAAATCATCACCAATGACCATGAGAACATGGCTGTCTGACGCTGAACAAAGTATGATCTACCAAGAGATGGATGCCCTTAGAGTTGATAGAGATTCAACTCTTACAAGTCTGAAAGAAACCGAGGAAAAACTAAAGAAAGCCTAACAGTAGATTCAGTGGAAAACAATGACAGCCACTGCAAAGAAAATACCGGACTGTCGTGGGTTGTCTTCTTAACAACATTCAATTTTTTCTCACACTGTTGAAGCTATAACAAGCACGCCATTTGAATTTCTATCAACCCACACCAACATAGCTAAAACAACGCTTAGAGGTATTCTGGAAATGGATTGATACCGTGTACATCAACTTATCTTTCCTTGTTTACAGTCCAGATCCAGAAGCTGTTTGCCTTATACAGTGAAACTCCGTTATAACGAGGTCCGTGGGACCGGCAATATTACCTCGTTATAACCGGTACCTCGTTATAACCGTACGCATTAAAAACAAAGAAAAACATAAGCATGAAGTCATATACCCATCAATCAAACTTAAGAGCAGTCTTTGCATTATCATCACACAAGTATGGACCATTATTATTGAGAGAATAAAGGGGATTTGTGAATTGATACAAAAAAAAAAGATGAAAAAAGTAGAGGTTGAAATGCGTTCTTTGTTTTTCTTCCGAAAAATTCTTCGCATAACAGTTGCAGATACGTTGTTGAGAAGTAGGCCTACTCGACAGAGTCATATTCGTGATTCCTTCTACAATATCTCTTCCTCTTGTATGAACAAAATCACTTTGTATAAAATGCGTTTGTTAAACTTTTCTAAACACCAGCGTAAATAGAATAACACACATGCATTGTTTACTGTAACTTGCGAGGTATTTGCGCTGCTAGTGATGATTTCATGAATCATTTCAGCTGTAATCTTACACATGTATTATGTTTGCGCCCAAAGGGATTAAAAGCGCGTTCTTTATTTTCTTCCAAAAATCTCTTCGCGTTTTGTACATCCATTCTTGAAAAATGCGACAGGGAAGAATTTTAAAGGTAAATGTGATCCTTTTACGCAAAACTCTACCTCGTAGACCATTCTGAAAGAAAGAAAATCTTTACTGTGAAATGCAGTGTTAAATAATAATGAACAAACCCAGATCTATTCAAACTGTTAAATGCATTTGTTTCTTTTTCTGAACACCGACTCAAAGAGATTAAAATGCGTTATGCAACTATTTTTACAATATACTACTCGGCGGGTCCACGATGATTTCATTAATTATTTCAGTTTTAATCATTTAAGAACTATGCACACTAATATTTACTAACCACCAAAATAACTGGAAGTCGGAACTAAAAATGTAAAGGATATAATGATAAGTTGCACGTGGATTTCAAAAACATATTTGTCCATTTTTGACGAGTGTCGCTACATGAAAAGTTTTTGAACGCGCTATTCTTTTTTCTTTTTTTTCCTCGTTGTGGTGTGTTCTGACCCAATATCACGCACATGTATCTCGCCAAAAAGAAAATGGAATTATTATGTTCAATAACCTAGTAGGAACATCGGAAGGTAATCCTGTTTCTTATCACGCTGTTTAGAAGAAAACATGGAAGGAACAGTACTCGCTTATTCGTCACGGATAATGTTCGTTTACGAGTCTTCACGCTTCAGATAGTTCATGTACAGAGAGACGGCACAGGGATCGTATACATATCCACAGTGCACATGTGTGTACATGTATGCACATTTACTGCGTTCAGCACAGACTCTGCAGAACAGGGCTATTGCGTGAATTCGGTTTTCAATGTTTCATTTGCTGCGTGTTTGAAAGCGGTATGTCAAGAAATGGAACCTCGTTATATCCGATCAAATTGCTTATGTTTTTCTTTATCATAATGCACTGAAAATGTCCTCGTTATAACCAGAATCTTGTTATAACCGAACTCGTTATAACGGAGTCATTCTGCCATAGGTTTACACACAAAGGAAAACGGGACCGACGCGATCACCTCGTTATAAGCGGTTCCTCATTATAACCGAACTCGTTATAATGGGGTTTCACTGTAATACCCTTCCACCAGTGTTCCAGCACAATTATCCCCATCTTTCTTGCATTTGTGACTGCTTTGAGATCTTCATAGATCAACAAAAGAACTTAAAAGCTCGGGCACAAACACACAGTAGTTATAAGAAACCCAACACAGTTAAAGTGTTCATTAATTGGATGCACACCACTTGGTGTGATTTCTTTCATATCTAGTGCTTGGGGTTGGAGAGTTAGTGATTATGAACTTATCAGAAAATCTAGTTTTATCAATCCAAGTCTGCATAATCTACGTGATCAGGGCCCCATTTCATAAACACTTGATATGATAGCAACTCTCGCTGGAATGGCAATTGTCATAGTAATTAATGACAAGAATCCAGCTTCCTGATTGGCTGTTGCTATTGGAAGTTGCCATTCCAGCAAGAGTTGCCATCCCAACATCTTTTATGAAATAGGGCCCAGATCCTTGCTGATAGAGGTTCCTTTGTACAGCTTGGTGTGCAATTCATAATACCAGCTTTCACTAGAGGTAAAAAACAATTGTCTCCTCAAGAAGTTGAGATCAAAAGAAAACTTGCCTCAGTTAAGATTCATATTGAAAGGATAATTGGTGTAGTGAAGTCTTTGAAGGCTTCCGTGGCAGTAGAACGTTGGGCGGTAGAAGGCTTAACTGTTCGCCACATATTCTTTCTTGATTATGTATGTGGCCCTGAAAAGGGCCTACCCAGTCACGACATTTCGGCAAGCATGTTCTCACCATTCTCAAGGGAATTGGTGTACTTAAAAAAAAAAATTGTGTACTTAAAGAAAAAGTACACTACCTTCCAATTAATCTCATTAAATCTATTAAAGATGAATCACTTCGAGGTATTGCTAGAATTGATAATATGAGGAAGCGTGTGCCTGTCTAGTGAACTTTGGAGATGGAGTCGTGTATAATGTAATGAGAAGGACCTTGCAGAGTTGAATATTCAATGTGGCTGAGATTGTACTTGCTGCAGTACTGCATTTAGCAGGTTTTTAACAGGGAGTGGATTTTAGTTTCAGCACTTTTGGAAAAGATGTCACTACTTGGGCTGAGTTTTTGTCATACAGATTGACTGATGTATCAGAAAATGAAGCATACATGCGTCCATTGATTACATCCATCTATTCCTAATATGAAATCTTGTATCTGCAGGTCTATGTTTTGCCTCAGAATTACACATCAGAATAACATTACATTTATGCAGTAGGTTCTGTTTTCAGGGTAGCACCACAATATATGTCAGTTGCTACATTGTAATACCTGGTTGTATTGCTGTGAAAAATTCTTGTCAGAAATCTTGTTTGAGAGTAGAAATAAAGCCAAGAATATCACATGTCAAAAGTTCGTCCTCCGTTTTACTACACATATGGTTTAGCGAAATATCAAAAGACAAAACAGGTTGTTATTTCTCAAAACTTGCTGTTTGGTTTAAAAAAAAAAAATGCTGGCTGCTGAAGTCACTTGTACATCCATAGACACAATCAATATTTTCTATAAATTTACCTGTGTTTATATTGCAGGTTTTGTTGGTTGGTTTTGTTTTAGGGCAAGCACTATGTCAGTTGCTATATTGTAATACCATGTTGTACATAATATATGGTTGTATTGCCGTGAAAAATTCTTGTCAGAAATCTTGGTTTGAGAGTAGAAATAAATCCAAGAATATCACTTGTTGAAAGTTTGTCCTCTATTATTACTACACATATTGTTTAGTGAAATAAGACAAAACAGGTTGTTTTTTCTCATAATTTACTGTTTGCAAAAAAAAAAAAAAAAATCACTGCTGAAGTCCTTGTAGATCCATAGACACTACCAATATTTTCTCTAAATTTACCTGTGTAAATGTAATTTCTGGAACATTAATTTGCCGATGGCATTCTTTCATCCTAGTTTAAGATCAAAGATAAACCATATTTCCTTCTGGCATGTGTATCAATGTTTCAACATTCATACTTATACACATACATGCACAAACACACGTACACACACACACACACACACACACACACACACACACAATATCATACATTTGTTTGCACTCACACACCATTACTCTACTGTGTAACAAAACAAAAAAATTACTTTACCTGAACATAATTTGAAAAGTGACAACTCAGGGGTATGTGTCACAAAGCTGTTCTTAAGAGAGTGCTTTATAGTACAAAGAGCAAAATGGATTTCTCAAATTATCTCTATTGGAAATATGAACAAAGGTTTTATCTGTGATCGCTCTCCTTAACTCTTTATGTGCCATGGTGGAAACCCCTTGTGTACCACATTGATCTGAGACACCAATGGAGTCATAATTTGAGAAAACACTGTTGTTGTTTTTCTCAAATCTAAGTAACTTTTATAAATTTCTGTTGAAATGGACATGTAGTGAGCAAAGTTGTAGAGAAAATACCAACCTTTGCTTTGATGTAAATTGTATGTCAAATCTATGATTGTTTTTCTTTGAAATGATCAGTAGATACATTACTGTAATTAGTGTAAAGCAGGACTTTGCACACAAAACAGTGGCAGAAACTTAGAATTTACACACAAATCCAGTCAAAAATGCTCGTCAATCACCACATAAAATGCAAGCTAAATATGAAAGGAACGGAATTGAGAGAAATGTTTATCACTCGGTTTGGGTGGCTTTGTGCGTTTGAGCAGAATATGCAAAGCTGGCAAGCCGTCGACGGAGTCTGGCGTGCAAACGTGGCATATAAAAAATTAAATTGTGTTAAACATATATATGCACTGGACAGCAAAAGAAAGTACCCATTCTGTCAAAGGCCACACACAAAAATTCACCCCCTAGAAATAAACAATTTTTGTACACACCCCAGTCGTTATTCCCAACTGAAAAATATATTTTTTACATATTTTTCAAACTGTACATTTTTTGAGTATTTTCTTATAAACTGCATATTTTTTTCAAAAAATGCTCTAAAAATAACATAATTTATTCATATTTTTCAAAATACTCTGAAAATAGCATATTTTGGGGGTATTTTTTCCAGTCTTCAGATGAGACGAATATTTTTTCTGTATTTTTTCATCTTTCCCATAAATGTTCTTGTCATTTTGTAAAAATACTCTAAAAATAGGATATTTTGGGGGTATTTTTGTCAAATTTGAAATACTATTTATATTTTTTCCGTATTTTTTTCAGCTTAATTATTGAAAAACAAATTAATAAACAAAGCATTAAAATATGCTTTAAAATCAAAAATGTGGCAAAATTGTGGTAAAAGTGAATTCAGTTGATACAAATTGAAGTCAGTTGACATTTCAACTATTATGTCAAACTATTATGTAGACCAGGTATGTATAATGCTCTTGTGTGTGTTTGTGTGTGTATATGTGTGTGTGTGTGTGTGTGGGTGTGTGTGCGTGTGTGCATGTGTGTGTTAATTTGTGTGTAAACAGTTTGTTGACACTTGAAAGCTATGTACCTGACTGGGCTTGCTTACCAGTTCATTCCAGATTAAAACCCTAATTAACCATAATACCAGTTGATTCCAGTTGGTTTTTACTGGTTTCTACTGGTCATGCATATTCATAAGCTATTCAAATTCTCTTGGAACAGAAAAAGAAAAAATATAGTTCAAATTGTTTTTCATATTACAATAAGCTTTAAACTGTGTTAAAAAGTTTACTCAATATTATTGTTGTGTTATTCATAATTTCAACTTCTGTTATGAGGAGGCATTTTCATTTTTCAATATCAAAAGTGTAATTTACTTGGTAACCACGTCTTAAAACATTAAATGGCCCTAGATAATTGCGTGTGATAACTAAAGTATTAGGTTCCTACATCCACATCAGTGGTGGACACCTCTCTGCATCTCTCCACCTCTCTCCTCACATGGACCTCTCTCCCGAGTGATTCAGGTGAAGGCTGAGCTAGCTGGATTCAATGAGTACCACACTAGTGTAATAAGTTGATAAATAGTAGATAATATGTTAGTTTGATAAATACCAGGGTAATTTATACATAAATAAACTTTGTTTAGTTCACAGTAGTGTTCTCTGGGGCACTTCTGCCCCTGAATACCTTTGTTTGTCTATGCTGTTTTTCTTTTTTCTCTTACTCTATACCTGTGTTTTCCGTGATACACGCGGCTCTGTTTCATCAACTTATGTCCCTTGTGTTTCATTTACTTATCGGTTTTGAGCGATACATCTCATCGTGTTTTCCTCTCCCGATACCTTTCCATTCCTTGTATCACACTAATAGTTTATATACCCTCCGCTTAGCAAGTTGCTACGTGTACATACACAGTGTATACTTTACAGCATACACTCTGTTTTTTTTTTTTTCTCGTGATACACTCTGCCTTTACATGACTTACTCCTCATATCCTTGTTTGTATTGATTATTTGCATACTCATCACTGTATTAATTTATGATACAGCAGTCTTTTAATTTCATTATATTTTTTCGCAGGCTAAGGTGGGGGATTTCCACCACATCCCGCTCTGTTGTACTTTGATTACTATACTAATTTCTGCAGTTTTTTTTTTTTTTACAGTTTTCTCTATTTTCTAGTTGTGCGCGGTATAACTACAACGCTCCCTCCTTTTTCCCACTGGTTTCCATAGGTTTCATTATATACCCACAGGTCACTGTCAGGTGCATTTCTTGTACAGTTCTCTATACTCCATAGATCTATACTCTTGTCTTTTTACAGACAAACAGTGGACATTCCTAAGCACAGAGATTAGCCCAGATACTCACTGCAAGCTCCACTGAAACTTTCTGGGAATTTCTTCCCTTCCCTCAGCAATAACAATAACCGTTTTTCAGCACCTCACACAAACCGACGCCTTCTATTTAGATTCCAAATTTTCCCCTCGCACTTTCCCTAATCCTTTCATCAGTGATAAATAGAAAGTTTAAACTCAGTCAACCAGGACCAAATTTGTGTCTGTGGTTTACACATTCGTATCTCTGTGTTTAGGTCCTTTTCCACCTGTACAGATCCCCTTTCTCGTCTCTGTTTTGTTTTGTCTTTCTAGCACTCCCATACAATCATTACAAGACATAGGTTCAGTTCAATCAAATCCATCAAATATGGAGGACACTGAAACGGAACCTGACCCTGACCCCAATGACACTATGTTCACTCCTGTCAAAAGAAAAAAAAAAAACGATCCCGAAAAGACACTATATCACTTGAAGACAACGAAGATGAATTCCACACCCCTTCACGACCGTTACTCTTACTTTTCGTCACAATAACCGGAGCCGATAAAAACATAACCTAGTCTAACCCTATTCAGGTAGCGAGAGAAATCAACCGCATCGCAGGACATGTCATACATGTACAACGTCACCCTAAATCGTTCGTCATTAAATGCGCCAACTCAAAACAAGTCCATTCTTTTTTAGCGACAACCAACTTATGCAACACCTCAGTCTCTGTCACCAACACCAATACCCCCCTCAACTTAACAAAGGGAGTAATCAAACGCGTTCTAGTTGATCTATCAGACGACTCAATTCATCAAGAATTACGGGATCAGGGAGTCACCGATGTTCACCTCATTTACAAAAAGGTCAATAACACCCACTTTGCTACATCCGTTGCCACTGTTACTGTTACACTCAAATCTCTTCCTTCAGCTGTGTCCTTAGGGTACGAACGTTTTGAAGTATCGACGTACATTCCCCCCATCACACGCTGCCTCAGATGCCAGAGGTTTGGCCACGGCATCGACACCTGCCGTTTCAAGCAGCGGTGTGTCAGGTGTGGTGAGTCCCACCAACTTGACCAGTGTCCCATGAAAGGTACTAGTACTCCTCGATGCTTGAGATGTGGGGGTCCCCACAGTGCCGCTTATGCCGGATGCCCTGAATACAAACAAGCAAGAAAAATACAATCAGTCAAAGTACTACACAAATTATGCAGATGCGGCCCAGCACATACTGAATTCAACACAAACTACCCATAACCCTCCTCCCGAAAACTCAGCTTCTCAAGTCATCTCAGACCCCGTCACTCTCCCCATGCCGATTAACCAACCCTCCTCTTCCCACACAAACTCATCCCTTACCGCTACGTCATCTGCTACCCCTCATCCTCAACACATTCACGCCACAGCCAAACACTCTCGAGTCCTCCCAACCCCAAACATTCCTCCCAAAAGACCTCCGACATCTGACGCCTCAACACAGGTAGACAGGGTTAACCAGTCTTCGCAATGCTCTCCAGGTTCTCCACTCACAGTCGAAAACCTGGTCACCTTCCTTGTTTTTGTTATCAATAACCTAGAGAGCCAACTCGAAGAGCAACAGAATAAAGCTAACAGTATAGGCCGCCAACACCTGCTTTGGCACAATAATACCACCTGAAAAAATCCATGAGCTGTTATCATCCATTTCTCAATAATGGATATACTGCTACTCTGTCTTACACTGTGTTCCCCTCCCCTGCTCATGATACAGTTTACCCTCTGGCAGTGGAACGCCCGTGGAATATCGTCCACTGGACATGAACTAGTTCACCATATTAACTCCTCTACAGATCCCCCACACATCATTTTGATTCAGGAGACTTGGGGTCATAAACACACCAATTTTTCTATTCCTCGTTATGTATCCATCTGGCGTCACCGTCCCAACTCCCGTAGAGGAGGATGCACCATCTTCTTACACTCCGGTATCACATACAACATCATTAACTGCGCCCCCTCGCTCGAGGCGCAACAAGTAAATGTCTTGTTAGGCACCGTTAAACTGTCGTTAATTTTTATAATCCACTTTAAAAACTTACTTTAGATAATCTCAAAGCACTAACCTCCAATTGCCTCCCAAATTTTATATTGGCAGGTGATTTCAACGCTCACCATCCCATGTGGGGCGGAACCACGGAAGATCATAACGGGAGATTAACAGTTGATTATATTTTAACCAACAGCATATCTATATTGAATGATTTTTCCCCCCATATGAATCAATATTTCACGTGGGACATCGTCTTCCATAGATTCAACTCTTTCCAGTCCCTCTCTAGCTGCACGATGCAACTGGTCTGTCTCTACTACGACGGGAAGTGATCACTTCTTGATCAAATGTGATATAGCACTAATTGCATCTGTACCTAACATCACTCCCACCAATTTTAGATCAGCAAAACTATGTCTATCCTTCCACAGGGCCAACTGGGAGCTGTTTGAAAAGGAATTAAACAATACTTATAAGATGAAGAATGTTGACATTGAAAATATTTATGACTTTTACAACTTTTTCATCCTATGCATCCAGAAAGCAGCGGAAACTGCCATTCCAACTAATAAAATCAAAAACTTTCCTCCTAATCCATGGTGGAATCAAACATGCACCGAGGTTACCAAGGCTAAACACAAAGCTAACAGAAGACTGGAAAGCTCATATACTGATCTATGCACATATCTCAAAGCCTCCGTTCTGGCGAGGAAAACGATTAAATTTGCCAAACGTGCTCATTTTGAACAGTTCTGTAATACTTTAAACCGCTTTACTCCTCTTTCTACAATATGGCGTAAGATTAAAATACTTTCCAATAACCGCTAGCATAGCACAACTTTCCCTCCTCTCCATATCAATGGTTCTCTCTTTTCCGACCCCCTTACTATAGCCAACGCTTTAGCAGTCTCCTTTTGTGAGAAATCCGTCCCTTCACCCTTTTCCACACGTGAACTACCTACGCTGGCTACACCGAATATCATTCATGATAACAACTCCCCATTAAATTCCCCCTTTACACTCGGAGAACTAAAAAGAGCCATCTGCGTTGCCAAAAATTCTTCACCTGGAGCTGACGGGATCAACAAAGCTCTCATCTCCCACCTGACTGATAGCATGATCCATTCGCTGTTACGGATGATAAATCACATATGGGACACTTCCACCCTACCACCCCAATGGAAGCACTCGATCGTTATAGGGCTCACACCCATAAATATTTCCCCATAGGGATGTGTGTTAAAAATCAAATTTCAAAAAATTCTGTAAAATAGCTGGGAGAAATGAGGTATTTCAGCTTCACTAACCTGGATAAGTGAGATATACCCTTTCATCCATCAAATTTTCAGGGTGGATTCTTCAGTCCAAATTCTGTCCAGGGGTCCGCAAAGCCAGACTACGAGTTCTTGTCACTCAAAAAATCACCTATTTTCCGTACACATACCCAATGAAATATAGTCCCCTCAAATTCGATCAGAAAAGCTTTCATCTTCCAACCAAAATGCAGTTTGTAGAGGAATTCATACTCAATATCTACAGCTATTCAGTTTTTTGCCAAACTACATCATTGATTTTTAATCAATTTTTTCCTTCATTTATTTTGGTATCTTTAGTACGAATTTGTGAAGGGGTCTGGGACATTCCATTGTATTTACGGGTGTGAGCCCTATAGTGGAGGTCATATTTCTCATTTGACTTTTTAACATCATAAATGTGTTTTTGATGATATTTGCCCCTACATCATATGGGAAATTAAACATTCAAGGGTTATAAAGCTTCTCAAAGGAACACTTTTGAAAATCATGCCCTTTGGGGTTTTTAAAAAAAATAAATCTTGCAGTGTTGATCAGTTCTTCATAAGATGAATACATAGATGCAGGCAGTAATCCTTGATTATGGGGGTGTCATCATCACCTTATTGCCTGCAAAGTACTTTAAAAGACTTTGTTTTGTCAAACAGACTAACTTTATGAATTTTGACCTGTTTCAGTGGTAGCCAAAACAAAGAAATACATTAAAATAACACAGTCATTCAAAGTTGTGTGATACTGATGACTGCTATATACAAAGATCTAGTACCACAACATAAATAAGAAAAATTGTAGCCAAGCAGAGGTGGGGGGGGTAGAGGAGAGGGGTGGGGGGTAGGAAGGAGAAGGGGGCAGGGAGGAAGAGATCTGACACAATAGATCAACATAAACCAGCACAGCTTGTATGGGATGAATACTTCCCATAGACTTGTGTGCATTGCATGCATCCTCTATAGGGCTCACACCCATAAATATTTCCCCATAGGGATGTGTGTTAAAAATCAAATTTCAAAAAATTCTGTAAAATAGCTGGGAGAAATGAGGTATTTCAGCTTCACTAACCTGGATAAGTGAGATATACCCTTTCATCCATCAAATTTTCAGGGTGGATTCTTCAGTCCAAATTCTGTCCAGGGGTCCGCAAAGCCAGACTACGAGTTCTTGTCACTCAAAAAATCACCTATTTTCCGTACACGTACCCAATGAAATATAGTCCCCTCAAATTCCATCAGAAAAGCTTTATATCTTCCAACCAAAATGCAGTTTGTAGAGGAATTCATACTCAATATCTACAGCTATTTAGTTTTTTGCCAAACTACATCATTGATTTTTAATCAATTTTTTCCTTCATTTATTTTGGTATCTTTGGTACGAATTTGTGAAGGGGTCTGGGACATTCCATTGTATTTACGGGTGTGAGCCCTACACCCATTGCGAAACCCGGCAAGAATAAGCACGACATACATTCTTATCGTCCTATCTCTCCGACTCCTTTCTTATGCAAGACTATGGAACGAATGATATCCAGCAGATTAACTTATGTTATAAACAAACACCACTTGGTGTCTCACACTCAATCCGCTTTTTTACCTCATCGCAGAATAACCAACAACCTTCTTCTTCTTGAATCAGATGTCCGTAAATCCCTAATCACTAAACATTACACCGCAGCTATTTTTCTAGATCTCAGCCAAGCATTCGACACTGTCAACCACAATGCTCTTATTGCCAAACTCAAATCCATCGGACTACAAGGTAGATTCCTGGACTGGATTCGCAACTTATTAGACTCGAGGACTTTACAAGTACGCGTTGATTCCACTCTGTCAGACACTTATCACCAAAATATCGATCTCCCTCGAGGAAGCCTTATTAGTCCAATTCTCTTTACTCTTTTTATCAACGACATCTCTTACTGCAGCAAATCCAATATATCTCTTTACGCAGATGATATAGCGATTTGGCGCACTTCCACCAACCTACGATACATCAGTTTTAAATTACAGGTGGACATCGACAACATCGCTTCCTGGCTGAAACAATGGGGCCTCACTTTATCAAGCAATAAATCCAAAGTAATTATTTTTTTATCCACGATCAGTTGCCACCAGTAATTTCAATATACACATATCTGATACTCCTTTAGAAATCGTGCCAAATTACAAATACCTCGGTGTAATTTTTGACTCCTCGTTAA
This sequence comes from Diadema setosum, assembly GCF_964275005.1. Taxonomy (NCBI): domain Eukaryota; kingdom Metazoa; phylum Echinodermata; class Echinoidea; order Diadematoida; family Diadematidae; genus Diadema; species Diadema setosum. The sequence goes on from NC_092698.1 coordinate 11,570,793, forward strand.
CGTGGTCGCCTCATGTTAATTACATACTGAATAAATGTAATAGACATCTTAACCTTCTTAGGTCTATATCCGGCACGTCCTGGGGTGCTGATACTAAAACTTTGCTATTGTTTTATCATTCATTCATTTGTCCCCACCTTGATTACTCGTGTGAAATCTATAATTCCATTTCCCCAACGCTCGCCTAGAAGCTGGACTCAGTTCAAGGCCACGCCCTACGTATTGCCACTGGTGCTCTTCCCTCCACCCCACTACACTCTCTCCCAAGTGGAATGCCATGAAGCTCCTCTAGACACACGCCATGAAAGGGCCGCTTTCAACTACTGTGCATATTTATTTACTCTCTCCACCACTCACCAAACTCGGGCCGCAATTTCTGACTGCTGGCAGTTTGCTACAGTCAAATGGCCTGAACACAAAAAACCGTTTGCCCTTCATACCTCATATTTATTTCCCACTTTCAGCAAACTCATCCCGCTCTCTGACTGGCCGTGTCCGCCATGGTCAATAATATACCCAACAATTGATCTCTCTATTCATGACCACTGCACAAAGACTTCCCCCACCTTGGAATGCAAAAAACAAACTGCTCTCCAGATAATCAACACCATTTATGCTAACCATCTTCATCTCTACACAGACGACTCTCACGACCCCACCAGCAACAGGGTTGGCATCGGGATTTATATCCCCCGCCATGAAATCAAAATTCATGAAAGAATCTCCCGGATATCCATATGCCGTGCTGAACTCACTGCAATTTTAGAAGCTCTTACCTGGCTCGAAACTTCTCCGCCGTTGAAAGCTGCAATATTTTCAGACTCCCTCAGTGCTCTGTCTTTATTAGAAATTACTCCTCCAATAAACATGATCTAACTTGCGAAATTTTATTGAAATGTTCACAATTATTATCAAATGGATTTTCTCTTTCCCTGGTCTGGATCCCCTCACACTGTGGTCTTAAAGGTAACGACTGTGCAGACTCTCTCGCGAAGAAAAGCCTAAACAAAGATTATATAACCATCATGATCCCTCCTACCGTTTCTGAAATTAGACAATCAATCTCGACAAAATGCCTGGACGCCTGGAACGAGACCTGGCGCACATCCACCCATGGTCGTCATCTATACTTTATTCATAGTAATGTTAAACAGCCTTTCTTCATCAATTGCACTTGCCGTCGAGACGAAATTATCATCCATCGACTCAGAATGGGTTGTGCTCGACTCCCCGCTTACCTACATTGAATTCATAAACACCCCACTGGCCTTTGTCATATCTGCAACTCTGCAGACACTGTAGGGCACTACTTGCTATACTGCACACGATTCCTGAAACAACGTACAGTATTAGCTCAAAGGTTACATAAATCCATCCTGCAGTTGTCTGATCTCTTTTCGAATCAGCAATCTATGGACTACCTGCTTCAGTATGTCAAGGACACAAACCAATATTTTAATCTTTGATTTTTTTCCCTTCTCTCTCTATTCCACTACCTCGTACCTATACATTATACATAGGTCTGATATTTGCAGAGGTTTCTCATTTGATTGAATTCATTATTACGTTTATTTTAGCTTAAAAGTACCCACCCACCGGGAGAACTCCACACACGTGTACCATTGACATACTCAACGCCATCTTTGTTCTATACAGGTACCATGGCATACTAATTCTCAACGCCGTCCTTTGTTCTTTACCGGTACTTTTCTCTCAGGCCAGGATCATCAATAGGCTCGTGGCAATACCTCTTATGAGTGATTCATTTTTCACACCCTTTTTTGTAATCTTGGTAACGGGCTGACCCTATGTCAGAGAGAGGAGCTCAGCACCCTCCACCCCCCTAGCTGTCTGTTTTCTCTGATCTGTCCTCACCCTTTCTGCTTTTCTTCTATCATCCCTCCTCTTCCATGATTTCCCCGCCTACTAGACTAATAATAATACAGTATTCATCGCATAATCGGGACAGGTTGGGAGTAGCAAACACGGCCCCTTTAAGCGGGGTGCCCGATTTCGCGATGAGCACTCACCATACACTAACGGCATACGACATGTACATTATGTAGTGCACACACACACACACACATGCATACTGACGTACTGTACATGTACATGAATACACAACCACGCTACCCCTCGGCGCGACCCTCTAGCTGTCCCTGCATTCTCGCAATGATGTAGTCATCGCAACCGGGTTCTTCTTCGGTCACCTCTCTTCGAACACAAAATATGTGGATTAAAAGCTAGCACTTTCTTAAACATTCGTAGAATTCTTGGACACGTAGGGCGTTCTGTATAAATACATACATGGGAAATGATTACCCAGAACTGATGTGGGAATGTCAATGAAAAGTCCTACAATCATTCAATCATCACGGCTTGATTGTTTACTTGCCGCGATCACTGCACTGTACATGTGTTGTAGCGATCTGGCTCGCCATATATACACATGTACAGAAAAGCGAAGGCGGGCAGCGAGCTGAAATGCACGTGTACTGGATGGACGGAGGTCAAAACACACCAGTCAGAAGCTTGCTTTGTAAGTTTGATGTAAACGACAACTGACAGGGAATCTTTGAAATATTGTTGTGGTATTTTGGTAGATTTTTTGTGTAAAATATCAACAAAATCAAAGGTCGCTTGAAGAAAAATTGTCCCGTTTATCAGAGGTCCCCGCCCGATTATCCAGTGAAAATAACGTGCATTGGAAATGTTTCTGGGAAGCGTATGTCATTTAAGCGAGGTTCCCGATTATCAGATGCCCGATTATGCGATGAATACTGTATAACACTTAGGCCGATAAGACACTAGAGGAGCCTGCCCCCGGGAAAGGCCAAGACTTCACCGGCGTCGGCGGGCGGGTCCTCTACCTGCTTGCCGACGGGAATGGCGTAACCTTGCATTTCGGTGCAGGAGTAGGCAGGCAACATCTTTTCCTAAAACCTGTCCCCTTTCTTTCTCTGTAAATATCTCATTTGTAAATATTAAAAATAAATATAATTAGATTTGTAAATAATTAGAAGTAGTGTAGGTTTTTATAATTGAATTTAAGTGAATATTTGATTTAAATATATTTTTTGGAGTATATTGCCCAACCGGCAGAGAGCTTCACAAAACTAAAAGAACAACAACTGGTACCAAATAGGTATAGGGTGTAGATACATATAAGGTTTACATAGGCCTAGGCTCTAAGACTAGGTGTATGATTACGATTACGATTCTGGGATACGCTCAACATAACTCAAGAAAATATTATTTATTTTACCCAAGCTCGAACATGTAAAACAAAAATATTTGAAAATATATATTTTTGCAGTATTTTTGTAGCCCCAAATTATAAAGGCATTAAAAATAGCTAGAAAACATATTTTTACAGTATTTTTTTGCTGTAGCAGCACGATGTGACAAAAAATATTCAAAAAATATATTTTTATTATACAGTATTTGGTGTTTTTAAACTGTATGAAAAAAATATATATATTTTTTAAAATATATTTTTGAGGTATTTTTCTTACATTTTCAGTATATTTCAAATACAAAAATATCGTAAAAATATATTTTTGGGGTGATTTTTAAAATATTTTTATAATATTTTTGTGACATTTTTTTTTTCGAGCAGGGCAGATGTGCTACAATGCCCCTTACTAATCACATGCACATGAGCAAGCGAATGTCTTCACAACAAAGAAGAACTTGACATGCACAGCATCTTGGTCTCGAATCAAAAGTCCCACACAAAAGCACTTTCCACCATGCAAAAATGGCCACTGAATGGACCATATTTTTAAACAACCAACATATCCAAGCTCTGCAGGAAGAATGGACAGAACTTCCCCAAGACTACGCCAGACAGCTTGTCCAGAGCATGCGTCAGAGGTGCCTAGAATGTGTCCAGGCACAAGGAGGACATTCACATTATTGAAAATTGATGTTTGTGACTGCTTTTTTCGTCCTGTGACACTGATTTTTTCTTAAAACTTGTAAGCCTAAGGCTCACTGTGTTACATTTTGTGACTTATGATTTAGTGACCAAGATGCTGTGCATGTCATTCTTTTTTCTTTGTAATAAAGATAATCACATGCTATTGGGTATGTGGTTACTAATGGATATTGCAGCATTGATCCGTGTACAAAAATTGTTTATTTCTAGGGGGTGAATTTTTATGTGCGGCCTTTGACAGAAGTAGGTACCTTCTTTTGCTGTCCAGTGCACATGTGTTTCGTATAAATATGTACTATGTGGAAAATGACTATAAGGGTAGTCCCCATGGCCTGTCAGACAGCAAACCTGTGAAAATTCCATTTGCACCATGATATCAGGTATTTCCAGTCTTTTGAAACTTAAAAACATGTTTATGAAACACACCATTCATATCAAGGACCAAATTAAAATGGAAAAAAAAAATGTTAATGGAACTGAGAAGGGAACTAAGATTCTGTGGTTATGACTACATACAAGTTAAAGCGAGACCTTAATTCAATTATGAGATTTTTAGTTTTTATTGCACCTGATGTCAGTTCAAAGCTGCAGTTTCAATAGCAAGTACATATAGTGCATGGCCAGTAGTCAGGAGTGAAATAAGAAATTGTATGTGTATACACCTTTTACACCTTTATGAGAGTCCACTTGATTACAAAAAAAAAAAAAAAAACAAGAGACACGCGGGTCTAGCGCTCACCTGAGTATCGCAAGTTCACCTTTCATGCAGTCACTAATCTAAATTATTCACAGCTCTACTAAAATTTGACCAGGCATTCTCAAGTAGAAGATGAAAATGTACAATATGGGCCCATATTTTTAAAGATTCCTTAATTTGGGGGGATTGGGGCCCCCTGGGGCCCTCTGGGTGGGGCATGGTGCCCAGATTGATAAATTGAGATCCTGACCCCCTAGGGATGCTACCTGCCAAGTTTGGTGAAAATGGGTCATGGGTCTTGAGCCTTCAGCTCAGGTGAGCTAAAAATTAATTACTGCAATGAAAGTCATTGAGGGTAATCTTCAACTTGAATCCGTGTGCTCATACTAAGAATTTGTTGTATGATAATAATAAATCATTAAAGATAAATGATTTATATTTTTTCAGTTTGGTCAATTCATGTTTAAATACAATAATAACAAGAGACTCGTGGGTCTAGCGCTCACCTGCGTATCGCAAGTTCACCTTTCACGCATTCACTAATCTAAATTATTCACAGCTCTACCAAAATTTGACCAGGCATTCTCAAGTAGAAGATGAAAATGTACAATAAGGGCCCAAATTTTTTAAGATTCCTTAATTATTGGGGATTGGGGCCCCCTGGGGCCCTCTGGGTGGGGCATGGTGCCCATTTTGATAAATTTAGATCCTGACCCCCTAGGGATGCTACCTGCCAAGTTTGACGAAAATCCATCATGAGGTTTTCAGAAAGAAGATGAAAATGTACAATTCAGGCCCCCATTTGGACCTTCCCAACCACCCCCCCCCCCCACCCCTGCCCCCATGAGCACTGAAAAGTGGACCTGTGCGCTATACAAGTAGCCACTATTATTATTATTATTATTATTATTATTTAGGCCCCATTAGGACCCCTCCTCACCCCCCTCCCCTGGGTCCCAAGGGGGGCACCCCTGTTCTGCCATGAACAAACTTGAAACTACAGTCATCAATGTACTAACTCATAGTATTAACTTAGCTCCATCACTTCTGGTTCTAGAGAAGAACATTTTTAAAGATTCCTTAATTTTGGGGGGTTTTGCCCCCCTGGGGGCCCCCTGGGTGGGGCATGGTGCCCATTTTAACAAATTGAGTTCCTAACCCCCTAGGGATGCTACCTGCCAAGTTTGGTGAAAATGGGTCATGGGGTTCTCAAGAAGAAGATGAAAATGTACAATTTAGGCCCCATTAGAACCCCTCCCCACCCTCTCCCCTGGGTCCCAAGGGGGGCACCCCTGATCCTGCCATGAACAAACTTGAAACTACAGTCATCAATGTACTAACTCATAGTATTAACTTAGCTCTATCACTTCTGGTTCTAGAGAAGAAGATTTTTACAGATTCCTTAATTTTGGGGGGTTTGGGCCCCCCTGGGGGCCCCCTGGGTGGGGCATGGTGCCCATTTTAACAAATTGAGTTCCTAACCCCCTAGGGATGCTACCTGCCAAGTTTGGTGAAAATGGGTCATGGGGTTCTCAAGAAGAAGATGAAAATGTACAATTTAGGCCCCATTAGAACCCTTCCCCACCCCCTGGGTCCCAAGGGGAGCACCCCTGATCTGCCATGAACAAACTTGAAACTACAGTCATCAATGTACTAACTCATAGTATTAACTTAGCTCCATCACTTCTGGTTCTAGAGAAGAACATTTTTAAAGATTCCTTAATTTTGGGGGGTTTTGCCCCCCTGGGGGCCCCCTGGGTGGGGCATGGTGCCCATTTTAACAAATTGAGTTCCTAACCCCCTAAGGATGCTACCTGCCAAGTTTGGTGAAAATGGGTCATGGGGTTCTCAAGAAGAAGATGAAAATGTACAATTTAGGCCCCATTAGAACCCTTCCCCACCCCCTGGGTCCCAAGGGGAGCACCCCTGATCCGCCATGAACAAACTTGAAACTACAGTCATCAATGTACTAACTCGTAGTATTAACTTAGCTCCATCACTTCTGGTTCTAGAGAAGAACATTTTTAAAGATTCCTTAATTTTGGGGGGTTTTGCCCCCCTGGGGGCCCCCTGGGTGGGGCATGGTGCCCATTTTAACAAATTGAGTTCCTAACCCCCTAGGGATGCTACCTGCCAAGTTTGGTGAAAATGGGTCATGGGGTTCTCAAGAAGAAGATGAAAATGTACAATTTAGGCCCCATTAGAACCCCTCCCCACCCCCTCCCCTGGGTCCCAAGGGGGGCACCCCTGATCCTGCCATGAACAAACTTGAAACTACAGTCATCAATGTACTAACTCATAGTATTAACTTAGCTCTATCACTTCTGGTTCTAGAGAAGAAGATTTTTACAGATTCCTTAATTTTGGGGGGTTTGGGCCCCCCTGGGGGCCCCCTGGGTGGGGCATGGTGCCCATTTTAACAAATTGAGTTCCTAACCCCCTAGGGATGCTACCTGCCAAGTTTGATGAAAATCGGTCCTGGGGTTTTCAAGAAGAAGATGAAAATGTAAAAAGTTTACGCACGACGCACGACACACGACGCACGACGGACGCCGGACGAAGGGCGATCGCAATAGCTCACTTGAGCCTTTGGCTCAGGTGAGCTAAAAATTTACCACAAATATTTGAACAAATCTTTCATCACAATGATTTGAACAAATCTTTCATCACAATGATTTAGTACACAATTACCCTACTTGAAGTTCCAGTGAATATCATTTACCAATATCATTATTAAGAACAATTCTTGCCCAAAACACATTCATTTTCACAGGCCCAAGGTTCTCGAACAGCCTTGATAACACTCTAAGAGATGCTCTGACTTTTGCTTCCTTTAAATTAAAACTATAAAAAAAAATCTTTTGTCATCCTCACAAAAACAAATAAAGAAAGAAATTATTTCTTTGTCATTCTTAGAAAAATAGACAAATAAATAAATGGATAAGTATTTTTCTAAATATTAAGAGTTTGTGCTCCATTACAAGTTTCTACCCAAGCCTTAGCGACCTTTCCTGAAAACCGAATTGTAGACCACTCATTTTTTATCCCCTTCCTTTTTTGTTATGCCTCTCTTTAGTTTGTTTTCCTGCCTGTTCCAATCCTGCTTTCATTCTTGTCCTTGTAATAGTCCTCTTTTTTTCTGTTCCATAAAATATTATGTATTCATGTATGCGTAAATGTATATTGCCTTGTATTGTTTTAAATGGAAATGAATAAAAATCATTTGAATTGAATCAAATCTCAGTGAAGGCTACTTTGATATTCAACAAATATCTCAATATTTATGCCTAAAAGAGGCAAGGGATGGACATAACTTCATTTTATGGAGCACAGAATTCAAAACACGTACTTCTTGGTATTTGACAGACCTATGCGATGAAACATATCTATTAAGAAGAGGTAAATACAGGTTATCAGTTTGTCTAGTGTTATACAAATGTACATCTCTCATATTGAACACATCATCAAAGATAGAGGGTAATAAATTGTGAGTATACGTATACATAAACGAGGCTGTTTGTAATTCACATATATGTCAAATATGGTAAGTTATGGAAATATGGGTAGTTTGTCAACTGATTTGAGGTTTCTAACTGTGCACGAGCAAAGAAAAATCCTCTCATTAGTAGTTTCAACTTTGCAAAAGCACAGAAAAAATTTGCAATCAAAGCAAGAAACCTCTGAACAGTAATTTACACTGTGCATGCACAGCTTGACTCGAGAAAGGTGAAACAGGTCAACCTTGTCAATCCCCAGTTTTTGGTATTTTCTAAAAAAGCAATTCTTACTCTACATTATCCTAAAGTTCAGAATCATGAAGAGAATGGGATTGGTGTTGTTCAACATTCTTTATTATATCAATAAACAATGTAACATGAAAGCCTAGGTGTCAGAGGTAAACGGCATGGAAGGGTTTTTTTTTTCCTCCTTTTCTCCTACCCTCTTGTTTACGGTGGGCTACTGTCTAGGTAGAAAGAATTTTTAGGCCAACAGCTGGCGAGATCGAGGTTGCAAGCGGCACCCTTCTTGCAGCGCGGTAAGAAATGCTTGGCTGGGTTTCCCGCGAATTTTGTTATGATTCATTTGGTTATCAATAAAGGCCACACCCCGGTATTTGAATAAAGAGAATGTAAGTGACAGTGAGTAGTCAAATTACAGGTTAATTATTATTGTATTGGTATGGGAGTGAAAGGTTAGAATTAAGGGAATCGCACTGATTGGCGAGTGATAATGTATGCAAGGTTAAGAGCGAGAGAGGGAGCGTGAGAGAAGATAAATAGCTGTGAAGGAGGAATAAGAGAGGAGAAGCTAATCCGATGCGAGAGTGGAAAGACCGTTTGTGCCCATTTGGAAGGGTCCAGGCTCGTCGAAATAGGAGGGAATCCAGGATAAGACTCCGCTGAGATCCGAGCTAAAAGGCTGTGAGGGAGAAAGCGAGAGAGAAATTGAACCTGTGATACTCGGAGGCTAAAGTATTCCTGCTGCTGAGCGGAACTGGCAGACGGGGTACTGGACGACAACTCCGACGGCAGACGGCAACTCTCCGCGTGGGTGCAGGGCAGAAATAACTCCGCATCCTTATATTGCTACGAGCTGAGACAGCCGCATTGCCACGAGCTGAGACAGCCGCAGTGCTACCAGCTGAGACAGCCGCAGTGCTACGAGCTGAGACAGCCGCACTACTACGAGCCGAGTCCGGGACCAGCCGCTGCTCGGTGACACAGTCACGGTCGTCAGCAGAGACGCTGTCATCACTGGCCGGGCCAGACGGGTCGACGTCGGCACCGACGCTGCACCCTAGCGATCTACAAGACGCACGAGGGCGCCCTCCAGCGACATCAGAGGACACAGAACTCGACAAGATAACGCCTGACAGTTGATAGTTACAGGAGCTCCGTAGGCAGTAGTACAAGTGTAGTGTAATTGTAACAGGGAGTTTGATGAGGTTGATTTAATCTAAGGAATTCAGTGGAATATTTGATTTAAGTATATAAGCAGATAATTCATTTATGTTGCATTGCGTTATGATGAGATTTGTCAGAAAACATAGAACCCGCAGAGGAATTAAATTTTTGTTTATTGCATTGTGAATCCAAAAGATGCTGTGTTATTTACGTGGTCTATACTAGAGTAAAGTAGCGCAGTAAGTTCCCCCTGACACTAGGTTGTCTCCTGGATTGAACAGGAGGCACAAGGCAAAGACAAAGGACAATACAGGAAAACATGTAAATACTTCTTACATTGTAAAAAAACACACTCAGCAAGTACAGTTACGTACTCACAAATTAACCAAAGATACATTTATACACAAACAAATTATAATATGCAATACATGTATTTGATTTCAAAACATACCTTTCTATCATAATGATACAACTTCATCTCATTCTATAATTTCCATTTCTTTACTTTTTATATAAATCGTTCTCGTTAACCTTTCTCTCTCTCCCTCTCTCTCTCTCTCTCTGCCTTCCCCTCCTTCCTTTCTTATTTGTATACCTTTCTTTTACTCCATTATCATTAATTCATTTTACGCCTTCTTAATTTCTTCTCCAAACTTTCTCAGTAAAAATAACAATTAACAATACCAAATCATATAACATAAAATCTTATATATCATTTATACTAACAATAAACTAAATCTCAAATTCTTTTTTTCCTTATATACGCCTAAACATAAAATCTTAACACTAAAAAAAAAAAAAACTTTACTAATAATGTTTTTAGCAGTTTTTCTAGAACTTTTTTTTTTTTTTTTTGGTATGGAATAGCATGCTTTGGTATGTCTTAGAGGCCCCCTTTCATTTCTCAAAAACTCTATACACACTAATACCTTTTGAGAAGATGATGCTACGGCTTTGAAAGTTGGTATGAGCCATGAATAGAGTGTGCTAAGACAAGATGCTCAATTTGAGCTCAATTTGATAATCTCCTCATTGTTGCTGCTAGGGAGTTTTACATTTTTTTTTTTTGTCCCTCTTTTCTCAGTACACACTTTCCCAGAGTGTGAGCTTTGTTCCCAATATTTAGTAAGTTGGGAGAGTCCATTTGAATTGCATTACACATATTTTTTTTCTCTCTTTCAAAATCTGCCCTCAACGAAACATCCATGTCTGGCGACTTTTTGTTAGTTTTGTGATGCAGGATCACATAAACCTTGATGCTCTTGCTGGTCTACTCATAATATTCTCACCAATGTGCAGTGCATAATATTCTCACCGGTGTGCAATACTGAATATTGTAAAAGCTCAATATAGTGGCATCAAAGACTTTTGCCTTTTATGTACAGTTTATCTTCTAGTCAGTCTGTTTTAGGCATTTTTTTTTTTCCCCTTGTGTGGATTAACAATTTTATGATATAATCTGAATACTATTCAGACTAGGTACCAGTATGACAGTAACATGGTGTAATAATCGCATACACATACACACACACACACACACACACACACACAAAAGATACAATTCTGAATTTGTTTCAAGTTGCAGATTCATTTCTAACATTCGTACATCAATAATGATTAACATTAAAGACAGCCAATCCCTTTTGCATGCAAATTTTTGAAAAATTGGTGAGAACAGGTGTTGAAGAAAACACTAGCAGGAAACCTCCTGTAAATTTTGAACTCAAAATGGTCTTTATTTGTTTTGTTAGACTGACCATTCAGATTTGAATAATTTTTTTCGTTCTACGAAAAAATTTTAAATCCGAACTACTAAGTCTAGTTTTACAGACCTGTGTGATGCACTTAGTTGCACATGTAGTTCATGTAAGTGGTGTGTTGTCATTTGCCATTAATAACAGAGTAAGAGAAGCTAGTGGATTCTTCTTTTCTGACAGCTTTAAAGGTAGGGAATCCCATTTGCATGCCTTAAATGAAGAGTTGTATAACTACAGTGGTATGTTGAAGAGAGTATCATTTTAGAAACTCCCATAAAGTATTGAAAGTGGAAGGTAACATTTAGTACATTTTTATTGACCGTTAGATTTTGAATTGAATTTTTTTCGGGGCTCACCGTAAATTCCAGTACATTACTAGGCTACCTTTGCAGACCCATGCACTGCATGTGTGTCCATCATGTATATTTTGTGAAGAAAGTTCATCAAAACTTACAAACATTTCTATATACATTCTTGCCACACACTCTATATGTTATTACATCAGCTCTTATACTTTTAGATTTGTGTTTATAGATAAAAAAAAATACAGAAGACTGCAACAAAAAGGCTCAAGTGTGGCTGACACACAGAACTACTGAGTAGTTGAGTTTTGTGCATTATTCAAATTGTAGATAACTGTTGACTTCCAAATTTCTCAACAGTGGCCTAAACAAGTCCTCTGAGGTTCATATTTAATGTTTTGCTGCATTTTGGGAGGTCTGTAAAAGGTACCCCCTACCTTTAACATGCATATCTTTTGTTCCCAGTATAAGTATCAATATTTATAACCACAGGAGGAATAATGTATGCAACTGCGCCTAGTACACAGAATACGTTACAGTGAGCATTTGGTGCATTATTTGAATTTTATCGGCTAACAACCTTCAAATATCACAGAAATGTTATAGCTTTACGATAGTCTTGTCATTCTGGTGGAATATATCATGTTCTGTGCTATTTGGGAAGGAATGCAGAAGGGATGGCCCATCTTTAATATGTTCATGTCAGTCCCTCAATCCGAGTATACTCAGGTCCACAGCCTGGAAAATGTCAGCCAGTGTATACTCGGGACATGTCCTAAATAGGCTAAACCTGTTCCTTACGGGAACCTGGTATATCAGGTTCCTGTGGGAACAAGTGATATACAGGAATCTGGTACATCAGGTTCCCAAGATAAAGACAAGAGTGCCTGCTTTTGTGGCCTACATTCATGTTTCTTTGTGTTATAATGCCCCAAAAAAGGGGTTTGATAAAAAGATAAGAGTTTATTATATCAGTATTTGTTCTCTTGCTGTTGGAAAATGGATATATCACAGTAATATTTACCTTTTTTCTCATTTAGTTTGCGCTTGTGCAGCTATAAAAACTCGTATGAATATGTACATAGCGATCAAAGCTGAGCTCAGTAGATTTCTGTGTTCGCTGACACCAGTCACCCCATTCAAGTGCCAGGTTCTGTGTAGAACACAAGAGTCTGTGAGCCCATCAGCATACACTCTATTCATACCTCACACCCGATCGATACTCTCATTGTTTGATGGTACATGTACTTGACCATGGCGGGGGGGGGGGGGGGAATACATGCATTGCTTAACTGCTTTCGCACCTGGTGGATTACCAACCTGTCCGTTCTCTGTCGACTGGCAAAAAGAATCTCATTTGGAGGCATTAAAGGCACTGAGAGAATTGCGGTTTATGTGTTTTCTTATCATTCTCTCCTCAAATAAACCCTAGTTATTTCATGCGATATCATCAATTTTTCATCATACATTAAAAAATATTATTAAACAAGTGAGGTAAACTTTCTTACCAGGTTGTATTCTGGTTTGAACATCTCATCCAATGCTTTGTCTGTGATGACAACGGTCCCAGGTTCACAATTGATACCTCCACAGGTTCCCAATCGGATGAAGACTGGGTCTTTGCACTGGGCATAATGGACCAGCTTGATGATCTCATGTAGGACCACAGAGGCAGAAGGCTTTCCAATGCCATGCTGCCAGATAGGGAAATTGTTCAACAATGACGAAAGAATAAGTTTGCTAATCTATGTACTATAGCAGTCAAATGTGCCAAATTTCAAGCCAAATACTCATAGACTAAGGGAGTTAACTGAATCCACAGTATTTTCGTATGATTTTCATTCATAATATGCTGTTACCATGGCAACATATTGTTCAACAATGACGAAAGATAAAAACTGCATATCCATGTACTATAGCGGTCACATGTGCCAAATTTCAAGCTACATGCTTAAAAACTGAGGGAGTTAAGTGAATCCAAATTTTGGATTTTCACTCAAAATATGTTGTTACCATGGCAACACATTCTTCAACAATGACGAAAGAATAAGTATGCTCATCTATGTACTCTATATAGCAGTCACATGTGCTAAATCCAAAGCTAACTGCTCAAAGACTGAGGGAGTAAGCTGAATCCATACTTTTTTGTATGCTTTATAGTATTAAAAAAATGCTGTTACCATGGTAACATTTTGTTCAACAATGACGAAAGATAAAAATTGCACATCTATGTACTATAGCGGTCACATGTGCCAAATTTCAAGCTAGATGTTTAACCTGTTGAGGACGGTTTGATTTTGCTACAACACGCATTTCCCATAGACACCTGCCCGAGTATACTCGGGACTCGTCCTCAACGGGTTAAAAACTGAGAGAGTGAACTGAATCCAAAGTAATTTGGGATTTTGACTCAAAATATGTTACCATGGCAACACATTCTTCAACAATGACGAAAGAATAAGTTTGCTCATCTCTGTACTCCATATAACAGTCACACGTGCTAAATCCAAAGCTAAATGCTCAAAGACTGAGGGAGTAAGCTGAATCCACAGTATTTTTGTATGATTTTCATTCAAAATATGCTGTTACCATGGCAATGCATTAACTATGAAGAAAGATTAAGTTTGCATATAGTGGTCACACATGCCAAAATTCAAGCTAAATGCTAAAAGAGTGAGGGAGTAAGCTGAATCCACAATATTTCTGTATGCTTTTTACTGAAAAAACTAGAAATGTCGCTACAGCGACTGGTTATACCCCCGCCAAACAACATTTCATAAGCTTTGGTCAAAACAACATTTGATAAGCTTTGGTCAAAAAACTGAGGAAGTAGTTAAATCCGCAAGATCTTTCCTTGATCTTCTGCCATTAATATGCCGTTACCATGGCAACGTACTTTCGGGTACTGTCGAAAAATGCGTCTTGCACATCTACAACCAAAGGCACACATCTGTACCAAGTTTCATGGAAATTGGGCAAAAACTGAGGAAGTAGTTTGCAACACAAAATTTTCCATCATTTTGGCTCATAATATGTGAGCTGTTACCATGGCAACATACTTTTTGTCACTGTCAAGAAATGTGTCGTGCTGACCTATATCCTAAGACAAACATTCAATATGAATTCCATGAGAATTGGAAGAACACTGATGAAGCAGTTTTGCCATGAAGCATTTTGCCCTATATTATACCAATAACATGCCGTTACCATGGCAACGCACTTTTTGCCACTGCGGAAATATGTGTCTTGCACATTAACATATTCAGATGAACATCTGTACCTAATTTCATAAAAATTGATCAAAAACTGTAGGAGGAGTTCGCGACGCAAGATTTGTACCCATTTTTGCCCATAATATGCCGTTACCATGGCAACGTACTTTTGGGTACTGTCAAAAAATACGTCTTGCACATCTACAACCCAAGGCACACATCTGTGCCAAGTTTTATGGGAATCGGTTGAAAACTGACTCAGAGGAAGTAGTTCGCGACGCAAGATTTGTACCCATTTTTGCCCATAATATGCCGTTACCATGGCAACGTACTTTTGGGTACTGTCAAAAAATACGTCTTGCACATCTACAACCCAAGGCACACATCTGTGCCAAGTTTTATGGGAATCGGTTGAAAACTGAGGAAGTAGTTCGCGACGCAAGATTTGCAATGGACCGACCGCCCGACCGACCGACCGCCCGCCCGACCGACCGACCGCCCGACCGACCGACCGCCCAACCGACCGCCCGACCGACCGCCCGACCGACCGTCCGCTGATTCCTATATACCCCCTTCAAACTTCGTTTGGCGGGGGTATAAAAATGCTGCTATCATGGCAACACATTGTTTAATGACGAAAGATAAAGTTTGCACATCAACATACAATAGCTGACACATGTGCCAAATTTTAAACCAAATGCTCAAAGACTGAGGGAGGTAACTGAATCCAGTTATTTTTGTATGATTTTAATTCAGAATGTGCTGTTACCATGGCAACACATTGTTCAACTATGATGAAAGATTTGCACAGCTACGTACCATAGTGGTCACATGTGCAAAATTTAAAGCCATATGTGACCGTGCACCTCAAAACGAACATAAAGTCACACACACTGATTTTGCGTGAGGACTGAAAATAAGTGAAATGGGTCAACCTAGCCGAACTTGACTTTTTCATATTTTCTGAAAGAGCGGGTCTTCTTTTACATTATGCTAAAATTTGGTATCATAAAACGGGCAGGAAAGTGTGTTTTTTTTAGCAGTTTATCTCGAACATTTTTTGTAGAATAGTGTGATTAGGTGTGTCTTTAGAATCCCTGAAAAACCTTGTCCACACTCTTCACTTTCAACTCTAATAACTTTTGAAAGGATAGTGCTACTGCTTTGAAAGTTGGCATTAATTATGGACAGAATGTGTTAATGAGGCATTCTTAATTTCAGTTTAATCTTATAATCCCTTCATTGTTGTTACTCTGGTGGTTTACTTCCTGTTTTTTGTCCCATTCATCGCACAGCCAGCACGGTTTGGTAAAGATTAAGCGCTTGAATAGACACTGTACTTGAGAGCCTCTTTTCTCAGTTTACACTTTTCCTGAGTTTGTGCTTTCTTTCCAATACTTAGATAGGTTAGGAGAGTCCATTTGATTTGAGTTATACATCATTTTAAAGCTTAAAGTCTGCTCTTTCAGAATATTGTCTTAACTAAAAATTCATGTCTGGCGACTTTTTGTTTGTTTTGAGGTGCAGGGTCACATATGCTCACAGACAGAGGAAGTCAGCTGAATCCACGATATTTTTGTATTCTTTTTAGTGAAAAAATGCTGTTAGCATGGCAATGCATTGTTCAACATTGACAGAATATGTGTTCTGCACATCTACATAGTGGTCACATGTGCTAAAATTCAAGTCAAATACCCAGGGAGTTAGGCCAATCCACATACTTTTGTATGATAGGTATAAAACCTGCTGTTGCCATTGCAACAGATTTATTCACAAACAACTACACATTACATTGATCATATAATCCCAAATCTAAACTGAATTGCTACAAAACTAAGAGAGCAGTTCGATCCACAACACAAGATTTTTCAAAAAATTTGTCATTGCCATGGCAATGTATTATGCAATGCTAATGAAAAAGGTGTTTTGCATATCATCCTTTGATAGTGGTCACACATGCCAAATATGGCGTTACTTGCTCAAAAGATGAGAGAGTAGTTCGATCCAAAAGTTTTTATGAAAATATGCCCTTGCCATGGCAACACATTATGCGATACTAACGGAAAAGTTGTCTTGCACATCTACCTTTGATAGCGGTCTCACATGCCAAATTTGGGGTCAATTGCTCAAACATGGCAAGTGCCGTAATGTGTCTCGCCCACAAACGTACAACACCTTTTTTTTATTTTGTTCACAAATGGACCTATGGATCAAAAGTTAGGAGTCATAATTAAATGCACAGTACATTGGGCCCTTAAAGTTCATTGACCCCTGCCTGTGACCTTTGACCTTGTGGTGACCATCAACTCCCCAAGGTACATCTACCATCCAAGTTTGGTCACAAATAGACTTACGGATCAAAAGTTATGGTCCATAATCGAAACGCGCCCTAAAAACTTAACATTGGGCCCTAAAAGTTCAAAGACCCCGGTCTGTGACCTTTGATCTTGTGGTGACCAGTAACTCCCCAAGGTACATCTACCATCCAAGTTTGGTCACAAATAGACTTACAAATCAAAAGTTATGGTCCAGAATCAAAACACGCCCTGAAAACTTAACATTGGGCCCTAAAAATTCATCGACCCCTGCCTGTGACCTTTGACCTTGTGGTGACCATGAACTCCCCTAGGGACATCTACCACCCAAGTTTAGTCACAAACGGACTTATGGATCAAAAGTTAGGACCCATAATCGAAACACACCCTAAAAACTTAACATTGGCCCTAAATGTTCATTGACCCCTGCCTGTGACCTTTAACCTTGAGGTGACCTTCATACTTGGTAAAAGGTAAAACTTTGTACAACCACTCTTCCCTCCAAGTTTGATTCAAATTGAAGCCCAGAGTACAGAGTTATTCAAGTTTTTATTGCGTTACGGACAGACGACGGACGGACGCCGCAGGTGATCCCTTAGTCTCCCCTCACCTCCGGTGGGCTCGACAAAAATGAGAGAGTAGTCACATCTTCATTTGATAGAAGTCACATATTATGCCAAATTTAGGATTGATTGCTCAAAAAATGAGAGTAGTTCGATCCACAAGATTTTGCAACTGACCAACCGACCAACCGCCCACCCACCCTCAGAGTTATTCCTTTATATCCCCATAAACACTATGTGTAGGTGGGGGTATAATAAGCTTCACTATTATTGCAATCATCAGATATTTGGGCAAAATAGAACTTTGTATAGAAGTCACTCTATGGAGAATGACAATTTAGTAAATCTGTGACAAAAGGTAGCCATGTGTAATGAAAAAGTCTTCAGCAGTCATAGAAAGCATACAAGGTATGTGTACAGGAATATTCTGCAGTACATGTAGGCTAGGGTGTATTGCTCAGCCATGCATCAAGCACAAATCTGCCAATAGTGCCATGAACAGCTTATCAGAGTGTCTGCATTAAAAAACAGAAATGACTGACAGAACTAGAACTGTCACTCAATGTGATTAATACCCCACTTAAAACTGAGGGAGATAGCTATAAAACTAACAGTAATTATATGATACGCTAACAGCGTATCACCTATTGTGTTTGTATGGAATCTTTCTTTTTATTTTTTCTTCTTTCTTTCTGACGAATTCAATGAACAAAATATCTCAACAATGGCATAACCAATTAACATGAAATTTTCAGTCAACATATCCCATGTCAATATCTAACGACATGAAACTTTTCTTGATAACAACATATCTGTGAAGTCATCTGGGCGCCATTTTATAATTTTCAGGTGTCACATGATCTTCACAACTAAATGTAATTTCCAAATCATTTTTGGTACACATTTTATTTGGGATATATGACTTTTCCATGTCAAATGTCTATCAATGTCTACTCCAATAAAAGTTGCAACATCCACTCCATGGAGATCTGTATTCATGATTTGAATTCGTCCTTGGACAATGACTGTCTGTCTTTATCTTCTAATTAGCATGTAATTTGTGTTTGACAAGTTTATAGTGACTTTATTAGCATTACATCGGTATAGTACGTTCTTTAATTGTAAGGCTATTCCTCCCAAATCTATCTCATACTTTTTGACTGGCAATGTATAAATTGGAATCATCAGCGAACAATCTCAAATTAAAATAATAATTTGAATTTGGTAGATCATTAACATACAATAGAAAGACAGTTTATTCCAAAACAGACCCCTGAGGTACACCGTAAGTTACTAGTTTGCACTAGAGTACCTTGTTGCAACTAACAAATTGAAATCTGTTAGCTAAATAATCTTGAAACCAATCGAAGGGGCACACACTGCACCCCATAATGCTTTAGTTTCTTAAATGATGAATGATATTGAAAATAAAAATTACTACAGTGACCATTCCTTTGTCTATAGACTGAATAACATCATTAGTCAAGTTGATCAAGGAAAGCTTTGTACTATACTTTTTTTCTGAAGCCATATTGATGCTCATAAAATTTTATTCTTTTCTAGGAAAATAGTAATCCATCATTTCCATTGTTATCATTCCATTTTACTTTCTAAGCTTTCATCCTCTTTTTCTTTTTTGTTTTCTCCCCCCCCCCCTTCCTTCTCTCTACCTATAGTCCCATCTCTCCTCGACTTACCTTTCCTTCGAGATTGTTCATCCTTTCTCCATTTGATTCCACGTTCCATAGTCCACATCATTCATCGACTTCGTTCTTCTCTTGGTTTCATGAATCTTCACTTCTCTCTCCTGTCTCCATAAATTTCCAACCTTCAACTCCTCCCTCTTCCTCTTCCCTTCTATTTCATCTTTCTCCTCCTAACAATGTCCAAACATCTCACTTGATTCTCACTTTATTCTTCCTTACCACTCTCTCTGTTCCTTTTTCTCCCATCTGCAACTAGTGCAACTTCAAGTTCCAGCTCATTAATGTCCCCCGCTCTTTGCCTTTTGCCCTCCTTACAACCCCATATGTTGCTTCCCTCCTCAATTCTCATCTTTCTAGGCTCTTCTGCCAAGCAACAATCCAGATAAGTTTTACATACACATGATGTTACAGCTAACCTTTCTCCCTCATTACAGTTTTATCCTGGGTTTAAAATTCCTCTCTTTTACACATACCTTTTTGCGAGATACTAAGAAACCACTAATGAAATGTTACAGAACATACAATTTTAGAAGAATTCAAAGTTTATTTGATGAAAACTGATTTTGAAATGGCAGATATATCCCAAACAAAGTAAAACAAAGCAATGTTCTTGCCCAAAAAGGTGGGGCCCACCTTTCATCAAGATCTCTTTGTTCTATTTAGTTTTGGATATCTCAGCCATTTCAACACCAATTTTCATCAAATAAACTTTGAATTCCTCTTAGAATTACATGCTCTTTCATATTTCATAAGAGGTTCCCCTTTATCTCACAAAGAGATGAATACTTGAAGCCCCATCTCGACCAAAACTATATCACCCCTTTAATTATCAGTGAAGTACAATACAAGAATAAAGTTATGTACAATGCAAGGTGGAGGTCACTTACATTGACACAAAGAACACAACCTGACTTGAAGATGCAGTATCTTTCCCCTCTGGTATAGTCCTTCCACTCCACTTTCAGCTGTTCAGCTACAAACTCTGAAAACCTTTTCATCCGGCTTGGGGTTCCACCCATGCAGATAAACTATTAAGAAACAAAATAAAGACTTGTATAAAACATTGTCAGAAGGTCAGGTCCATTGAAAATCTTGCATCATGAGCTCCTTCTCCACTTTTGAAGCAATTCTAATGAAACTTAGGGTACATGATGACATTGAGGTGTAGATGTGCAAGACATGTTTTGTGTGTGTGTGTGTGTGTGTTAGAGAAAAGCATTGTCACAGTAACCACAATTTTCCCAAAACCTTGTGGAGCAAACTATTTTCACAGTATATAAAAAGGGATCGTAAGTATAAATGAAATTTCAAACTATTTCCATTTTTTTAAAAGATAGTAACTCTCACCCTGTAGTATAACACATTCATCTTCCACTATATATATGCAGTTTTGATGAAAAAACATGAAAAAGCAGTTTGAGAGCGCTTCCTTGCCAAAACGTTTCCAATATAATTTATGACAAGATGATATGTAGACGTCAAAACTAGGAAACAGCACAGCTTGCATGCATCAACCGAGCTAAATGTGTACAGCTATCCATGCGAAATCGCACATGAACGATGTTACTTGGAGGAATAGTTTAAGCAATTTAATGCAGTTTTAGTGTGATGTGTTCCGATTTCAACAGTAGGTTCAGGAAATTGTAGTTTTAGAAAGGTACCATCTTGCCAGTTTCTTAATTATGTTGTTGGTGAATAAACTAAGAACAAGGAGAAAAATTCAGACTTGTGTGTTTTGGCTGACTGCTTTTCCAATGACACTGCAACTTGACGTGTGGCCACATTCGTTTCGTGCAGAATGCCACTGTGGGTCTGGTTTCAATCTTACCAAACATTCTTTGGTATGCTCGGAACATTTCAAAGATGAACACATTGATAAATCTGTGGCAATGAAGAGGAAAATGGGTTTCCCTTGTCGATCTAAGGTATTTTAAGTTTCAACAATCGAAGCATCAACAACTGCACGTTCTACACAACAAACTTTTTTCTATCACTGAGCCTGGTTCTGCTACTAGCAATGCCACAGTATGCCCTGCAGGCTGGTCCAGCTGAGCCTGATGAGGTTGGCTCTTCTAGAACAAATGTGACCTGCTACAACAAAAGGATCCTAAAGTCGCTGACAGGTGAGCCGAGAAAATCGAGTTTGAAGTCAGATCATCAAAATCCATCAAAACATTTGGATTTCTGTTCTTGGCATAATTTTGTAGTCTAATGTATTTTCTATCATCTGCCAAAATTTCAAAGCTAAATGATCACAGGAAAGGCAAGAAAATAACATTTTTCTGGGTCATGATTTTCCGACTTTCAACGGAACAGAAACGTGTCTGAAGATTTGGATTTAGCGCCGCAGCTAGACTCCGCCCCTAGCAACAAGGGAGTGATCTTGTTACTGATTGGTCGTGCGTAGACCGCTGGCGCTAAGCTTGAATGAACATCGCGGAGGTTACTAGGAGCGTACCTTTTATTGTCAAACGGTGAAAACTGTCTTGCCCCCTTGATCATGATAGCTTCGGAAGGAAAACTTTGAAGGCGGTTTTCTCGGAATGGTGATTTTTAAACCACTCAACATGCGCTAATAAAATCATCCATATCTCCGCAACCGAGTACTTTTATGAGTCATGTTATACATGACATTATAGTGGAAGAGTAATGGAATAATGTCATGTCATTTTCAGAAAATTGTCCTCGCCCGACTTTCAGATCCTTTTGTTGCAGCGGGTCACATATTCCAGTTTCACAGGAGCACATCTCAAAAGAAAAAAAAGGGTCAATTTAAGTTACAAATATTTTCAGTGACAACAATCAAAGAATCAACAATCGCACGTTCTACACAACGAACTCTTTCTATCTCTGAGAAAGTTTCTGTTTGTGTGTGTGTGTGTAGTATCTTGTGAGTACCTTGTGAGTTTGATCAGGTCTGCCGTGCTCTTTATTGTACATCACAAGTTTATGAAGAAATCCAAAAATGTCACAAGGTTTTGATAAAATTGCGGTTACCATGGCAATGCTTTGTCTGGTAAACACAGAAATCAGGTTTTCACATCTATACCTCAATGCCATAATGTCCACCATATTTGATTTCAATTGCTTCAAAACTGTGGAAGTAGTTCACTCCACAAGATTTACAAGAAAATATGCAGTTACCATGGCAATGCCTTGATGGGTACAAACACAAACTAGAACTATCACTAATTGTGATTAATATACTCCCACCCATAACTGAGGGAATAAGCTCACCAGGATTAATTTCTTTTTTTTACTTTTTAATGGAAAAAAATGTTACTATGGCAATGCACTGTTCAAAAGTGAATAAATGTATTGCTCACTGTTAGTCACATGTCCCACATCTCAAGTCAAGTGCTCAAAAACTGAGTGAGCAAGATAAATAAACTGACAATTTGTATGGGTTTTCATTAAAAATTGTGTTATCATGGCAACACAATGTTGGACATTAAGAAAAAATGACGTTTGCACAACAGCCGTCACATTTGCCAAATGTCAAGCCAAATGATAAAGGGCTGAGGGGCTTAGTTGAATTCACAATATTAGTGTATCATTTTCATTCAAAATATACTGTTACCATGCCAACACATTTTCAACACTGACAAACGATTTTTTGCACATCTAGGTAATGTAGAGGTAACATGTGCCAAATTTGAAGCCAAATGCTCTAAAACAGAGAGTTAGGAGAATCGAAATGTTTGTATGATTTTCATTCAAATGCACTGTTACCATGGCAACACATTGTTCAACAATGATGAAATATGAAGTTTGCATATCTCTGTACTATAGTGGTTGCATACATGTGCCGAATTTCAAGCCAAATGCTCAAAGACTGAGGGAGTTACCTGAATCCACAATATTTTTGTATGATTTTCATTCAAAATATGCTGTTACCATGGAAATGCATTGATCAACAATAACAAATGGTTAAGTTTGCACATCTACGTACCATAGTGGTCAGGCGTGCCAAATTTCAAGCTAAATGCTCAAAGACTGAGGGAGCTAGCTGAATCCACATATATGCTTTTTGGTGAAAAAAATGCTGTTACCATGGCAACGCATTGTTCAACACTAATGACAGATTAAGTTTGCACATCTATGCTATAGTGGTCACATGTGCCAAATTTCAAGCCAAATGCTCAAAGACTGAGGAAGTTAACTGAATCTACAATATTTTTGCATGATTTTCATTCAAAATATGCTGTTACCATGGCAACACACAAATCAACAATAACGAAAGAGTACGTATGCACATCTACGTACTATAGTGGTCATATGTGCCAAATTTCAAGCTAAATGCTCAAAGACTGAGGTAGTTTATACCTGAATCCACAATATTTTTGTATGCATTTTAGTGAAAAGATGCTGTTACCATGGCAACGCATTGTTCACCACTGACAAAAGATCACGTTTGCACATCTATACACTATAGTGGTCACATGTGCCAAATTTCAAGCAAAATGCTCAAAGACTGAGGGAGTTAACTGAATCCACAATATTTTTGTATGTTTTCATTCAATATATGCCGTTACCAGGGCAACACATTGATCACCACTGACGAAAGATTAAGTTAACCCATCTACGTACCACAGGGGTCATGTCTGCCAAATTTCAAGCTAAATGCTCATAGACTAAGGGAGTTAGCCAAATCCACAATATTTCCGTATGCTTTTTGGTAAAAAAGAAAAACTGTTACCATGGCAATGCATTGTTCATCACTGACGAAAGATTAAGTTTACACATCCATATACTATAGTGGTCACATGTGCCAAATTTCAAGCCAAATGCTCTAAGACTGAGGGAGTTATCTGAATCCACAATATTTTCGTATTATTTTCATTCAAACTATGCTGTTACCATGGCAACGCATTGATCAACAATGACGAAAGAGTAAGTACGCACATCTACGTAACATAGTGGTCACATGTGCCAATTTTCGAGCCAAATGCTTAAAAACTGAAGGAGTTAGATTAATCCACACATTTTTGTATGATTGGTAAAAATTGCAATTGTCATTGCCATGGTAACAGATTTTTTTACGCACACATCAAAGATGTTTGGCACAACTATACATTACATTGATCACATATCCCAAATTCAAACTGAATTGTTACAAAACTGAGAGAGTAGTTCGATCCCCAACATTTCGTAAGATTTTTATGAAAATCTGCCGTTGCCATGGCAATGCAGTATACGCCATAATGCGTCTCGCCCATTCACGTACAAGAAATTGTATGCGAATGGGATATAACAGATAAAAAAAGAGATATAAAAGGGGAAAAATTTATGGCAAAAAAAAAACAAAACGTGCCATTAAAACTTAAAGTGAAAACAAGGAAAAGTAGAAATTACGCGGTGCGTAATATATGTCCCCGCCAGAAGTAGCATTTTGTAACAAAATGTGCAATATAGGTAAAAAATCAAGGTCAAAGGTCAAAGAAGTCAAAGGTCAAAATTCTGTGTAGAAGTTTTGAAGCCCTCACCTAGTGCCATCACATAAAGCAAATGGAATCGAAATTGGGTTAGAAATGGCGAAGGAGTAGCATTTTGTAGCCAATGTACAATATAGGTCAAAAATCAAGGTCAAAGGTCAAAGAAAACAAAGGTCAAAATTCTGTGTAGAAGTTTTGAAGCCCTCACCTAGTGCTATCACATAAAGCAAACGGAATCAAAATCGGGTTAGAAATGGCGAAGGAGTAGCATTTTGTAGCAAAATGCACAATATAGGTCAAAAATCAAGGTCAAAGGTCAAAGAAGTCAAAGGTCAAAATTCTGTGTAGAAGTTTTGAAGCCCTCAACTAGTGCCATCATATAAAGCAAACGGAATCGAAATCGGGTTAGAAATGGCGAAGGAGTAGCATTTTGTAGCAAAATGTACAATATAGGTAAAAAATTAAGGTCAAAGGTCAAAGAAGTCAAAGGTCAAAATTCTGTGTAGAAGTTTTGAAGCCCTCACCTAGTGCCATCACATAAAGCAAACGGAATCGAAATCGGGTTAGAAATGGCGAAGGAGTAGCATTTTGTAGCAAAATGTACAATATAGGTCAAAGGTCAAGGTCAAAGGTCACAACTGAAATTCTGTGTAGAAGTTTTAAAGCTCCCATGTAGTGCTATCATATAAAGCAAACAGAATCAAAATTGGCTCATAAATGACAGAGAAGTAGCAAATTGAACATTTTGATCACACACGGACGCACGCACGCACGGACGGACGGACGGACGGACGGACACACACACGTACGGAGCCCGTTTCATAGTCCCCTGCTCGAACTCGTTCGGCGGGGACAACAAAGTTCTGGTAAGGGCTTGAGAACCCGTCTGGCACCATTTCATATTTGCTTGCAATATATCGAAAGAGTCTACAAAGAAACTTATCTGGCTGACGCGGTTTGCCGGAATGATGAGTCGTTTTGAAGTATTTTGAGAAAAATAATAAAAGTAGGTAGACCGACTTTAATTCCAGAAGGCTCCAGACTAACTCGGTCTCAGGGAAAACTCGACCCTATTTCAGACAATTTACACACAGTTCGTGATTGCCATGTTCATCAGTACTCTATAATACTACGGGTACCAAACGAGGCCTTGATGAGCAGACAGGAAAGTGCGTGCTAATCCTGTACAAAACAAATGGACAGCACGTGGTCCTCAAGCCTACTAGTATACGCACATCACCTCACTTGCTGAGACGCGCGGTCTTTGAAGTTTTTGTTGTTGTTTATCAAGCGTCTTTGATTGTTTTTAGAGGTGCTTGAGAGGCGCACAATAATTTTGCATGCGCGCCAAAGAGGTTTTTGATGCGCACGTTGTAACAACTCGGAAAATTACTGCGAGTAGCCAGAACGCTACAATGTAGTTTAAACAGGCCGCTCCCATATGCATAGTACAACGCTGTACAATCCAGAGAGACAACAAATACAACTCATCCCGCCGTCAAGCAAAGCAAGGCCGAGTTATCCCCGAGTCCGAGTCTAGCCTGACCCCGTTCGAGTAAGTTCTGAGACTGAACGTTTTTGGTTAATATTTCCCATTTTCGTCATTACCCATCGAATATCTTGTTATTACAGCGTTATTCCGCACATTTCCTAGGCATACGTTCACATTTTGGAGCAAAATTTGACAACTTTTGCAGGCATACCAGAACTTTGTTTGTGCTTAAACATTAGGCCCTTAAAAATTGTTGACCCCTGTCTGTGACCTTTGACCTTGTGGTGACCATCCACTCCCCAAGGGACATCTACCATCCAAGTTTGGTCACAAACTAACCTATGGATCAAAAGTTATGACCCATAATCGAAACGCGCCACAAAAACTTAACATTGGGTTCTAAAAGTTTGTTGACCCCTGCTTGTGACCTTTGACCTTGTGGTGACCATCCACTCCCCAAGGGACATCTACCATTCAAGTTTAGTCACAAATGGAGTTATGGATCAAAAGTTATGACCCATAATAGAAACGCGCCATAAAAACTTAACATTGGGCTCTAAAAGTTCGTTGACCCCTGCTTGTGACCTTTGACCTTGTGGTGACCATCCACTCCCCAAGGGACATCTACCATCTATGTTTAGTCACAAATGGAGTTATGGATCAAAAGTTATGACCCACAATAGAAACGCGCCATAAAAAACTTAAAGGACAAGTCCACCTTCATATACATGTGGATTGAGTGAATGCAGCAATATTAGTAGAACACATCAGTGAAAGTTTGGGGAAACTCTGACAATCCGTTCAGAAGTTATGTATTTTTAAAGCATCTGTGCAATCACTGCTGCATGAGGAGACTACTACAGTGTGTGATGTCACATGCGTACAACGGTATAAGGAAAATAAAAAGAGAATTTCAAAAAACTTTGTTTTTTGAATAAAGTGCACATTTCTTCGACTCGTTACTGACATATGATGACATAAATGGTATCCCGGGGTACCAAATAGAAATCAGCTATTTTGTAGAATTATTTATTTTTTTAAAAAGGTTGTACCCTGGGTGCCAAAAAGAGGAAATTATTTTGGTGCTGGAACTAGCGCGCGCTAGCCACTACTGCACTGCACTAAAGCACACACTAGTGGTATCGCAGCTTCCATGCACGCATAACATGCATTGGCATGGGAATGCTATGTACACGCACACACAGTGCATGCATTTTTCTCTGGCTGTCCTCGAGTGGACATGAGGTGGCGCTACACAACGCGGTTACCCGGGGCAGGGTTCGAAATTGGCGATGGTCCGCTGGCCATTGGCCACCCAAAATCATGTCGGACTAGCTAAAAATCATCAAATTAGGAAGTTACTAGTCCGTGTGGCTAGCCAAAATATTGCTCCAGTGTCGTTCCCAGCGTACGTACTGGCTGTGACAAGCGCTGAACGCAAATCGCTGCGTACTCCGTGTGCAGTGAAAATCAAAGTCTTGCAAGCGTTTAGGAACAAAAGTAAAAGATGCTTGCCCGAATCGGGCAAGCAAAAATTTCGAAGCCTCCTTTCTTCCCATATTTTCCCTCTAACAAACCTATGAAATCATGCATACGCAAGCCTAAAACTAACGACTGTCTAGCGATGTAACGATTCAAATACTGTCGAACACTTACTCAATGCAACACCTAACATTTATACAGAAGAAAGTCCATTTATATTCCAATACACAACGCGTGTCTCGCCGAATAATGTGTGATGATAAATCCAGTATTTTGGCAGTAAAAGTAGCGCAACAGAAGAAACTGTCTGCCGTCTTCTGATCGCGGTAAGCTGCCAGCAGGCGAGTCGAGTGGTGACTTGCTATGCGTGATCTACATTGTACATATTATGTGGAGCACAGTGCGTGGATTCAGATAAAGAGTGAACACCAAGTTCACCCAGAAAAAAGAAAAATCCCACGATGCCAAGGTGCCAGACTGGGGAATGGGGAGGGGTAGAGAGAGAGACCATTCAACAGAAGAAATCGCGCGTACTGGGGCATTCTTGGAGGTCATGAACTGTCTGGGATCTTGGGATGAACAGGGAAAGAATGTTTAATTAAAAATAGCTCAAGTCGAAGACCCAGGATTACAAACGTATTAATATGTAAAACACAAGTTTGACAACCAGTGACAATAAAAAAGACTTGTATTTTTTGTTTTGTGCAACGATTTTTTTTGTCCTTATCTTGACTAACACTTCGAAGTTCATATGAAATTTCTGATGTTTATACTGCAGCATCAACGGCCTAAAATGGATTACTGAAAGATTGTCTAAATGCATTTGAAATGTCAAATTTAGAGGATGCAAATCTATGTGGATGATCATCAGATGTGGATGATGATCGTCCACATTGATTTGCACCCTCTAAATTTGACATTTCAAATGAATATAGTAGGCAATGTTTCAGTAAATTCTGAAGCTTTGTGAATCATGAAATTTTTGGCAACCATCCATTTGAACTTCAGGCATGAAAAGCTCCTAAGATTCAGCAAAAACAACTCAACAAATCAGAGATAAAGTTCCTTCGAATTGAGAAGTAGCACGCAGATTTGCTGGGCATGAGACCACAAGAAGCTTCAGCTTTGATTTGAGATTGTCACATTCGTGTTGTCACTGAGTATCGGGAAGTTTTCACAAACTCCAGGATCACCCCTCCCCCTGCCAACTCCAACATGTTGCTCCCCAACGTGCATGGTGAATGCCGGCGTCTCGATGTCACCGTAACTTGTAGTACCCGAGGCTGCTTTGTTTTTGTCTTGGAATATTGATTCATTTCTTGTCCTGACATGAGTGTAGTAATCTTTTTGCATGACTAAGTAAAAATTTGTGATACTCAAACTCGTCTTTTTGATGTTTTTCTTTCAGTCCAAAAGGAAAACAAAATAGTATCATGACGTTTGCAATTGTTCAAAAGGTCTGCTCTTGATAACTCACAGACTAGTCACTCCCGCTCCCAGGCCCTCCATCGAGCAATCTACACACGCGCGCAAATTCCTCTGCCATGTGGTTTTGCCAGCCAGCTGTCGGAATGTGCTTTGAAGTTACATGGCAGCAGGGAGGCCCACCTCCTTGATGGCAGCCTGGCCTGGCTAGCATGCATGGGTGTCGAGTTTCAATCAATATCTACTGTTGTTTTATTCTTGTGTTTGATAATGTCGTTTCACCTGACAGAAACACGTAAATCAGAAAGGTGTAGGTAAGAGGTTTTTGTTGTGTGTTGGAATGTGTGTGTGTGTGTGTGTGTGTGTGTGTGTGTGTGTTTTTTTTTTTTTTCCCTATGGGATCGAGGCCAGGGTGGGGAAAGATCAGAGTGAAATGAGTAAGCCTACAAGTACACGGTGAAAGGAGTCAGGTAGAGGGGAGGTGGAATAACCAATTACCAGAAGCATTTTGGAATATCAAAGTACCATTTAATTATGTGAAAAAAAATAAGGAGTGCCATTTTAGTGCTCCTGACAAGGCTTGAGGAGCGTGGTACTAGTCCTCCTCAAAAATGAAACTCTGATAATTGGCCCCAAATAGGCTATTTCTCTCTTTTTATCAACTGTTTATTAACTTCACTTTCTTTTCTTTTCTTTTTTTTTGTTAAAACCTTGACATGCAAGTGATTTTTTGCATTCATATTTTCTGATGTTTTTCTTTTCGGGCAAGTGAAATTCCTGTTCGGGCAAGTGTTTTGCAATAATCTGCATATCTTCTTGCCCGACTGGGCAAGTGATTAAACAAAAAGTTATGGAGCACCCTGTCGGGGATGTTGTTTGCTTAGGTGTAGTTTATCTCGAGTGATCATATTGGTCATGTTTCTGAATGTTAACAGGAAAAGGGCCGAATGATCTGAGTGATGGTGATGATAATTTACTGATGCTGGTGTAAAAGACAGCTTGCTGAGCATACTTCTTCTTTCCCCTCCGGCCCATGAATGATGAAAAAATAAAATACGTAAACCTCACAACAAGAACCACGTGCTAGCAACCTTCATAAAGTTAAATCTAAATGTTCATTACCAGCAAAGGAGAAAAACACGACAGTAACTAGAAGCGAAGAGATTGTGTATGCAGTCTCTGGTCTTATGAGAAACTTGACATGCTAATGATAATGAATATATAAAAATACAATGGCAAAAAAAGTATAACAACGAACAGCAAGTTAATAATATTTGTTGATTGTCACTCAATGCAAAATCCCATGACATTTGCTGATAAGTTAAAATCATGTGGGGGGGGGGGTGGGGGAGAGACCATGGAGTTATATTCATGTTGGGTAGCTGGTTGTGATTTAATAATTGAAAAGTACTTGGGGGCCCTCCCAAAATTGACATTTTTTCATGCGATTAAAAAACAAGACGGACTCGTCAAAAATTTCTGTTGGCCAGTCAAAAATTTTGCGGACTAGCCAAAATTGAATCTAACTGGTCCGCCTGGCTAGTTAAAAAAAAAGTTAAGCGCGACCCCTGCGGGGTACTACGGTACCCCGGGGTAACGCGTGATGCATCATATGTTAAGGGAAATATTATTCCCCTTGCCTTCTGAAAGAGAGAAGTCGGGTGTTCTTTTGTTATGCGAGAAAAGTGAAAATATGTTGAATTTACTTTATAGTTTCTTTATATCGTTGTACTCATGTGACATCACAAGCTATAGTAGTCTTCTCATCCAGCCGTGACTGAGCAGAAACTGCAAAAATTCATAACTTTTGAACGGATTGTCCAATTTTCCTCAAACTCTCAGTGATGTGCTCGACTAATATTGCTGCATTCACTCAACCCACATGTCTATGAAGGTGAACTTGTCCTTTAACATTGGGCTCTAAAAGTTCATTGACCCCTGCCTGTGAGCTTTGACTTTGAGGTGACCTTCATGTATGGTAAAATGTGAAACTTTGTATGACCCCTCTTCCCTCGAAGTTTGATTGCAATTGAAGCCCAGAGTAAAGAGTTATTGAAGTTTTTGTAGTGTTACGGACAGAAGACGGACGGACGATGGACGGACAACGGACGGACAGACGACGGACGGACAGACGCCACAGGCGATCCCTTAGTCTCACCTCACCTCCGGTCTCACCTCCGGTGAGCTCGACAAAAAAGGTGTCTTGCACATCGGCCTGTGGTAACAGTCACACATGCCAAATTTGAAGTGAATTGCTCAAAAAATGAGAAAGTAGTTTAATCCACAAGTTTTTATGAAAATTTGCCGTTGCCATGGCAATGCATTATGCGATATTAATGAAAAAGGTGTCTTGCACATCTACCTTTGATAGCGGTCACACATGCCCAATTTGGGGTCAATTGCTCAAAAAATGAGAGAGGAGTTCGATCCACAAGATTTTGCAACGGACCGACCGACCGACCGACCGACCGGCCACCCGATTCCTATATACCCCCCCTACACACTATGAGCGTGTTTATACAGAGAAGCAAAATACGCGCTCATGCCGGCTCATGCCGGCTCATGCGAGAGGACCTCGCGAATTTTGTTCTGTATAAACACGGCGTATGCCGGCATACGCCGCCAAATGCAGGCTCATGCGAGAGGTTCCGTCCGCCACCTTTTGAGGTGGCCGATGCGAGAGGAGCCTCGCGTAGTTTGCTGGGTGTTTATACAGACGACCGAAATTCGAGAGGTAACCGGAAAGCGTGTATTTTAATATCTGTCATGATCGAACCACGTCTTCTCCTTCTTACTGAAAAACTGGATTTCAATTGATCATTTGGCCGGGTGGTTGTCAAGAGGAACGTTACAAGAATGACCTTAAAGCTTGGTGGTCCTGATGACTTTGCCGGTGCCATCTTGATTTTTTTCATATTTTCCCATCATGCAATAAACTGCACTGCGAACGTGACCTATGCTTGACCCCAAAATTCGAGAGGTCCTGTTCAGCTGAGGTCCTGTTCAGCTGCGGTCCGCTCGCATCGGCTCGCATCGGCTCGCATGAGCCGGTATTTTGACTTCTGTATAAACACGAGAAATAAGCGCTCATGCGGGAGGTAAAATACCGGCTCATGCGCGCCGATGCGAGAGGCTCCTGTATAAACACGCACAGTGTGTAGGTGGGGGTATAAAAACATGTCTTGCACATCTACACATCTATGTCATCATGTACCCTTGAATTGCTTCAAAACTGAAGGAGTTCGCGATGCAAGATTTGCAACGGAAAGCCCTTCCTTCCGACCGCCCTACTGACCTCACGCTGATTTGTTATCCCCCCATATACTTTCTGAATGCGAGGGTATAACAATAAACTTATTTAGAACTATCACTCGATGTGATTGATTCCCCCACCTAACACTAATGCAGTTATCTAAACCAGCAATTACTTTGTATGCTTTTCATTGCAAAAAAAAATTATAACCACGGCAATGTATTGTTCAACATATACGTATATTTTGCTCACTGAGAGTCACATGTGCCATATACAAAGTGTATCTCAAGTCAAGTGCTCAAGCTGAGTAAGATATCTAAATCAGCAATTTCTATGATTTTCATTAAAAAATTCAATTACCATGGGAACACAATGTTTGACATTAACAAAAAATGAAGTTTGCACAACTACATATCATAGCCGTCACATGCGCCAAATTTCAAGTCAAATGCTCAAAAGCTGACTCTGAATTCACATTGTATGATTTTTCATTCAAAATATGCTGTTACCATGGCAACACATTTTTCAACAATGACAAAAGATAAATTTTGCTTATCTAGGTAATATAGTGGTAACATGAGCAAATTTGAAGCCAAATGCTCAAAAACTAAGTTACAAAGCTGTATGTTTCTCAAATTTTTGTATGATTTTCATTCAAAATAGTTTGCACATCTTTGTACTACAGCAGTCACACATCCCAAATTTCAAGCCAAATGATCAAAGACAGAGGGAGTTAACTGAATCCATGCAGTATTATTGTATGATTTTCATTCAAAATATGCTGCTACCATGGGAACATATTGTTCAACAATGACGGAAGATTAAGTTTGCACATCTATGTACTATAATTTTCACATGAGCTGAATTTCAAGTTAAACACTCAAAGACTGGGAAGTTAACTGAATCCACAGTATTTTTGTATGATTTTCATTCAAAATATGCTGTTACCATGGCAATGCATTGTTCAACAATGACGAAAGATTGAGTGTGCACATCTACGTACCATAGTGGTCATATGTGCCAAATTTCAAGCTAAATGCTCAAAAACTGAGGGAGTAAGTTGAATCCACAATTATTTTTGTATGCTTTTTAGTGAAAAAAAAAATGTTGTTACCATGGCAATGTATAGTTCAACAATGACAAAAGTTAAGTTTGCACATGTACGGTGTATGTACTATAGCGATTACATGGGCCAAATTTCAAACCAAGTGCTCAAAGACTGAGGGAGTTAACTGAGTCCACAGTAATTTTGTATGCTTTTCAGTGAATAAAAAACATTACCATGGCAACGGATTGTTCAACAATGACGAAAGATTAAGTTTGCACATCTACGTACAATTGTACCTTAGCGTTCACGTTTGCCAAATTTCAAGCTACATGTACAATGTAAATGCTTAAAGATCGAGGGAGTTAGCTGAATTCACAATATTTTTGTATGCTTTTTAGTGAACAAATGCTGTTACCATGGCAATGGATTGTTCGACATCTACAGAAGATGTGTTCTACACATCTACATACTGTCATGGTCACATGTGCCAAAATTCAAGTCAAATACTCAAAAACTCAGGTTAGGTCAATCCACATATATTTTTGTATGATTGGTGCAAAAAACTGGGTATTGCCATGGCAAGAGATTTACTTACACACAAAAAAAAAGGCATCTTGCACAACTACTTTACATTGATCGTATATCTCAAATTTCAACCAAATCGCTATAAAACTGGAAGGGTTGTTTGATCCACAACATTATGTAAGATTTTTAAAAATATGCAGTTACCATGGCAACACATTATGCAATACTTATGCAGAAAGGTGTCTTGCACATCTTTCTTTGAAAGCAGTCACACATGCCAAATTTGGGGTTAATTGTTCAAACAAGGCAAGTGCCATAATGTGTCTCGTCCACAAATGTACAACACCTTCTTTTTTATTTTGTTCACAAATAGACCTATGGATCAAAAGTTAGGAGTCATAATTAAATGCACAGTACATTGGGCCCTAAAAGTTCATTGACCCCTGCCTGTGACCTTTGACCTTGTGGTGACCATCAACTCCCCAAGGTACATCTACCATCCAAGTTTGGTCACAAATAGACTTACGGATCAAAAGTTATAACCCATAATCAAAACGCTCCCTAAAAACTTAACATTGGGCCCTAAAAGTTCATTGACCCCTGTCTGTGACCTTTGACCTTGTGGTAACCATCAACTCTCCAAGGTACATCTACCATCCAAGTTTGGTCACAAATAGACTTACGGATCAAAAGTTATGGCCCATAATCGAAACGCGCCCTAAAAACTTAACATTGGGCCCTAAAAGTTCATTGACCCCTGCCTGTGACCTTTAACCTTGAGGTGACCTTCATACTTGGTAAAAGGTAAAACTTTGTATGACCACTCTTCCCTCCAAGTTTGATTGAAATTGAAGCCCAGAGTACAGAGTTATTCAAGCTTTTATAGCGTTACGGATGGACGACGGACGGACGGACGGACGACGGATAGACAGACGCCGCAGGCTATCCCTTAGTCTCCCCTCACCTCCGGTGGGCTCGACAAAAATGAGAGTAGTTGGATCCACAAGATTTTGCAAGACTTTTTATAGATTTGCTGTTGCCATGGCAACACATGCACTACTAACCAAAAAGGTGTCTTGCACATACCATTCCTTTGATAGCGATCACACACGCAAAATTTGGGATTAATTGCTCAAAATATGAGAGAGTAGTTCTATCCACAAATTATTATGAAAATTGGCCGTTGCCATGTCAACACATTATGCGATATTAACGAAAAAGGTGTCTTGCGCATCTACTTTTCATAGCGGTCACACATGCCAAATTTGGGGTCAATTGCTCAAAAAATGAGAGAGGAGTTTGATCCATAAGATTTTGCAACGGACCGACCGCCCACCTGACCGACCAACCGACCGATCGACCGGCTTCCCAACCCGAGAGTGATTCCTATACCCCCATACACACTATAGGCACGGTCACACTAGCAAAAGATCTACAAGTTTAAGATCACAAAGTTTGGGCCACTGGTATGCGTGCAAGCAAGAGTGCACTGTCCGATGGCTAGTGATTGTGACATAATGCACATCTGAACATGGCAATGGCCTCCCGCTTCGGAGGCACCGCCCACAAACAGGATCGAGAGGTTTCGCGGGAAGTTTCGTAGGAAGTTTGCGGTCACAATGGCAAAACTTCGAGATCGCGATCTTAAACTTCATGATCTTTTGCCAGTCTGACCGCGCCTTATGTGTGGGCCGGGGTATAAAAATGGTACAGAAAATTGATTGGTACACAGTAAGCTGTACATAAGTCTGTAAATACTCAATTGACAATTTAAAGAGAGCTCTAAATATAAACTAGAGATGTGGCTATGGTGACTGGTATGCCTCAGCCATAATGCATGATTCTCCTATTAGGTCTACATAGTACATGTGGACAATGTGTGATGACAGTTTCACATAACTGGCAAAATATTAAAATGACATGTTTGTCACAAATGTGTTGAATGTTCACCTTCCTTGACCCAGATTTAATTGGATGAATGGGAGAGTATGTATTTGGGGATTTGAGGACTTTTACCAGACTTTGACCCTTTTATAAGTTTATGCATTGAAAAATTTTCAAGGTATGGAGAAAAAGTGCAATATCTGTATTAAATAGTAGATTGTTACCATTTTCACCTGGCCTTTGACCCTTAACCTTTGCCCCTGTGACCGTAAAATTTATAAGAGAATCACTGTCAGGTAGAAGATGCATAATTATAGTACTAAGTTTCAAGATAACTTGAGACACTTCCGAGATATGGAGGAAGAAGTAAAGTTTGGCACTTTCACTTGATCTTTGATTTTTTTTACCTTTGACCTTTTTTGGAAAGAAAAAAAAAAAAAAAAACTTCCCAGAGAATCTCTATCGGGTAATACATGTATACACTAAGTTTTCAACAAATCCTGCAGGCATTGCATAAATATGAGGAAAATAGTAAGATTTTGAAGAGTTGACCTTGACCTTTGACCCCATGAAAGCAAAATTCCCATGATAATCACTGCCAGTCAGTATATATGCAGATTACGTTCCATGAAGATACCTTCAACCATTTCCAAGATATGGAGAGAAAAGCGAAATTTTAACATTTTCACTTGACCTTTGACCTCATAACCCAATACTCTCATCAGAAAATCTTCATTGGGTAGTACATCTAGTACATCTGGTGTGTATACACTAAGTTTCAAGAAAATATCTTCAGCCATTGCATAGATGGGTCATTCTCCGCTAAGTGTATATTTTTGGTATTACAAATTATTGAAAGAAAAGGTGTCTCAGAAATGGATAATCTTACATAAAGTGGGAAAATCACAATAAATGTTGACTTCATTTAAAGATAATAAAAAGTTTTGGTACCTCAAAAGTTTCCCTGAATTTCCTTGTCTTGGTCTGTGTTTCACGTTAAAGTACGTTGTCTGTGAGAATTACTCGCCCCGAAGTGCTCTCATGTCTTAGTAATCATGCAATAGTGGTTTCGTACCAGAGCTGTCGCCGTACAGCGTCGATAAATATTGTACGAAACCACTGACTGCGACCAGCAGCGTGCAGCCCATTGTACGCATAGCTAACTGAGACCAGCAGCCCAATACGCATAGCGTAATGGGGCTTCGCATTGTAACATTCAGGATCATGACAGAATTAGTATCACGGGTAAATGTCAATTTAAAATCCCAAAATTTCTTTGATTGAAGACTTACCAATTAAGTTGAAGTATTGAAAACAGGCTTCGAACAACGTTTGGTTCTGCCAATAGTAGTCTGGGTGCCAGAGGCTGAACCTTGTTTTACCGTCCACCCAATGTTTTTGTATGGTTTTACCCTATTTCGGGGGTGATGAATCCGAATCTGGATGATGCAACTCTTGCATCCTTGAGGGTTTTGAGATATTCAAGATGGCCGCCAAAATGGCCGCCAAAACCGAAAATTCCCACGTATTTCCTTCTAAATGGTGTGATATTGAAAACAATTGATAATTCTATCCTATTTGGAAGGTGCTGAATCCGAATATGGATGATGCAACTCATGTATCCATGAAGTTTTTGAGATATTCAAGATGGCCGCCAAAATGGTCGTGCCAATTAAAACCGGAAATTCCCATGTATTTCCTTCTAAATGGTGAGAAATTGAAAACAATTGATGGTTTTACCCTGTTTCGAGGGTGCTGAATCCGAATATGGATGATGCAACTCTTGCATCCATGAAGTTTTTGAGATATACAAGATGGCCGCCAAAATGGCCGCCAATTAAAACCGGAAATTCCCACGTATTTCCTTTTAAATGGTGAGATATGGAAAACAATTGATGGTTTTGCCCTATTTCTAGGGTGCTGAATCCAAATCTGGATGATGCAACTCTTGCATCCATGAAGTTTTCGAGATATTCAACATGGCCGCCAAAATGGCCGCCAATCAAAACCGGAATTTCCCACGTATTTCCTTCTAAATGGTGAGATATGGAAAACAATTGATGGTTTTACCCTATTTCGAGGGTGCTGAATCCGAATCTGGATGATGCAACTCTTGCTTCCTTGAGGATTTTGAGATATTCAATATGGCCGCCAAAATGGCCGCCAAAACCGAAAATTCCCTCGTATTTCCTTCTAAACGGTGAGAAATTGAAAATAATTGATGGTTTTGCCCTATTTCAAGGGTGCTGAATGAGAATCTGGATGATGCAACTCCTGCATTGTTGACGATTTCGAGGTGTTCAATATGGCCGCCAGAATGGCCACCCAAAACGGAAGTTCCCATGTATTGAAAGCCATTGGTGGTTTTTATCTTATTTTGAGTGTGCTGAATCCGAAGCTCAGGATACAACTCTTGCATCCTTAAGGGTTTTGAGATGATAAAGATGGTCGCCAAAAATGACCGCCAAAAACGGAAATTCATATGTAGACCCCCTATTTCCTTCTAAATGGTGTAAAATATAAAACAGTTGGTGGTTTTACACTATTTTGAGTTTGCTGAATTTGAAGCTCCAGGATACAGCTCTTGCTTCCTTGAGGGTTTTGAGATAATAAAGATGGCCGCCAGAATGGCCCCTAAATGGCCGTTAAAAACGAAATTTTCCATGTAAGCCCTCTGTTACCTTCTAAATGGTGTAAAATTGAAAACAATTGGCGGTTTTACTCTATTTCGAGGGTGCTGAGTCCGAACCTGGTTGATGCAACTTTCGTATTCTTTTTAAGGGTTTTAAGATGACCGCCAAAATATCTGTTAAAAATTGGAAAATTTTAGACCCTATTCAGCACCCTCGAAACTTGGTTGTTGAAATTCATCCATTCTTTAGGGTTTTTAGACGACCAAGATGACAGCCAAAGTAAGTGGCAGAATTCCAATGTTAATATGTTTTTTCTTAATGGTAAAAGTTTTAAAACAAATTGATGGTCTTACCCTATTTCGAGGGTGCTGAAAGTCTTTGAAGGTTTTGGGACATCTATAATGTCCTGTATGAACGGAAACTCCTTAACATTTTCTTATACTTAAATTATTACCTTCCATGTTGTCGTTTGTTTTTTTACTCAATCTTTTTCGCGTTACCTGTGATATGACCGTCCCCTCGTGTGTGTTTATAATATATTATATATACGTATACATATTATACATATACACACATATAATGTAACATCATAATTAAAAAAAAATTGAAGCATAACTATAAAAATGTCCCACTCGTGTCTTCAACAATGTCATCAAGACCATCAATATAAACCAAATAGCCAATTAGAGTGTTCATGGATGAAGAGATTAAAACTGCTCATGGATTAAGACAGGTAATTTTGGGTAATTTCAGTACATTTCTCTACATCACTATCACAATATGATATGTTTTCAATATTTCACCATTAAGAAGGAAATACGTGGGAAATTCCGGTTTTATTTGGCGGCCATTTTGGCGGCCATCTTGAATATCTCAAAAACTTCATGGATGCAAGAGTTGCATCATACAGATTCGGATTCAGCACCCTCGAAATAAGGCAAAACCATCAATTGTTTTCCATATCTCACCATTTAGAAGGAAATATGTGGGAATTCCCGTTTTTTAATTGGCGGCCATTTTGGCAGCCATCTTGAATATCTCAAAAACTTCATGGATGCAAGAGTTGCATCATCCAGTTTCGGATTCAGCACCCTCGAAATAGGGTAAAACCATCAATTATTTTCAATTTCTTACCATTTAGAAGGAAATACGTGGGAATTTCCGGTTTTAATTGGAGCGGCCATTTTGGCGGCCATCTTGAATATCTCAAAAACTTCATGGTGCATGAGTTGCATCATCCATATTCGGATTCAGCACCTTCCAAATAGGATAGAATTATCAATTGTTTTCAATATCACACCATTTAGAAGGAAATACGTGGGAATTTTCGGTTTTGGCGGCCATTTTGGCGGCCATCTTGAATATCTCAAAACCCTCAAGGATGCAAGAGTTGCATCATCCAGATTCGGATTCAGCACCCTCGAAATAGGGTAAAACCGTCAATTGTTTTCAATCTATCACCATTTAGAAGGAAATACGTGGGAATTTCCAGTTCGGGCGGCCATTTTGGCGGCCATCTTGAATATCTCAAAACCCTCAAGGATGCAAGAGTTGCATCATCAAGATTCGGATTCAGCACCCCCGAAATAGGGTAAAACCATAAAAAAACATTGGGTGGACGGTAAAACAAGGTTAGGCCCAAAAAGTGGCTTTGGCACCCAGACTATAGTCCCTTTCTTTTCGAATTGATGACTGAATGTGACTCGGTCGAGAGGACCTTGGGAGAGCTACATACACCATGGACCGATGCATACACTGACTACTACAGCCAGCGCATGCGCACACAAACATCTTATCCGTTGATATGGGATTTGAAATTTGTGCGCATGTGATGTGTTCGCATGCACTGGCTGTAGTATTCAGTGTACATGGTGTATGTAGCTCTCCCAAGGTCCTCTCGGCCGAGTCACATTCAGTCATCAATTCGAACAGAAAGGGACTATAGGCAGAACCAAACGTTGCCCGAAGCCTGTTTTCAATACTTCACCTTAATTGGTAAGTCTTCAAATTGAAGAATTTTTGGAATTTTAAGTTAACATTTATCCCGCGATAATAAATCTGTCATGATCCTGAATGCTACAATGCGAAGCCCGATTACGCTATGCGTATGGGACTGCTGGTCGCTATGCATATGGGGCTGCTGGTCGCAGTTAATTGCATGATTACTAAGACATGAGAGCACTTTGGGGCGAGTAAGTCTCACAGTGTTAGTTATATGAAAGGTACTTTAACCTGAAACACAAACTAAGACAAGGAAATTTTTGAGGTACCAAAACTTTTTATTATCTTTAATACAGGCGCAATCTTTATGGTGTGTTTCCTCATTTGAAATAACTTTCAATTTTGAGTGTATATATGCAAAATGTGACGTGACAGAGATGACGTGACGGAGATGACATTTGGTTATCTAATATGGCATAAACAAATTTAATGGACAAGTTCACCTTCATTAACATAAGGATTGAGAGAATGTAGCAATATTAGTAGAACACATCATTGAAAGTTTTAGGAAAATCGGACAATCCATTAAAAAGTTATGAATTTTTGAAGTTTTTGTGCAGTCGCCGCTGGATGAGAAGACTACTGCAGTGTATGATGTCACATGCGTACAACAATATGAGGAAAATATAAAGAGAATTTCCCAAAATTTCATCTTTTGAAAAAAGTACACAATCCCTTGACTCGTTACTGACATATGTTATGGGTAATATTATTCCCATTGCCTTTAGAAAGAGGCAAGTCAAGTGCTCTTTTATTATGCGAAAAAAGTGAAAATATGTTGAATTTTCTTTATATTTTCTTCATTACTGTTGTACTCATATGACATCACGAGCCTTAGTAGTCTCCTCATCCAGCGGTTCCAACACAAAAGTTTAAAAAATTCATAACTTTTGAATCGATTGTCCAATTTTCCTCAAACTTTCACTGATGTGTTCTATCAATATTGCTGCATTCTCTCAATCCTTATGTTAATGAAGGTGAACTTGTCCTTTAAGGATAGATATTCAATGCAACTGAACGAAGAAAAAAAAATAGCAGTGGTTAAGAAAAAACTCCATCAACGTCATCTCCGTCACTTTTCGTGACAGAGATGACGTGACGGAGATGACAGGATTAACAATTAATGGCCTCATATCATCTTCCTAATCCATTCACCTGCGGTAAGAACCGTGTGTACTAGTAGAGGGTATGATCTTCTCTCCCGTTATACCACCAAAATTATAAATGAATTTGATTTGATATGTAATCTTAGACGCTGAATAAAGGCACGACCTGGCTTTTACTTGTCACAAATTTCAAAAAAATTATAACTTTCTTGATTAAAATGGGGGA
Organism: Diadema setosum; assembly: GCF_964275005.1. Lineage (NCBI taxonomy): Eukaryota > Metazoa > Echinodermata > Echinoidea > Diadematoida > Diadematidae > Diadema > Diadema setosum. The sequence goes on from NC_092698.1 coordinate 11,612,699, forward strand.
AAACCAGGTGAGTTCTTCAACTTCAGCATGTAACTGTCATGTAGCACTAAAATCAATACTTATAGTCCATGGGCCAAGACCCGAAAAATGGGTTATTGGTACCACCTGAGATGGCAAAAGCTTTTTGGTGTCATTTTCTTTGTCGGACATAGATATGCTTATCAAGCTATGATAGCATTTCCAAATAAGTAGCTTAGTCATAATAAATAAATTTTTAACCAATTTGGTCTCGTTTTCATATCCCTATACTACTGAATCAAAACTAACCGCTATACAAAGAAGAGCACTGTCTTCTTATGTCCACAGGTGTTCTGTTGTAAACGCGGTGCGCTTAGTCTTTATTGAATGCAGCGAAGGGAATATCCAAAGGGTTATGATGTCCACAGCTGTCACGCGGTGCGCTTAGTCTTTATCTAGAACAATGTACCGTTATCACATCTAAAGTTCCTAATAAAAGGGATTATCTACACTGTTTTTATACTATACCCTCTCAACAAATACATCAGTTTTAAACAAAAATCACTCTGTTCATTTACAATATTATTTATTATAATGTATTGTAGTGTACCGGTACATTGTTTTTGCATTATCTTTCATTTTTGGATGGAAATAAAACGGCATTGGCATGGTATTAGCGTTTTCACCGTAGCGTTTTCACCGGAAAATGATAAATAATTGAAAAATACGGTAAAATTCACGAGGAATTGCTTTTGTTGTTATTGTTGTTTTTAGATAAAGGGATATACATTGTATTATAAGCTTTGGATATTCCCTTCACCGTCTTGAATAAAGACTAAGCGCTGTGGACCTCATAACCTTTGGATATTCTCTTCGCTGCCTTGAATAAAGACTAAGCGCACCGCGTTTACAACAGAACACCTGTGAACATACAGAAGACAGTGCTCTTCTTTGTACAGCGGTTAGTCTCGATTCAGAAGTATAGAGATATAACAACGAGAACAAATTGATTAAAAATTAATTTATTATGACTAAGCTACTCATTTGGAAATGCTATCATAGCTTGATTAGCATATCTATGCCCAACAAACAAAATGACACCAAAAAGGTTTTGCCACCTCAGGTGGTACCAATATCTGGCCTGGCCCATGGACTATTAGGGTACCCGCCATTTTTTGTTAATGGCGCCCTAAATGTTCGTGACGGATATGATGCAAAATGGCGGGACACACAATTTTGAATTATTAATTTTCGTTTTTTTCTCAAATTGTTTAATATTAGTATTTCTTATGCTTATAATTTAAAAGTATGCTCTGAAATGAAATAGAAAAGCATTTAAAAACATTTCAACATGCTTCCATCTTGAAATGCAACAAGGATATTTATTTGTAGTATCAGTGGGACATGGGGTTTTCAGTGGTACGGATAGAGGAAAATTAAAATAATAGGTCAGGATAAACAAGTCATTCCTCTTTTTGTATGTTATCTTAATTACATAAATGTAAGTCAATGTGTACAGAGCAGAAAGTAATGAAATGACCTTTTAATTTTGTACATATAACCTTTAAACTGGTGGGACACAGAAGTATACACTTAGCAAAGAATGACCCAGATACGGGGCAATAGTGAAATTTTGAGCATTTGACCTTGACCTTTTGGCCTTTGACCTTGAGCATGTGCACCCAAAAGGTGATTGGCACAATTTCACTCCCTCTTACACATACATGCAAAGTTTCATTAGGATACCTTCAAAGGCCTTTTAGTTACACTGTCCACAAAATTGATTACTGATGGACGGACGGATGGACAGACGGAAGGACGGAGGACAGACAACCCGAAAACATAATGCCTCCAGCACCACTTTGTGGCGGAGGCATAAAAACAAAAACAAACAGACATGCTTTGATCTACATTGCAAGGAGCAAATTACTGGACAAACTGCAAATTCACTGCCAAATTCTACATTAATATTATGCACAAACACTGTAAACATGTACAGTGTACACGTGGCATGTTCTACAAAATTGACCTCATATGCAAAATTAAATTTGGATACCTCAGTCGCTTCAGTTACACTGACCACAAAATAAATTCTAGACTGAAGGATGGATGGAAAGATGGACAGATAACCTGATAAGTTAAAAAGAGAATGATATTTTCACCTTGATGTCTCCAAATAATGCTTGGAAGTCATCCTCCACTGTGGTGAACCCAATATGGAAGAGACAGTCACTCTCATATTTTTTCAGATGGGGATTGAGTCCACAGTCACTCTTCCTAAATGGTCCGAAAATGACAATGCATGCAAAAGTAATCAGAATGATTATGATTTTATGGAAACCTATCAACCATCTTGTGAAAATATCTACTCTAGATTAAAGAGGTAATAACACATTATGCCAACCAGAATGTACACAGCTCAAGTGTACAAAAAACAAAGTTGCACTAATAGGTACAGTAACAGGGGGACTTGACAATGATGCTTCATTGCATCACTGATAGGCTATTTCAAAGTGTGAATTTTCATTGAGGGCAAGCATATTCAAATCAGTCAATTGCATCCACTCATAAAAGTTGTTACAAATACATGTCTACAAAAAATTAAAAAGAGGAAGATACATTCCACATGTACATAATATATTTTGTCTTTGCTGAACAAGACACAAAATTTTCATACGTTGTTAATCTTGTGTTTATCAGTTTAGGGCAAAACATGCTGCTACCATGGCAACACACTAATCAAAAATGTAGAAAGAAAAATTTTGCACATCTAGGTAACATAGGGGTAATGTGAAATTTTAAGCCAATTGCTAAAAAACAGAATTAACTGAATCCAAATTTGGTCATGATTTTCATTCAAAATATACTGTCACCATGGCAACGCATTGTTCAACAATGACCAAAAATTAAGGTTGCACATTGGCAGAAGGTACATTATGTTTTGCATGTATCTACATACTGTAGCGGTCACATAGTGTGCCAAAATTGAAGTCAAATACTCAAAAACTCAAGGAGTAAGGTCAATCCACATACAGGTTTTTTTGTGTGTGATTGGTATTAAAAAAAAAAAACCCGAGCACTGTTGCCAATGGCAACAGATTTCTTCAAACACATGAAAAAGGTGTCTTGAACAGCACATTACATTGATCATCTTTATCCCAAATTTCAACTGAATTGCTTTAAAACTGAGAGTAGTTTGTTCCGAAACATTTCATAAGATTTTTATGAAAATTTGTTACTGTCATGGTAACGTATTATGCAATACTAATGAATAAGTTGTCTTGCACATCTACCTTTGATAGCGGTCACACATGCCAAATTTGGGGTTAATTGCTCAAAAAACGAGAGAAGTTTGATTCACAAAATTTTTATGAAGATTTGCCATTGCCATGGCAATGCATTAAGCGATACTAACGAAAAAAGGTGTCTTGCACATTGACCTTTGATAGAGGTCACAGATGCCAAATTTGGGGTCAATTGCTCAAAAAATGAGAGAGTAGTTCGATCCACAAGATTTTGCAACGGACCGATTGACCGCCCGGCCATCCAACCTCAGGGCCATGTCACACTGCCCAAAAGTCACGTAAACGCATCAATCACGTAAAAAAGTCGAGCCTTACGCGATACATGAGCGCATTTCATGAGTTTGTCTGACGTGGAACCTTCGTAGTTGTCCGCCGATGTGTGCCGGATCGGCGCTAACGCGATTCCAGGTTTTGAACAGCTCAAAATTCGGCTTCGTGTAATAGTTAACGCAGTATTGCACTGTTTTACATCATTTTTGCATAGTTACGTAGTTCTTACTTGAATGCACGAAATATACATTGAATATCCGTGATCGTTCACAAAAATGTTGTCACTGTCGCATTCAAGTGCGAATCATGCACGATTCATACGCAGTTCATTAGTGATAATGCGCATATTATGCATGGTTTTTCGTGGACCTCAGTCCTCACGCACAACCACAAATTTGCCCTATTTGGGGCCTTTGCGTGCCTATGCGCTGAAAGTGCGTGGGTTGTTAGTGATTTTTTGCGTGATCTTTCTGTAGTTCTTCAGCAATTCATCGGTGATTTTCATCGCGTAAATCAGCGAAAATTCTCGACAGACAAGCACGCACAATCAAATTTCTTGCGTGATTCATGCGTTTACGCGGCTTTTGGGCAGTACGACCGGGCCTTCACAGTGATTCCTATGCCCCCATACACATTCTGTGTGGGTTGGGGTATAATTACAATGAACAAGGATGATGACATTGCAGCTTCACCATAAGAATGCAGGAGTTGGGCTCACCATAAGAATGCATTGTGAGTAGGAGGCTCAAATATTCCAGACAATGTAATTTCATTATAACACCGCTTGCTTACCAAGTTCACCTGTGCAAAATTTAGGTATGCTTTCTTTTTACCCACGCCGATGAAAATTGGCAGGGTTATGTAAAAAGCTCTGTATGTTTATTTGTTTGCGTACAAGATAACAAGAGAACGGGTGAATGAATTTGCACCAAATGTTCGGGAATGTTTGGATAGTGACAGGAAAGAATCAATTAGATTTTGGTGATAATGGGTTGACCCCTGCAAATTTTGTGTGACCTTGTTGTTTTGACCCCATAGGATATTATGACGGGGGTGACCACTCCGAAAATTTTCCTGTTTCTTACTTTGCACATTTTTTGCTACCATATGAAAACAGAACTCCCAGACGATGGACTTCGCTGCTCAAATATTAGTAAGAATTCCGAAAATTATGTTTATTTGAGGGACTAGTACTTTTGAATTTGTGAAAATTTTGTGAAAGTTCGCTTCTCCGTCGTCACAAAATGGCCCGCATTTGGTGATTTTTCATATTCATACTGATTTTTTTTTTTTTCGTTGGAGGAACATTCCTCAATCACAGAAAAATTTTGCTCAATCCCAGTCACACTGCAGTGCATATGCTTCCATTTCGTAGTGCACTATTTCACTGGGCGAAATTTGAAGTCTTGGCCAAAATTTGGACACAGCACCATATATGTCAAGATCACCGCATCGCACTCTTTTTAATTGTAGAGTGTTTTGATGGAAGTGAAAGAAATTCTATGTGACCTTGTAGTTTTGACCCCATAGTATAGTATTGCAACTACTCTGTAGCGCTGCTAAGGCATGGGTCTGCCACCTTTGACGGCCCCTCTAGTTTTGTTCTGCTTCCTTGAGCCCCACTGATGCATAGTTGTTCTAATGTAAAAGTCTGAAAATTATTCGGAATTCTCTTTTAAACAACTTGGAAAAATATTAACTCAACACGAGTTCAATGTGAGCAAGTACTTTATTTTGTTCATTAACGTACTTCATGATCGTAAATTTAAAAATTTGTGAAATTGTAAGGAAAAAAGATTCGGGACAAATTAGACTTGCTAAAATCATGGCATATCCATGAGCAATGTTTACATACCTATTAGTTACATGCTGTGCTGACATCTTTCTTGAAGTGAGTGGATTATCTTATGAACACCAGTGATCTATAGAGCTGCTCTGTGCACAATCTGTATTCATATAGGCACACATGAAATACAAATTAGAGAAATTCAAATGGCAAAATAGAACTTGTATGTTGGTACCTTCTGTTATCATTCATTGGTTTGTTTCAAGTAATCGGTCCACTGCATCCACTCATGAAAGCTGTTGCAAAGACATGCCTACAACTAGAAATGTCGCTATGGCCGTAGCGGCCGTATCGGTAGCACCTCGATGGCAACTCTCCTGCAACTTGCCTGTAACCCTAGAACGCGAGTAGAATGTAAGTAGCACACCTCCAGCAGGTAAGACGCACGCGAAACACACCCAAATCCTTGTCCGCCCGCAGGAATTTACCCTGTAGTCTGGAAAATCCATACACGCAACAAACCTGCATACAATCATTGTATGAATAGGAATTGTCCTTAATGACATAGTCTTGTAACACTTTGTATCTGCTTGATCATTCTAAAAAAAAATTAACTGTGCGTAATGAGGTGGCCTTTATTTCTACCTGGCATAACTGGGTTTAAATAATGCAATATATTGCATCCCCGCAAATTGTTTAACATGGAATACAACCAACAATTCTTAGAATAGGAAAACAATTTCCCTTTAAAGGCATAATTTACCATTTGCAGATGAAAATATTAGTGCTTTGAGATAGTTCTAAAATGTGAGTTAGGGATAGAAACAACCACTGTCAAAATTTGAATCCGTATAGTCGATGTCAAGTGTTGTTAAATACACAAAATGTGAACAATAGTTATAATAAAAAATGTTTCCAGACTAAACCGTATACAGTTACGGTTTACTGAGAAAAACCCTGATATCTCCTTATATTTTAGGTTTTATTGCAAATATTTCATATGGTAGGATGTTTTATGATACAACAGACCTACACATATGCATCAAATGTGATATCTTGAACATTTTTGAAATCACTGCTCCCAAAGGTAAACTGGACCTTTAAACTCACAAACTTCTTTGTGATTAACATCTCAATGTAATAACAATAAATGAAACTAATACCTTCACAAACATTACATAAGTAGGGATTTTCCAGCACGCAGGAAAATTTTCTGCAGGCTGACAAGAATGTTGGCGAGTTCCGTACTTGCGTCTCTCCCATTACACGCATGCTACTTACCTGCTACTTGCGTGTATTTTGTGTGTCCTGCATGAGAGCTTTGAAACTGATCTGTTTTCAGTAACGAGCGATATATGGGGGCTGCGAAGTATCTTCATTACAGCTGCAAAGTACCCTTGTATGAGTTGCCTGCGAGGTGTTGCCGCTAAGGGCCTAATACTGGTGTTCTACCTGTACCTCTGTGGGCAAACCCGCGCGACTCGCCCGGACAGAGTTTTGAGCATACTCAAGGCCTTGTCACACCATGTCTGGGAAAGCATTGCAGGTTGATTTGTGGGGAAATTTTTTTGCTCTCCGGACCTCCCAGCAGTTGGCCCGCACCTATATATAGCACGCATCTCTCCCGTAGTTGCCCAGAGTTGCGCACGCAAGTCCAATTTACCCGCAACAATTTTTGAGCATGACCAAGTCTATTCCGGGTGAGTCGCAGGGATTGCCCACAGAGGTCCACGCAGAACACCAGTAGGAGGCCCGTAGCTGCCGCAAGTCACAGGCAGTTGACCCGCTTGAAGTATGTAAGTTGCCTGTAGATCTATGCTTTTGAACCAGAAGTGCATGTCATCTGCATGACATTCTGAGGGACATCCACCATATTAAATTCCTTCGGAGGAATTCCTTCACCGAGTTGTAAGCCCTCACTCGCCACCCATGCGCCTGCAGGTCAAACGGAATGGACATAAGTAGAACGTAAGTAGCACAGGTCAAGCAGGGAACACACATTCAAAATTCGCCCAAATCCTTGTCCACCTGCAAAAATTATCCTGCGTGCAGGAAAATCCCCAAAAGCATCAAAAGCCAAAACTTGGCTGCGGGTAAAGAGGACTTGCGTGCGCAACTCTAGGTAACTACGGGTGAGATAAGTGCTAGGTACTGTCATGTGCGGGTCATCTGCGGGGAACTCCGGGTAGTAAAAATTGTTCTTCACAAGTTGCATGCAAGGCTTGCCCGGAAAGGTGTGACAGGGCCTTTAAATTTAGTCTGATTCCTGAATAACCAAGTACTTTACAAGAGCAATGCACTTGTCAATTGTAGTCCCGACCCCTGGGTACCCGGGGATGGCCAGGACTTGCAACCAAGTTGGCCGGGGATTTCAGCATTTTTTTTTTGCCCAGGTGGGTCGGGAATAGACCGGGCTTTGTTGGGGGAAATTCACTTATTTTGCCCTGGTGGGTCAGGAATATACCGGGGTGTTGTCGGGAGAAATTCACTTATTTTGCCCCCGCGGGTCGGGAATATACCCGAGTGTTGTCGGGGGAGATTCAATTATTTTGCCCCTGTGGGTCGGGAATGGACCAGGCTTTGTCGGGGGAGATTCTCACTTATTTTTTCCCGGTGGGTCGGGAATAGACCAGGCTTTGTTGAGAGAGTTCCACTTATTTTGCCCCAGTGGGTGGGGAATAAACATGTCTTGCCTTGTTGCAGGAATCACATACCATGTGGGGAGGTATCTGCAATGAATCCTCATGAATGAACAGTGAAATAACAACATCTATAAATATCTGGGTAAGGAGTACTGAAAAGGATCATAACCCTGATACAAATCTTCCATATGGGTACAAAATGCCAGGGCTGCCAACCTTGAGTGAGAGTTTGGCGTGAGACACTGCGAGGGAGCAGAGCGACCTCCTGGCTAGCGCCTGGCGGCCTGCTGTGCGGCCGTACGTCATACGTACTACGTACACAGTCGGTGTATGTAAAGCACACGTCATAGCCATACATGTACTGTAATTTGCCAAAAGTACAAGCTACGCTCACGTGGTATAGGTAGAAACCAAGGTAGAAACCAATCGTACTCCAATAGCTCAGATCGTCTTTGCGCGCGAACCGAAAACGATTATTATTGGTTAAGCTTTACACCCGCGCGGGAAAATCTCGAAATTTTGGGCTTGGGCATATCGATGTTCGGAATATCAGAGAATTTAGAGATTTTGTAGTCATGTACATTCCATTTTGGGGGTTTAGCGTGAGATTTCGTTTATCAGAGTGGGACAGCCAAAACTGGTTGAATTGCACGAGTCTCACGCTCAATGCGTGAGAGTTGGCAGCCCTGCAATGCAATGAACAACAACAAAAAATCTTACCGTTAGTGCTGGTCCTAGTGTGCCATTTGACATAAGGGTGAGTTGCTTAGTTTTAACCTCTGTGGTCCTTGGGGTGCTGGAGGTCCTGGCCTGTCAGGGACTTGGCCGGGGATTTCTATGCAAATACTGCCCGGCTTGTCAGGGACTTGGCTGGGGATTTCTATGCAAATACTGCCCGGCCTGTCGGGGACTTGGCTGGGATTTCTGCGCAAATATTGCCCGGACTTTCAGGGAATTGGCCAGGGATTTCTACTTCCATTTTGCCCGGCCTGTAGGGGACTTAGTGGGGGATTTCTGTGCAAATTTTGCCCCACCTGTCGGAGACTTGGCCGGGACTTGGCCGGGTGGTGTAACATCCTAAAATTGCAAGTGGGATGCAAGTCCTGGCCATCCCCGGGTACCCAAGGGTCGGGACTACAATTGACAAGTGCATAAACCATCTGAGCATTCTGTAAATCAAGAGATGAACGTCAATCCAAACATGCACAATCTCATATTTCCATTAAAGCATGCAAGCTTCAATTACTCACACTTGAATCATTTTACTTCCCGGCCCACTGAGCTGCAAACCTGTACAATACCTGCAGCCTATAGAGCTATGTGTAATCACTTCCTGTGCATAAACGCTGCATCGAACCATAATCTTAAGCTAAAATTCTGAACTCAATTGCAAAACTAACTTCACATGAATTTCCCTAAATACAGTGCTTTCCCATCATAATGAACATGGTTATAACAAAATTCCAGGTACAACGAAGCAAAAATTCAGGCCACAACATTGTCCGATCTTTGTTTTTAATTGTTTTTTGTTCGGTTATAATGAAATCTTGATACAACGAAAGAAAACTGCCAATCCCAAGGACTTTGTTACAACAGGAGTCCATTGTACCTGATTAGACAAGGCTACAATAATTCAATATTCATCTGTTTTCATCCCAATTTAAATTACCAAACTCTTTGGGCTCCTAAAGCAAAATCATTCGCACAGATTCAAATCCATTCGGGGTCATCCCACAAGACCGACGCCCATGAGTCATACAGCCCACGAGTTTGACACTAGGCAAATAAAGCCCATGAGTTCGACACTAGGTGAAAACAGCCCACGAATTTGACAGATACAACACAGGGTTTAATGTGTCAGTCTTGTGGGCTTTGTTTGCTTAGTGTCAAACTCATGGGCTGTATGACTCCTGGGCTGTATAACTCCTGGGCTGTATGACTTGCGGGTATCGGTCTCGTGACGTGCACCTATCCATTCCTTCTTAAGTCTTACATCTTGGCCCATATGTCTTTATGGGTGCTGTTCGTTATTCCAAAGGTTCACTATTTCGAAGGGTCGTTAATCCGAAACACACAATTTCCCTATACCTAGAGGTTCGTTAATCCAAAAATGAAAAAGGGTTCGTTAATCCGAACAGTTGTGGCGTTATTCCGAAGGTTCGTTATTCCAAAGATTCGTTAATCCGAAAATGAAATTCGGAACAATGAACCTTCGGAATAACAAGCTGTAACCGTCTTTATACCGTACGTGGCCTTTGCGAGTTATCAGTATGCAGTTAATTAATGTATATTATAGTGTGTAGAAGATAAGTAATATTTGTCTATAATTATGATAATGCATCAAGAGATATGCAGTGCATTTTTTTTTTTTGTAACTCATGAAATGCAGTGTGCTTATACACTGCTGTAGGTTTCACATACAATTGGGTCTTTCCATGGGGTTGGGGCACGAAATGTAACATATTGGTCAAAATTTCATCATCACTTTATTCAGATTAAACTTTCTTTGAAACTATTAGTCATTATAACACTTAATTCAAAACAAATTTTAGACAACAAAGGTCATTTTAGAATTTTATGGCAAAATGTTCAAAATCATAAATACCTATGTGATGCGGACACCAAATTTGAGTTCTTGTGGGATTTTTGTGTGAGAATCCCAATTAAAAGGGTTTAGATCATCGCACCATTTCAGTGATACAAGTTCATAAATGTAGTATCCTCATTAGATGCATTTTCCCCAAGTTACATCATTATTTTTCACAAAATATTGAAGTTAACCTGTTATGGTAGTAGAACTAGTGCTCTTTTGGTTCATTTGGAGTCAAACATGAGTGAGAATTAAAAAAAAATGTCATAAATTTATTCTACAAACATTTTGCATGGACCAGAATGAACAAAATGTAATTATGCAAGTTTTTGAGAAGGATGAATTTTGTTCCATTAGTCCTTTTTGTAGTAGTGAATATGAAATGATGGTTACCTATGTGATGCGGACACGGTGTCCACAATTGATTCTCGAAGACTTGGAATAGAAGTCACAAAGTGCAAAGAGTCATGAATACAACTGCAATGTAAGGCTGTCAGGATGATGGGGTCACCAAAGACACAATGGTGTCTACATCACATAGATACTATTTTGAGCTAAAATGAGGTCAAAGGAGGCATAAATATGCCTATTTTGATCATAAAATGCATTATGCATAAAGCAACTGCTGAAAACAATCAGTTGCAAAACACTCAATGCAATATCTGAAGTAACCATGCCATGGCTGACATGCGAATGTACCTATAGATGTGATGCGGACACCAAATTTTCGTGTCCGCATCACATAGGTACAATGTACATATTTCTGGATAAAAACAGGTTTGTGTGTATTTGCGTGTGCTGAAACAACATTTTTTGACTGTTTTACTGAAAAACATTAGGAATGGGCTAGAAATCAGTTATCAGATTTCTATAGTTTGATTAAAGTGATCGATGATGAACATGAACAAGATTTACCTATGTGATGCAAAAATCTAGGACACGGTGTCAGCATCACATAGGTATTCAAACTCTGGGAAAACATTTTTCTGCACAGAATTTTGTATTAAATCGATCCATCTTACCATGAAATGTTGTTATAAGACATTTGTTTTAAATTTGATGGTGAAATTTGGAAACCAGCAAGCAATGATATATGACTACAATACCTATGTGATGCGGACACCAAACCCTTAAAGTTGCCCTGGTTCCAAATAAAGCATTCATCAAATGTTCCGTAACTATGGTTTAATAATGCATCCAACTCCACAATACTTGAGGGGTATGAAGTTAGTCAGTTTTGGCTTGTGCCGAAAGGGTGGGTTGGGTGGTGGCGCGTCGCGTTAATGGGAACACCACCCTTCGTCCAAAGCCCCCCCCCCCCCCCCCCCCCCGGTTTTGCCGAAAGGGTGCGTTGGGAGCGTTGGGTCACGTCGCGTTGACTGGAACCCCACCCTGCCAAAGTCCCCCCCCCCCCCCCCGGTTTTGCCGAAAGGGTGCGTTGGTACTTTTTCTCATGTAATATTAAAAGACGAGTTTTGAATTTATATTTAACCTTCAAACAACCATTTCAAAGAGGCTATTGTCCGGATCAGTTTACACTCTATTACCACTTGGTCTACAGCCAGTTGGTCTAATAGACTGTTTAATATCAGTTGGTCTAGTAACCAGTTGGTCTAGTCATCATTTCGTCCAATTACTGTTTGGTCTAATTGTTATTTGGTTTAATTACTATTTGGTCTACAGTCAATTCGTCTAATAATAGCCATTTGGTCTATTTTTGGTCTAACACCAATTTGGAAGTATATCATCAAATACCGATTTGGTCTATTATGAGTTGGTCTAATTCCATTTCGTCTTATCATCAAATGGTCTAAAATAAAACCAAATTTGTCCAATATAAATCTGGTGTACACATCATTAATTTTGGTCCATTGCCCAGTTGGTCTAGCCTCTGTCTATCATCATTTAGTCTACACATGGCGACACATATCAAACTATGTTCATTTTGTAATTAGCAAACAAGAATAATTGTTCTCCAATACATTACAAGCATGAGCAAAACCAACCATTAACGATTTGAACCAATCTGCGATATGTCCGATTTGCTTTTAGCAATTACCATTTTTTTTCTTTTTTTTTTTTCACATTTAAATATTGACTAACGGACTAACATTAGTAACAACAACAAAAGCATGTAAACACAGAAGATGGAATATAGGCCTAGGCCCTATAGGTAAAAGAAAATGTTTGCTTCGCTCTCAATGCCAAATTAATCATTTATCATGATTCGACAATAGTTAGCGATGATAGCAAAAAAACAAATCTTTGAGCAAAAACAGCAATTCGCAAAACTCCGCATCGGTATCTGAAATATAATGGGATTATGGATTATAGCGGAGAGAACTGAGAACAGCAAAGGGGCAGGAGATTGGAGAGAGTGAGGGGGGAGAAATATTCAAGATAATGTACGCAAACATGGATGGACGAAAATACCTTTTCCATCCACACTTCAGTGGATGATTTTAGATTTTTTTTCTTTTTCGTGATTTCGGCAGATGCAGCAGAGCGCAGTTTTGCTGACAATGCATAAAACGTTAAGAAAGCCAATTGAATCGTTTCTACTCCCGATATTCGGCAACAAGAAATGACAATAGAACGTATAGATCTATCACTTCACTTGCAACAAAATATTATTGGCACTGATAAAATCTTGAGCAAAACATCAATTCATCCCTAGTAACATCAAAAATCTTTACTACATTCAAATCAATATAACGGCATAGGGCATACAATAGAAAAAAAAAATCTGCAATGTATGGGCATATAACGTATAATCACTAAAACAAACATTGTTACCTTCAAAATGAGTGCATAAACATTCCACGATTCAGGTAAACATGATGAAATGCACAAAGTCATTATTTGTCCCTTTTGGTCAACATGCATAAGTTCATTGTCCAAAAGAGTTTCTCGCTCGAAACGGATTCAATTTTCCGAACCAATTAGGATCATGATCACGAATCAGTTCTCGCATAAAGTATAATCCAACTTCGAGTATCACAGTAGAACAAACAAAACGATGATGGTTATATTTTCCTTTTAGAGTCTCATCATAGATTCTTGAGGAAAGAAAGAGAGAAAAAAAAGTCGCCCATGAGTCCGATGATTTGAATTACTCACTTTCGTCTGTGAATGGCGTCCCAGTGGTTGCTGTGACTGGAACCGTCATCGTCATGGAAGGGGGAGTTGTCGTCACGATCGTTGTCAAATGGACAGAATTGTGGGAGAGAGACAGGAAGACAGAGAGGAGAACGCAATAGAGAAGAAACTGAGCACATGAAGCGAACCATGGATTATAAATCGAAACATATAATGGCACAGGGCACTCGTATACCCAAGGCCTATAAAGAAAGCTAGAATGATAATCGCTACGAAGTCGTGGAATGCGTCTCGCGATAAAACGACTCAGGATGTTGGTTGACATATCTTTACCATGACGGACACAAGAGAGCAATAACCATAACCCGACGAATCAACTATTGAACTACATGGATTACTAGGGATGACCGTAAAACACTAATGAAACCTTCGATTTTGAAATCTTATCCTCATAGCATGTGTTTTTCGTCAGAAACCAGTCACTTTAATAATACCGTCAAAATTTTGTCACAAACTCAAAAATATATATATATATTTTTTTTTTTTATTATATCGAAATTATTTTAGCTGTCATCCAACAAATTTCATAGGATCAGGGACGAATTGCGGCCTGGAATTCATGTCCAGCAAAGGCGCCTTTTATCTGAGGTGCAGGGCAATATAGCCTCCCTTTACCCACTACGTTCGTTAGAGAACGAAAACCATTTCCAACTAAAATAAAACTGCGGCGTCTTCCCAAATTTTGTCTGAAACAATTATACAGTACTTCAGTTAACCAAATTGCGTACATTGCTCTCGTTATATTTCGATAAACTGTTGCGTCATTCATTGTATGCTGTTCCAAGTTGGATCATTGCAGCCTGAAATAATATCAGCCAAGGCAACTTTTTCGGAGTCGAAGGGCAAATCTCCAATAGCAACAGCCATTTAAGAACAACAATGCGCATACTCCAATTATTCCTCTAAATCTACACATTTAGGCACCTTTCATCATCATCATCTAATTGACAAACCTGGCCAGGGTTTTCAATATGTGTTCATCGTGCCAACTTCACAACATTTCATCCCGCAATATTATATAGACTAAGTATTCTTCCTTTTAACCTCATGCGCATCAATTTCCTCGAAATTTCTACAGAACATCGAAACATAACGTAATGCAGGCAATCATAACCAGCAGTGAAATTTCCCAAATGCCTCCACCAATTATTGGAGATACATGTTTTTCCAAGTTGCAACACTACAACACGAAATGGAGAGCGTGCAATACTTATTAAAAAGATAACGGCAAATGACTGATTGTAAAAGAAAACAGCTGCTATATGAAGTCTGTAATGAACACGTAACAAATCGCAAATTCCAATGTGCAAAACTTTTCTTATTGCGTTAATTCTAGGTCATTCACGGTGTTTGATTTTCGTGAAATATGTTTGATGTCTCTCGGTTGTCATGGTGATATGTGTCGGGTCTGTCTATCCAATGATGTACTTCCCGTCCAGCCAAGATGTCTCAACAGTGGCGGTGAAAAACTGTGATCCATTCACGTCCCTGTCAGCGCTGGTGGTACTCGGAAAGCCAGACCCGTAGTGGCTAGACTGGGAAGTTGCCACCATCAAATTTGTCGTAGGCTGCATTCATGCGAAACTAGAATTGCGTTTCTAAACATGTTTAGTCGCTAAACATGTTTAGTTGCGTTGCGTTCATGCGATTTTTCCATTTAAACGCGTTTCAAAACGCCGATCTGAAACGCGGAAAAAAGGGCGTTTTGAATCATGATTCTGCAAGAATCACGATCGCAGAAGCCGCATGAACGCAACCGTGATTTCAATCATGATTCTATGACGTCATTGTGCGCTGTGCGCATGCGTGTCTTATGGGTTATCCAACAGCTTCTTGTTCTGTTTGCACGCTTGTGTACGTCTTATGAATCGTGTGTTTTGGTACCATACTTGCATTTGTTGGTTTACATCAACGCCATACACCGATTCTATGCTAGTATCTAGCTGTTTAATATAATAATACATGTAATTACTCTCCGATTGAGTTGATAATAGCAATGGCTGCAGCGCTGTGTCTACCAAGGGAAACAATTGGAGAGACGAAGAATTAAGATTTTTCGATCTGTGGGCAGAGCCTGAATGCCACAGCTTATTGGAAAGTATTCACCGAAATAAAAACGTAAAGGCCTATTATAAACTAACTGATCAGTTGGCATAAGGTGGTCTGGCTCGAGGTGTAAACCAGGGAGGTGGAAGACCTCCCTGGTCAAACTGCGCAGTGTGCTGCGCAATGGCAAAGAATGAGCAGAGCCAGAATCAGCGTTGCAAAAGCCCGCATGAACGCTCTTCCGCTGAGACCGTGATTTGAAACACCGTTTTGAATCATGATTCATGTTTGTGATTCTGGCTACGCAATTCGCATGAACGCGGCCGTAGTCTTGCCTCCAGTGCCATCTCCATGAGGGAAGTCCCCGCCCCGTATCATAGGATCCTTGCAGATGCATTGAGACTTGCTACCGCTGTATCCCAATGTGGATTCAATTCTGCCAATTTCCTTGTCTCTGCTCACAATGGTCAAGAAAACACTTTCGATGACCATTAGTCCTTTCGCCGGTAATTCCACACTCCTTTTGGCATCAGTTGGCACTAGTAAGTAGACTAGGGCTACTAATGCGAGAAAAGTTATGATCTTCATTATCCTTGGGTAGAGAATCATCATGCACAGAAATTGATTCCTATTTAATCCTCCGAGAACTTGTCATATACAAAAGTCACCAGCCTTTGCTTTCTCCATGTGGTTTGCTGGTCGTTGGCATTTCTGTCGTTTAATAATTGTTCGACATTTCAATGATAAAAAGCCATGTGTTTAAATGGCATGTAAGTTCGAATCGCACTGCTCCTTCGTTGATATTGAGAGAAACGATAAATCCCTTGTTCGTCCAGGCACGTGTTAAAGTCAGCATCCCACTCCTGACACCATTGCGACGCATTTTCTGGGTGCGTTCGTGATGAGAGTTCAAATTGTGATTTCACGCACACGCATATCCCATACAACTTGTCGTAGAGGAGAGAAAATTAATAACAAGAGAAGTATCGAGTTCACTTTATTCGTATTTTATTAAAAAAGACATCACGTACTGATAAGACAAGCGTCAATACAACATCACACATGTCACGGCGAACATTAAAGGCTAACACATCATGCGGTCTCGAACAATTCGTTCCTGGTCCAGTCTCATAAAAGCAGAGCGAAAAGGGAATCCTCGTAATTGCCAAAACAGACGTTTATAAATATACGATCTGGGATGTCGCGTGCCGTAAAGCTGGGCGATCCAGTTACTCGATCCAGTAACTGGGTCACGACCTATATCTTTCTGAGATCAAGTCGGCCTGGTCTATATTCAAGCTTGGTCGAGAAAGGGCAGTTTTAGAATCAAGGCGGACCGATCTAGTGAGTATGCGACTGGATCAGCTATTTGGTATCGGGCCGAACTAGTTCTATGGATGGAGAATCAGATCAGGGATGCATTATTAGATGAAACTGTAACAGTTCGAAACATGATGGTGTCAGCATTTAACAATCACATCGAAGGGGTCAAACAGGATTTGTAAATGTACATGACGAAGTATTCTAGGTGAACAGTGGTACACAACATAATCATATGCAGCATTATTCTTCTTTCAAAAACCGTCACAGTATTACAAAAAGGAAAAAAATGTTGAAAAAAAATGTTTTCTCTCCTCTCACACGTCCCCTTCTTCCTTCTCTCTTCCCTCTCCCTCTCTTTCTCCTACTTTCTGTCTCTCCTTCTGATGAACGCCATCTCCAAGTGGAATTCTTGCAATGAACTTGAAATGACAAACATGACATAATAGACAGAGAACACATTTTGCCGAAACTTACTGATGGGTCTGGGTCTCGAACTCACTATCATGAGTATCTGGGCCCAGTGCGCTCACGATCGTGCTGCACGATGAGTTGCGAGGCAGAGGTAATTCATAAGAAATGTATACAATGCATCAACTATTCTATGATCACCGTAGATGGCACTATTTACATACAACTGTACTTTCTTCAGAGTTGTCTGCCTTGTATTGTTTTGCATAACAGGTGCAGTCTTGGCAAATGAAGGATCACCCCAGTACAGACTTCTTCTAAGACTTCTTCTAGTTTTGACTGATTGATCATGACAAACAGTTGGCTGTAAAGTACGTACAAAGATTAGGATTAATCGCTAGCTGCGTAATACTTGTCCCACCTACGTGAAATAAAGTTGGTGAGTAAATTTTCACTATTATTACATCTTTATAGGTTTTTATTAATTTCTGCCACTATTTCTACCTATAAACAACGATATGTGTTTTATGACCAAATATATTTTCTTATCTTTTTTTAATTTTAGCGGGGGTACATATGGAAGTCTAGCCAATAGGCCCCTACATGTGTGGGCAGCATGTCCCCTTTATCATGCCCATTTATTTTGCGCATAATTATAAAGAACATGTTGCGAATGCGCGCAGTGAATGACATGCGCCAATCACAATGTTTTGCAGCAGCTATATCTTAACAACTACTTAGGACAAGGGTGGGGGTTTCCTAAATATCTTCCTAAAATTCTTTCCTATGTGCATTCCAGAATACCGGCACCAACTTCTTCCTACTACTACACTAGTGACTAAAGCAAGTGGCCCTTGATTCGACAGGGTTCCATGAATAGACCACTCTTACAAATCAAAATTCACTGAAATTCATGAATAAAAAATGGCGCATACTGTAAAAGTGGATATTTTTGCGCAACTAATTTTTCGCGCTTGATCGGGCAAGAAGAGTTTCGCATGTTTTTAATTCCGTGGAATCAAGACATCACGCACAGGAACATATGACAAGCAAAAATATTTGCATGCTTTTATTTTCGCGCTAGATTCTGGTTGCGCGAAATGCAAAAAGTGCAAAATTCAAACTATGCAACTACCTCCACACGTGTTCCGAAGAGCACAACAGTGGGCCACGTCGCCGGACCCCCAAAATCATTGTCGCGACCCTCCCGGGTCAACTCGCATAAGTAGTTCAACGGGTAAGTAACGGGTAAGTAAAGTTGCACAGCAACACATATAGACTCGTTTCATTCCAAGTTTCGAAGTTACTAGTATGTTTATCTGCATTGAATCTGTACAGCGTGTATACCTACAGCCATGATGGCAGCCGTTTCTGAGATAACTTGAGCGTTTACGCGATATTTATATTTTGCATTCCACCTGTGCCAGAATTTGCGGTATCACCATGGTTCGTCAACGTGTTGTGTATGCGTTGAATCTCTCGCGCACAGCGTGTGGAGTACATGGAGTATCGCGCTCTCGTAGTGCGATACCATTCGATGTACTACTGTATGTATACAGTTTCGCCCGCGCGTGGCACACGCGCTAATACATTCACATAGGCAGGGCGAGCGCACGGGGCCGTACATCGCGAATGTCGAACCACGGTCACCCTGTGCCAAACAATGGTCACAGGCGTTCGAACGATGGTTGCAGCTCAAGCGTATGGACATCTTATGCGCGCAGCCATATTGTGCACATCCACCGAGAGAGGGCTCACTTTATCGTTCATAAAAAATACTTTTGATTCGGGTTCCGTTCGAAACTACTCACATGACCGAGGATGGTGACTCAATATCTGACGTCATTAGAAAAATCCAGAGTGGTTTCCAAACATGTTTCAGTGAAAATCCAGAAGAGCAAGACATGCACAATCTCTCATAAAAATTAGAACATTCCTAGCAAAACATTCAACTCACAATGCTCGACGTTTGAAGTGTATGTCGCTGTCATGACGAGTTGGTCCCATGGGACACACAAAAAGGATCGTAATTACGATCACTTTTCTGCTTATTTTCTTGACTTTTTCGGTGTTTCGACAGGATTTTTTTGAAAAATGTGATGGCCTGTTTGACATTATTCAGGACATTCCTGTTTAGTTCATGTGGTTCCTGTTCATCTTAAAGAATTTTTTTGCGAATCATTTATTACCCTTGAATTTGACCTTGTGTACTGCTCAGGGCAGTTCGATTTACACTTACGGCAAATCAAATATATGGTCACAACACGGGTGGGTTATGCAGATTCGATTTTGTGTGTGGGTATACATAGCGGACCCCGGAGCCAAGCGCCGCGGGGCTGGCGGTGGCCAAGGTTATGGAAGGATTGTGCCAGTATTCATCCCACGAATTCCTGTACCGGTACATTGTGCTACTACTGTCACAATCAAAACTTCCACAAATGAAAAACGACTTGACTGTACAGGAGAGAACACAAAGACTGCACAATTCACCTTGCACGCCAGTGACAGTGCACAAAAGCCAAGCGGACAACACTGAGGCAGTCAGGTGTCTGTCCATCAGTCACCATTGACTGCTCATCATTTGAAAAAATGAAAAAATGAGAAAAAAAAAATACATTAGTTTGCCAACAATTTCATTTGAGAAAGCGGTAAAATCCAGGCTGACTGACCAGCACCAGCTTGAAATCTCGAAAAGCGTGGAGACAAAATTGATCTTCACACATTTAGCTTTCAGCAGTCTCAAGAATTTCTCTGTTGTGTCCGTCATGACATTGTGATTAGTGTTAACTGCTGCATGCCCCATTGAAACACCTTTATCACCTTGTTTTTATTTCATTTTTATTGCTGATTGTTTATCAGCTTTGTTGAAAAGTTTCAATTGATTGCCCTCCCACTCATAAAGCTCTCATTCATGTCATGTTAAGTCTTCTAAATATATGTGCACTGCAAGCATAGTATCCACAGTTCACGACTTTTGTTCAACACCGTAACACGGCAGTATTTTACTACCTCTACATATATTTACACCATCACCTTTCGTTGCTTTGCTCACTGAAAAGAAACAAAATGAACGACCTCACCCACATCCATTGCATCAACTGCATTATTTAGTACATGTTTAAGCATAAATCTGTATTTCGTTATTCCAGAAAGAAGGAAATTAAATCTGTCTGTGCAGTAGTAAAAGTCTTTTTTTTTTTCAACATACACCCTGTACATCACTACCTGTAGCTGAATACTCTTTCAGGTCATGTAACACTGTTTTTTGTGATGTTGAATTCATCGACATTGATAAATGATAAAAATAAAAAAGTAAACCACATGCACTCTGTCACTTTCTGGAGACCAAAATAATATTCCAACAGTTCCTGTATTTTGTAAATGAATGACATTCTCCATTGCAGGCAGCAAAAAATTATGAAAATGTTTGCAAGTCTCAGGATCACACCAATTTCATGTCACTCTCTACTAGCATGACTAGTGCCGGTACCATAGTACCTTCGAATAATTTTATTCCGAACGCATTCTAACTCTGGCATAGCTCAAAACAGAAAAAAATAATAATAAGCAGCTAGAAGTGTAAATTTTATTGTGAGAGTGGGTGGATGATGACTATAGTCTGAGGTTGCTACAGTGCACTCTCGTTAGAACAAACACGGTTGCAACATTACTGGCTCTTCTTTTTTTTTTCTTCTTCTTCTTCTGTTATTTTAGTCATTTATTTGTTGGGTTACGAGGAAATTTCAATGTAACCTAAGAAAGACATCCCGAAGACGTCCTTTCAGAACACAAGTCCACCATAGTGACAAATATGAGGTGACAAGTGCATGGTTGAATATTATGGACAGGGTGTTCTCTTTCATGTATGCATATACTGTAGATACTTTTCACACTTTTGAGGGTCATGGGCACATTTCATTTATGTGCACCTAAAAATATAAAGCACTATATTTTCATTTTCTTTGTTGTTGTTTTTTCAATTGGCGTTTGATTGCATCAATGTCATATTTTGTCATTATATCATCATTGGTAAACAAAAATTTTCACTCTGCCCATCACATTGTGTTGGAATGAGTGGATATAACAATTAACATTGCAACAGCTGAAGGCAAATGTGCGACCATACTGATACGTAAGCCTATTAGGCCCTACCCACAAATATCATATGACATGTAGAAGAATCTATATCAAATCTACCTTTTATGTACTCCTTTCAAATTTCTTTTTTTTTTCTTTTTTTTTTTTTTTTTGCACATGAAGGCATTTGTATGGATAGGCCTAAATCCACATCAAGCCACAAAAGCATGCCTGAACCATGTCCATGGTATGGAGACTTGAAGGTACGGTAAGGTTAGAACATAGATTCTAGATGTCTGGACATGTGTTGCGAATTGCCCAACTGGAAAATCTTTTAAAAAAGATTAATATTTAGATGCTAGTACATGTACCTTGGTACTAGTCATCCAGCCTACATGCACTACAGTACACAGTTATCCCAAAGCAAAATTGTACATAAAATGAGACCTTGGCAGCTTAGATTCTGATCCTCTCATACACGTTTGTAAGCAAGCCAAAGCAGTATTTTACTTCACACAGAACTTTCTCGTTTCAACAAAAACTTATTAACCAAGGAACCATGCAGTAAAGCATGCATTCTGCACATAAACAGGCCTAACCAGCAAAATAGCACGACATAACGCAGCTGCCATATAGCATGCGCCAAAGTGCACATTCAAGCGTCGAAAACAAACAATGTGGGACTGAATCTCTGCGCATACACACAAGGCAGAAGCACGAGCGCCACTCCGATAAAAATAAAATTCTGTGGCTCATGTACGTCAGGAAAGTATCTTGTATTTTTCTGCTATTTTAAAGGGAACAAAATGCAATACCAAGTGCAATCTATTTAATCGTTACTACACAAAAACTAACTGCACGGGAGATCATAATCATGTCACCTCGATATCCCCCAAAATTAACGCTAGCAACACAACAGCTCTGATTTTAGTAGCCTACCGGGCTCTTGAGACGCTATTGTACCCCTTCATTAGGAGAATGGGTAGTTGAGCAAAAAATTCTAAGATGGAAACCAATTGCACGAAACAGACAGGCATGACCTCTTTCATCCAAATTTAAGAGGAATAAATATTTTTAAAATCCCCAAAAAATGTTATCTTTACTATAGCGATGACGTAAAAATAATCTACATAATTTGATATTTAATACATAAAATTAGGGTTACAAAAATATCTACTTAGGCCTAGGCCTATAGCATATATGGAATTTTTAGTGAGATCTTGCAACTACGACTGGAGTGTTTTGAAGATATGAATATGCATGAAATCAAGATACCAGGCTAAACTTTCCACCCTTTTTTGTTTTTCTTTTATTTAGTGCTTATTCAATGTAATGTTAGGGATAATCAAAAATGCAGGGATCATTAACGAGGAATTGTTTATGGCATGCTGTCAAGTTCGATTACGTCACAATCAATATCGCTGCCCGTTATTCGTCCGCGCCGCGAATACGTGCATGCACGCTCTTTTGATTCCGCAACTTAAGATGTCGAATCAAGGGCCACTTGTTTTACTACTAACGTTAGTACTATAGTAACGTTAGGGCCTACTATATAGGCCTAGAATTTTCCTACTTACTATTAAAGGGACTGGGGAGGAGTGTTGGAACCCAAAATGCAAAAGTACTATTTCATGAAGTGAAACAGGCAAAAACAAGGGCCAATGCCTATGAAAGGACTAAGCAATGAATAAGAATCGATGAAAAATACGGCATTATGAAGATATCTATGATTTTGTGAAGAGCGTTACATGTAACGCTTGTCAAAATCACAGGGGGTCGGCTTAGAGGCTCTCCGTTCAAGTGTTGTTTTTGCCTCCCTCTTTTGTCCGATTTTGGCACAGCGTTGATTTGTTGCCCTCTCCTCGGCGAAAAGCAAGCCCAAGATAAAGTGTACAGCTGTACATCGCCGCGATCGCGAGGCGAAACGCGGGTGCCTGTTCACTGGCTAGCGAGCGTTATCGGTGAATTTCCCGGCATCCGCTAGGCAGCTAGCTAGCACGGGTCCGCTCGAACTCTGCTGGCTGCGTATATAGGCCTACTTACCGTACCATATCCATCCACACAACAATGGAGCCGCAGGAGGAGAGCGAGAGATCTGTCTCCAAGAAGAGGAAGACCATGAAAACCAGTGACAGAGTATGGAGATGGCGACAGAAAAATAAAATGAAGTCAATCCCAATTCCCCTCAAGACACTAAGGGGCTGAACGACAGAGATGTCATTTCACTTCTGCTGGATCGGTAATGAATTTGTGAAACTCGGAAGACTTCATTCAGTTCAGTGTGAGTAACAGTTAACTTCAGTTAGGACCTACAATGTTAGTGTAACATTGCTGATAGAGATGTCACTTAGAGGATCTACACACACTATACTATTGTTATGAGTAGGCCTAGATTAGTAGTTTTGTTAGGTGTCCTATGCCACACCCTAACATGTTTCTATTACGGTAAACTAAGTAAAAGATATATCACAATTTGCCTGAGATTTTACTCACATGTGAAGAAAGGCTACATGCAGATTCACAAAGCCAAAGGTGTACCGGTATTCAGAATGCGATTGAGGTAGTATGGTAGGTATCCTAGACCAATGTTCTACGACTCCTAGTCCGAGGCCCTTTTTCTCTGCCAATATATTAGATAACTGGAATTTTTTTTTTTTTTTTTTTTTTTGCGTAATGACATATCCCAAATTTGGCTCAACACTAACAGTTCTCCTTTCTGAAATGTGCTTCTGGCAATTGCACAAAATTGCTGTTCACATTAAGAAATGGCACGCTAAAGTGTTTTGCATGTAAATACGCGAATTCCTATTTTACCATATTCTGGATTATGTTGTCCTATTCTACCTTCATGTCAAATTATGGGTCTCAAAATTTCGAAATAAGAAAGTTACGACACTCATCAGAACTGCTGTTTGTTACAAATTGGCGATAGGGGAGAAATCCAATTTTACGAAACGACACTGAATGAGTGAAAGTGTCAGCGAAGAGCTGCGTAGAGTGATCATCTGGTCACTCTCGGTTTTTACAAATAGTTTGTGGAGAGTCAACCGTGTATATGTTGTCACGGCAGCTATGATCGCGGACCAAAAACGTGAATTCACATGTTTGGTAAGGTACCTAATTATTGTCTCCGGTACACATGGCATTGCAAAAATGTTGATTAAAGTGTATCTATTGTGCGTATACATAAGTGGCTAATGGCGTATATGCATTGCAGCACAGTTCACTCAGTCCCTAGTGTAGTGGTTAATGGTGTATGCTTTGTAACACAGTAGGTGCTAGTTGTTGAGAAAGGTCTGTCAGATATTATTGTGGCAAATGTGGGTATCTTTTGTAGGGCAACAGCCAGCATCACATTCAAGGACCATCCTGACTAGGCAGCTCAGTGAAGCCAGTGACATCCCCTCTCGTCAGTTGAGACCAGCCCTCCCAGCTACCGAGCTTGATGTCAGAAGCCAGTGAAATTCCCTCTCGTTAGTTTCGACCAGCTACCCAGCTCGGTGAAGCCACTGACATCCCCTTTCATCAGTTGAAACCAGCCCTCCTAGCTAACCAGCTTGATGAAGCCAGTGACATTTCCTCTCGTCAGTTTCGACCAGCTATACCCAGCTTGGTGAAGCCAGTGATGTCCCCTCTCATCAGTCGAGACCAGCCCTCCCAGCTACCCAGCTTGATGAAGCCAGTGACATCCCCTCTTGCCCATTGAAACCAGCCCTTGCACTGGTACAAAAGGTTTGTACAAACTGTCTTTAATTACCTGATACATTTTGTTTTAATACACCTAGATCCAACAACTGTTTTGAACCTGCAAATGAAAATTAATGTTGATATTTAGTAAACAAAACATCAATAAATTGTTCGATTTAACTCTGTGTTCTCAAACGATGCTGTTATTATTCTTGCTGTAATAATTGATAACATTTTTTTTTTTGAACCCATAGCTGTGGTAGTGGTTAATAAGATTATGGTTGTCTTGATCATTACTTTTAGGGTTACAAATTACATAGTTTGTACATTGCAGCCACATATAGGCCTCCTATATGATTGTATGTGGAATTACAGACCCCCAAATCCCATGCATGTGGCTGGATTTAAAGACATAGGCCCTATATGAGCTTGTATACATAGGGCCTACTTTGTAGATGCACAATGAGAGGCTGAGGTCATCCCGACGTCATGTGCAGTGTCAACTCATCAAAAATTTGGCTAGGGTCTATAGGTCTTATTTTCCTTTTTGCTATTTAACTTCTACAGTAGACAGTCTATTTCTAACATATTTCATGGAGTTTCCTCTGTTGCATATATGTGAGCACTACAAGATATAGCTACCTGGTAGACTCTACACTGAAATAAAGGGATAGCAAGTTCTGTGACTAAATTTACAGAGTGGTGAAGAACTAATGCGACTATCCTAATTGTAAGTCAGTGTTAATGCCTTTCATTGTGTCTGATATACAGATGAACTCCTGTCCAGATGCCCCTGTGAAATGGAAAAGGACAAGTTCGTGAATGCCGTTGCCTTCTCCAATTAGTTGTGGAGGAAAATGCTACTCTGAGGAAAGGACTTGGGTCAGATTGAAGTGGATCAAAACCTGGTGAGAGTGCTGACAGATATTGATTTTATCAGAGCCTGGGCAGATGTTAGAAGATAACAGGTTAGATGATGAAGACGTCCCTTTGGCATGCATATTTAGGAATTTTTATGTAAATATCATAAATAAAGTGGGCTACTAAGTATTTTCATTGGACTTTCAGCATCTAACATAATTACTTTTATCAGTACTAAACTTGTCATTGCTTGAATGTTAGTCATTAAAGAGAATATTTACTATGTGTAATACTGAATAGTTAATTGAGTCTATATGAGTAGTAAAATAATTTTTCATTGTAAATGTGTAGTAGTTACTATATTACCAACATTCAGTCATTAGATGAGAGATCAATAGAATGTGCTTGTTGGCCTCTATTGCAGTGGAACAGCTAGCATCACATCCAAGTGCCATCCCAGATATCCAGGTTGTTGAAGCCAGTGACACCCCCTCTCGCCAAATAAGACTGCCTCTTCTAGGCTACGCAGCTCAGCAAGACCTGTGACATCCATCTCGCCAGTGGAGACCAGCCCTCTCTGCCACCAAAGTCAGTGAAACCAGTGACATCCCCTCTCATCAATCAGAACCAGCCCTCCCAGCTACTTAGCTCCATGAAGCCAGTGACATCCCCTCTCATGTTCGTTGTGGCTGGCAAATGTTTGAAAACTGAACTTGGATGACGTCAATATCATAATAATGTTGAGTGCATCCAATGGCAACGATAATAGCTCTGACACCAGCTCTTCCTGTTGGCCTACTGTCAATTTATGCCTTCATTGTGTATAATATCAAAAGACATGTTAGTAATGAAAAAGCTGCACCTTTGTACCAGGATTGTTGGGGATTCTGATAAATGCACATTGAACATGAATAACATCAATTCCAATCATAGACCTACATTCATGTGATGGCAATACTAACTGATATGACACTACATTTATATTTCTGAACTCTCTATTTCTGTCTTTTCTGTGAGATAACAACAAACATGTTAGTACTCAAATGTGTGAATCAGAATGAAACATTGAATTGATTGCATAGAAAATTTGTTCTTGCCCCATGTGGCAAGTAGGGAATATAAATCCTGTAAACTCCTAAACTGCATGTGCTTAAATTGTTACTGGAAACTGAAAGGGCTGCAATATCCAGGCAAAGTGTTTTGTCCTTTTATTTTTTCATTTGGTCTTTTTTCCCTCTGTGTTTCCCAGGTGTTTCAGTGGTGAAAAGCTACAATTACTACGTTACGATAAAATATTGCATCAGTGTTTTAAAGTGAACTTAAGCAGGGCTGTCATGCACAGCAGTGTACATCACTGAAAGGGCCTTTCACACATTTCATTATTGCTCTAATTGTTATTATTATTATTACTACTACTACTATTGTTGTTATTGCTAATGTTTTTATTACTATCATCATCTGCATAATGATTATTATCCTCATCATCATTTATGTGATCACTGATATCATGCCATGTGTTACATTCAAGTGGCACAGCAGGTCCTACACAGTAGCATTGTCCATCAGCATTTTGGAAGACACTTTTCAGCACATAATTTTGTGATAACTCTATCAAATCACATTATTATGAGGACAATAATTTTGTGGTAAATGGAGTTTGTGCCCTTGTAATATTCATTGCATCTATATTTTATAGCCAAAAATAGGTATGAATTTTGATAAACAAATGTGTTGGAAGTACTTGAAACAAGATGTTCAGTTTTCATTCACATAGATATAAAAATACATTGTAATATACATTTTGGTAGGTCCCTACATGATGTTCTACTGATATAATTGTGTACGCTAAAACCCTAAACTGAATGTGTTTTGACAATGCAATATGTAGAAGGTCTCCACACTGAAATAGTATAGTGTTCTTTGTACTTGAAGTCATTAAACCATGTGACATCGATTCTTGGACCTTCACTTATTTTTTTTTTTCCCTGCAAATGTGCAAGTTATTTGAAAGTGGTTGCATTTGTTAGGTTTTTTTTTTAATTTACATGTTATATTATTGTTATCATAATTGTTCAATATGATAGGAGTATAATGTGTAGATGCAAAATTGACTAATGACAGAATGCTGAGCAGTGTTGTTTTTTTTTTTTTTTTTTTTTGCGAATGACTACCTTACCTGTGTAAATTGGCAATCTTTGCCATACAACTGTTTCTATTATGACATTTCATATTTAAAAGATATAGGCCTACATGCAAGTCGTCAGCACAGATTTGTTATCTCTACATTGTATATCACGTCACATTACTGTGAGAGCAGTTTCTACATGTAGCACATTTGCAATTAGAACCTGTGCTCATGATGCAACACCAAATGCAATATTCATGCAAAGATAAAATGTAAGGTCAGTGTACCCTGGTACACACAACTTCTAATGTAGGTTATATGTACACATGCAATTTGTATATGTATGCATGGTAGTATAACGTACAGTGTAAGTGTAGGGATTTACTTTTAACCATGTATTATAAGTGTATCCCCCTTCTGTTATAACAGGTACCACCCCTCTACACATAAATACGTCAACCCACACATACAGTACAGTAGTATTCACATTTACATTCATCCACGCATCCCACCTATCACAGACACACCACATATCACATGACATTTTCCACTCTTTCACTTCTCACCCATTGTTCCCTGTAATACTGAAATCATGCCTAAATCACCCACGCCTACGCACCATTTACATATTATGAATATTTAGTTTTAACCTTTGTTTCCTTATTTGCATGTTTTGTTATATTGATTTTGTGTATGAATATTTGTTACAACCCACATTTACATGTAAACCCATGCCAAATTATGTGTAGAATAAACTGGCTACAAGTTAGTTAGCCAAGGGACTCCTTCCAAGTAACACATGTGTGCTGCCCTAGTTTGCTTTAAGTGTGACGAGTGCTAGAGAGCTAAGCGAACTCGAGCCCTACATAAGAAATGTGTTAGATTTTTATTCACTGAAATATCAGAACAAGATATTCATACCTGTGTAGGTCTAATTAAGCATCAATTTACCACTGAGAAAAAAATGTGTTCTGACGATAAAAACCTAATCAGGGTTCTAGATAAAACTGAGTGAATGTTGTTGGCCTATGTGGAAATAATTGACTTGAACAGATTATTTCTTGTGTCTTTTCGCCTTGTAGGTGAACGAGACATATTGCATCATGCGTGGTTGCATTGCATGATGAAAAAGAAAATGTGTAAGGTAGCCTCAGAAATTGCTGGATTAGTTATTAGACTATTACAGGTGTCACATTATTCAGTCTAGAAGACTGAAAATGATCTGATTCCCAACATTTTTGAGTGTATCTGTGAAATAATTCCAATTAACCCTATTCATACAGAAAAAAGGTAGGCCTAAGCCATACCAATGACCAATTTTCTAACCTATTCAGTGCATGTGTCAGTTGTGAAGAAAATCATCCACAATAAATGTTACAACTAAGTCACATTTGAAATTACGAATACATGACAAGTTGTACCGGTAATAAAAAGGAACTATATATCAATGCAAGTTTAGATATAACATGGTACCTGGTACTTCTTTAGCCTACTTGTGTTTCAAATCTTTGAAGAACTAAAAAAAAAAGAAAAAAAAAATGGGTTTGCCATGAAGATTGCATTTTTTGACAATGTGCATGAAAAGTTTAAGATATGTATTGAATTACATGTATAGTAAGGGTACTAGGTCTCGCGCAGGGACCTAATGATCGCGCATAGCGTAACTGCGTATAGCAAGCGATATTACGCGTAGGACTAAGCGCAAAATTTGCCGATACGCCCATGGAATAAACATACCCGACTTACCGCTCAACATGAGAAGGAAGCAGGTAAGAAATTTTGATTTCCAACAAATTTTCCACTAAATTTCCAATTTTTTACCTTGTACAAACCTACCTTCCCTTAAAATCTGTTCTAAGGATGTTGTAGCCTAGACGTGTCGTCTCGCTTGTCTCGTTCGTAGTCGATAGAATTCGTAATTTGTTCGATCGATCGTTTACCACGTGACGTCATCATACACAAGAACAATGTATGCTGCCAGCTACGCTGAAATACTGTTAATAAATGTTGTTTTAAGTCAAATTTTAACACAACGATTATGATATTACAAAGGAATAAATATTTCAGTCTATCGAAGTTGAAGTGTGATTTCAATTTGAATTTGCTTGTGATTTCTTGCGCTAACTTGTGATATATTTGTGACAGGGGAGGGCCATAATGATACTGAAGAAAACAAATTAGATGAGAGTGTGACAAATGGGTGACGAAAATGAGAGGGTGACGAATGGGTAAGCACACACACAAACACACACACACACACACACAAAGTATATGTTCATATTTTACTTTTTTCAATTTTATATTACGTGTATATTATTGGTTAAAGTGATTAGAAATATTGTAAGAAAACTTTATAAATGAAAATCATTAACGATTATGAAAATATCAATGATAAAAATAATGATAATAAGAATGATAAAATGATGATGGTGGTGGAAGTGATAATAATAATAATGAAAATGATAATGATGATGATGATTATGATGATCAATGATGGTGGTGGTGATAATAGTAATAATGATGATAATAATAATAACAATAATAATAATAATAATGATAATAATAATAACACATATAATAATAATAATAATAATATACACAAGTTAGGTAAAACTGCTGTTGCTTATAACAGGGACAAATCAAGTGAAAAAATATTCTACGAAAGCCGGAGCACGTTACAGCCGCAGAGGGGCAGACACTTTCACGCATGAAACTACAGAGGGCAGCTGCGCAATCTTTACATACCCCGAGAAATTGAACGCATAAAAAAAAGTCCGACATACAAACGGCGACAGCGCACTACTCCGTCATCGTATCATCAGGAGATTCTGGGAGGTGATTTTTCTGCTTTTTCGTGATATTCATTGAGAAATTCAGGTACGATTATAGAATAACTTCTATTATAAGAGCATTTCAAATTTACGTGCGCGATATCTAGACCCCTCAACCATACATGTAATAACACAACCCGTTTGTGTTTCGTGTAATTGTAATCAATAATTGAGATTTCGTTGATTTTTTTTTTCTACGTAGCCCAACCAGGTTACCAGACGCCGTGCGAAGCACGGTAGCTACTGTAACTGCGTACTGGGCTGTGTCCTTACCCGGAAAAGTTTCTACGTACAGCTACATAAACAGGCACAGCCCAGTCGATCGCTGTATAAATAGCCCGGCGTCTGGTCGGGCTACGTAGTACCGCGTTCACCTATCCCGCTTTCGGTACTCGTACTTCTCAATGAAGAATCTTGTAATGGAGTTTGATGGCTTTTAGGATAAGTAGCCTACCGAGTCTTCTGACGATAGAACTATCTCTCATAGTATCTTGGAAGAAGGACATGTGAATCAGAATCGGAGGATCTAGGAGTCCTTTGATTTTAGGTTAGCACTCTCATCAAATGAAAACACAACGCGAACTCATACACTCGTACACAGCATGCAAGATCGTACAGCTAGCTACAGCTAGCTCTCGAGCTTGCACTGCACTGTGTATGATGCGAGTTATGGCAAGTGATGCGGCCAGCGCTCGCCGCCGCGCCCATAGGCACAGCCAGCCGTCAGAGCTAGCTTGCTCTAACTAACGTGCTCTACTAGTACAGCTGTAGTTCCGCAGCTCACTCGGCATGTTGGCTTGATTTCGCTGTAAGTTGGCTTGATGTCCGCAGTCAACAAGCAGTATTCCGCAATTCAAATACATATCGCCATCGTATCGAAGGATCTTTTTCCAGAAAAGTATGTTTTATTTTCGCTTTTTAAAACATTTGAGAAGATTTCGATTTCCAAGATATTTTGACACATGTTAAGTTAAATATACCTACCTTTCATTTTATACCCAAATCACCTTCTCTTTCGCATGTTTTGCACAACCGAACACTCCTCCCCAGGCCCTTTAACATATTAGATCTTAGATCTAACGTTAAGTCAGAAATTTGCATATCTCATCCTCATTTGCACATCTTCCTAAGTTTTTTCCTAAGTTTAGGAAAAAAAAGTTAGGAACACACTTACATGTAGGAAGAAACTTAAGAAGATTTTCAGAATACCACTTTGGAAAAAATCCTGACTTTGAGGAAGAAATATCAGATTACCACCCCTGAGTCTGAATTGACTGTTAACGATCGCGATCCTCCGGTGGGGATTCAGCGAGATGCCAGACGTACATTGTAGTCTCCGCCGAACATACCTCCGATGATGCAGACTGATCTTTCGGTCAAGAGTGGAGACTATGTACACTCTAGGCCTACTCGTAAATTGGGTTTTGGGCACAGATGCTATCAATAATAACAGACATTTAAGTCGTTGATACTTACGAAAACTTCGATAAAAGGAAAGAACGACCGTTGCTACTCTCAGAATGCACAACACAAAAAAGATTCTACTCCGCTCCGACTCTCGTATTCGGCCCTGGAGCTGCAGCTGTTCCCCCCCCCCCCCCCCTGCTGAACGCAAACGAACCATGGAGCTACGAACGACGCGACGAGCGGTAATAATTATATAGTAAGGGTACTAGGTCTCGCGCAGGGACCTAATGATCGCGCATAGCGTAACTGCGTATAGCAAGCGATATTACGCGTAGGAATAAGCGCAAAATTTGCCGATACGCCCATGGAATAAACATACATGACTTACCGCCCAACATGAGAAGGAAGCAGGTAAGAAATTTTGATTTCCAACAAATTTTCCACTAAATTTCCAATTTTTTACCTTGTAATTTACCTACCTAACCTTAAAATCTGTTCTAAGGATGTTGTAGCCTAGACGTGTCGTCTCGCTTGTCTCGTTCGTAGTCGATAGAATTCGTAATTTGTTCGATCGATCGTTTACCACGTGACGTCATCATACACAAGAACAGTGTATGCTGCCAGCTATGCTGAAATACTGTTAATAAATGTTGTTTTAAGTCAAATTTTAACACAACGATTATAATATTACAAAGGAATAAATATTTCAGTGTATCGAAGTTGAAGTGCGATTTCAATTTGAATTTGCTTGTGATTTCTTGCGCTAACTTGTGATTATTTGTGACAGGGGAGGGTCATAATGATACTGAAGAAAAATTAGATGAGAATGTGACAAATGGGTGACGAAAATGAGAGGGTGACGAATGGGTAAGCACACACACAAACACACACACACACACAAAATATATGTTCATATTTTACTTTTTTCCATTTTATATTACGTGTATGTTATTGGTTAAAGTGATTAGAAATATTGTAAGAAAACTTTATAAATGAAAATCATTAACGATTATGAAAATATCGATGATAAAAATAATGATAATAAGAATGATAAAATGATGATGATGGTGGAAGTGATAATAATAATAATGCAAATGATATGATGATGATTTTTTTTCCATAATCTTTTATTGATTCCATATTCAATACAGTGTCATGATAAATCAAATCACATGTATCATAGAATCCACGATTCAACAAAACACAATTATAATGAAATCAAACCAAGCTGTACTTTCAGCAGAAACAGTGCATTCGTAAAGAATATACAACGCACCGAAAAAAAAAAAACATACACTGCTTACTTACTTTCATTAAAATCAAATGGAGCTGTCCCTTTAGCATGACAGTGCATTTATAAGAAAAAAAAAAGAATCGAGCTGTACTTTCAGCATGACATTGCTTCATTAAAAAAAAAAGAAAAAAAGATGATGATTATGATGATCGATGATGGTGGTGGTGATAATAGTAATAATGATAATAATAATAATAACAATAATAATACTGCTGTTGCTTAACAGGGACAAATTTAATATCAAGTGAAAAAATATTCTACGAAAGCCGGAGGCTCGTTACAGCCGCAGAGGGGCAGACACTTTCACGCATAAAACTACAGAGGGCAGCTGCGCGATCTTTACATACCCCGAGAAATTGAACGCATAAAAAAAAGTCCGACATACAAACGGCGACAGCGCACTACTCCGTCATCGTATCATCAGGAGATTTTGGGAGGTGATTTTTCTGCATTTTCGTGATATTCATTGAGAAATTCAGGTACGATTATGGAATAACTTCTATTATAAGAGCATTTCAAATTTTCGTGCGCGATATCTAGACCCCTCAACCATACGTAGTCAAGCGCTCTGAAACGTTAGGACGGGAGACAACCACTTGTAAGTTGTAGGCCCTATTGTTAGACTATGAAGAGAAATTATATTCAATGAGCTGAAGTACATCTGAGTGTTTCAACTACGAAACAAATCTGCGTTGAACCTTTACGAGAGACAATAGTAGAAGTAGATATCAAAACAAGACTCGGAGCGTACAAACCTCTTTGGTAGATATCTGGACCTCTCGTTCAACTGTTTCCAAAGATCGTATAAGGAACAACGAATAAGATGATTAACTCTCCCGATTTTACACGGCCGCTGCACCTGTGGTGAAACGCAAGTGACTGCCGTCCTCTAGCGTTCAGCGGGGATAATCGAACCTGGGTCATACAAGCACTGAAATCGATCTACATACCAACTAAGGACTCTGGCAGGCTTGTGTCAACCTATAGGAATTTTTAAATTATAGGCCTTTTCAGCGCTCTTATTTTCAAATTATTACTTCTTTATGTGAATGAAAGTATACATTTCTGGAGTGAAAAATAGTCTAAGAATCCACTGTTGTAGTGTATCATATTTTCTCTAAAAATATGAGGGTTTTTTTTTTTCTCCATAAGAAAATGGCAAGAATTTTGTCAACTTCACAGTCATGTTCG
Organism: Diadema setosum; assembly: GCF_964275005.1. NCBI lineage: Eukaryota > Metazoa > Echinodermata > Echinoidea > Diadematoida > Diadematidae > Diadema > Diadema setosum. Next base: position 11,647,659 of record NC_092698.1, read on the forward strand.
CTTATAGATTTTTGTAGTACTGCTATAGTAACCTCGCTTGAAGATCATGTTACAATTCTTGTTAAGGTTTATCATATTTTGAATCTAAGCAATTAAAAAAAGTTTGAACTTATAAAAAAGGGTTTAAAACGTAATTTTACGGGTACCTCTTGTAGGTTAAAATTTCAAATTTAATTACATCAGTGTCTTAGA